>NC_142098.1:8697500-9055000 GCF_054644295.1 Miniopterus natalensis
GAGAGAAAATGTGGGTAGGGTAGAATGCTCAGAAGGACTGAGGCTGCAGAGTGCGGCCCATTAATCCATGTAGCTTGTCTAAGACCCAGTCGAGAGGGCAATTTTGGCTTTTCTGGAAGCTTGGATGGAATCTGCTTCTTTAACTCTCTAAACACCATCATTGCTATTTCTATTTATAAAGAAACAGCGGGACAGAAGTATAGCTGTTCCCTCAATCAACTTAACAACGATCATGCTCACGGAACCTGCCCCTTAAAGGGATGGCCTCCCAGTGGGCCCTTTCTTTAGATCACTAGTTTATCCATTTAGTGCGGAGTTAGAGGTATGCTTACTATGTGTCAGCATTCTTCTGGGCCTTGGAAATGCAAGGGTTAATCAAACAGTCCCAGGTCCTCCCCACATAGAGCTTACCATCCAGTGTGTGCTTTGGCACGCTATCCATGAAAAGTCAAGATGCTGAGAACTTCCGCAGGACCTGAAGACGAGGAGAGGGCAGAGGCCCGCCAGGGTCCAGCCAGAAACACATAAACTCCTCGAGTGTTTTCAACAGCTGGAGATGAGCGCAGGGCATTGACCGGGCGGCAGGCGGGGCTGAGAGGCCAAGCAGGGCCGGTGAGGCTACTCAGAGTCGCAGGGCTGCGAGCAGCGGCCACTCCCCTCTCTCCAGGCTGCGTTGCCCAAGCCCAGGGACCAGGGCCGCACAGGGGAAGCTGCGGCCATGCCAGGCTGTCTGGAGGGAGCCCGAGCCTCAGAAAAGATGCGTTTCTCCTGAGAACCACCTGAGGCAGCGAGTGAAACACCTGCAGACTCCCTCCTGGGCCTCCACTGTACTCCTTGAAGCCAGTCTTTATATAGAAAGCCTGAGACCCACAGACAGCCTGCAGCCAGCACCCCCATCCCCCCACTATGGAATAGAGCAGAGGAAGGGCAGGCAAGTGATGTATTTACAAAGCAGGCCACTGGCCATGGAAGGAACCCCTTGGCAAAATTTTATGTGACAGCCTGGAATACAAACTCACCCTAATGGTCGGTGTAATACAGGTCGATGCGGGCTCTCCTAAAATAATATATTAAACAACCACCACTATAGACCGAGTACCTTCATGTGCATATAAGCACTTACCCAGAGAGAGTCTGTTATGAGGCCATTTTATAGATGGGGAAACTGAGGCTTAGAGAAGGCAACTCACTTGCTCAAGGTCAGGTAGTGAGCCAGAGGCAAGGTGGGAACCTGAATTGCAGTTGGTCTGACTCCAGGTCCTGTGTCCTTGACCACTGAGTGCTGAATCACTGGGGCTCCCAGGGTAGTGGGCTCAGGAGCTAAGCCTGTCCCTGGGCATGGGGACATCTTGGCTGTAAAAGGCAGCTCTCTGAGGCAGCTCAGACCCAGACCTAGAAAAGAAGCCTCATCTGGATGCCCCATTCTCCATCTGAATGTCCAGGGCTGGCCCAAGGCCCGGGCCACAGGCCAAAAGGCTGTTGGCAAGACCACGGCCCCATTGCCCCGAGGGCAGGAGCCAGTGACTCAAAGGGCAGTGCGTGCTCATTTCAAGATGTGTAATGCATGTCCTGGTGCCAGGAAGTCCTCACCCTCCCCTCCCGCTCTGCCCAGTTGGTATCAGATGGGGTTGACCCTACCTGGGACTTTCCTGGCTGGTGCTGCCTGTGGGGCCTCCAGCTGTTGCTCTGAGGCTGCCTGGGGCTTGCGGGGTGCCGAGCCCTAGCGGCTGAGAATGGCCGCTCTCCCCGCCTCTGGAACTCTGGGCGTCCCCTCAGATCTGTGCCTTGTCCAAATTGGGAAGGGGCTGGGAGGAGGCAGGGCACATACAGCCAAACAGGCCAGACCTTTCTTTGAGGACATGTCCCCTGGCCCTACCTGGCCGTCTGAGATCATTATTGGGTGCCGAGTATAAGCTGTGTCTTCTTGAGAATGTCAGATTGTCAAAAGGAGAGAAGTCAACGCAAGACGGGGGTGGGGGGCTGGCCGATTGTTTTTGAGGGCCCTGAGTTCCTGATGTAGCTCTCACCCTTTATAATAGTCAGGCCTCTGTATGCTACAGTGCTCGCAGCCTGGGACCCTGGCTTCATCACGCCCTAATCTCAGTTTAATTGCTGTGGTCAATGTACCCTGCACTTAATAACCCACAGCTTGGTATATTGTTTAATATGGTTGACACACACTTTGCTTTAAATGTCAGCACTGGCTGAGCCTGGGGACTTGGCAGGCTCCCTGGGAGAGATGGCAGAGGAGCCGCGTCATCTGCTCGGCGTCTGGGATGCTGGTATGTTGGCTGCAACTTTTCCTGGCTTGGAGGCTGAGCTACTGCCGAGCACGGAGCTGTCGCCTCTCCAGCCCGCATCTGAGGCCTGCCCAGGCCCGGTCTGCTTTCCTCCTGCTGCGTCCCACCCACTGAGGGGTCTGCGGAGTGGGGGCGTCGGGAAGGCAGCCATCCCCACCTTGGAAGGGATGTGCGTCCAGGTGCAGTCGGGAGTCCTGCAGGCCCAGTGCTGTGTGTGGGCTGGTCCTGGTTGTGTGCCTGGGACCGAGCCCCCAGGGGCAGCTGTTGGGTAAATATCACACTCTGGCTGAAAAATTGCAAGCAACGCCAGTGATGACAGTGGTGCCAACTTGGTTCTCTGCGCCACCCTCCCGCAGTTGGGCTCCATCAGCAAACTGGCTGAGTTTTTGTTACCACTTGACCTTCATTTCTTCTGCTCCTGATGGTCTAAACCGACGGACCTGCCGAGGTAGCCTCCCAGTTCTTTGTGACCACCCGCGGCAACTTTCTATAGAAACTACTCTTTAACCTGTAAGGCAAGGGCACCCAGAAATGTTAGCACTGGGTGTCCTGGCCTCCTTGGCAGGGGCCAATCAGCTTCTCTCTCTTGGAAGATTAGGGAATTAAAAATAAAGAGACAGGATAGTGGTGTCTGAGAGTGTCCCAAACGCAACTCAGACTTGGGAGCCATGGGGCAGACACGTTTGCCACTGGGCCAGGCTGCAGAGGAGGAAGAGTGAAATGTACAGAGACACAGAGGCAGGAAAGGGAGACTGTGCCACTGATGGCGCCCGGGCTGCTGGCCCCAGCCCTTCCCAAGGGCAGTGCTTTTCTGCCTTTCGCTTCCCTGGGACAGCCTGAAGCCTTATGATAAATCCCCTCTTTCATCTGAAGCAACTCGGATTGGGTTGGTCATTTTCACCAAGAGCTCTGCCTAAATCAGGCAAGTGCTCTGCACAGAGCTGGCCAGCTGACTCCTCTTATCATTAAGTTGTGTTTGGGGAGAACGCGAGCTTCTTGGGTGGGAGTCTGTTGAGGGTCACAGTGGCCTTTGGTGGCAGGAGTTTGTTCCTAGGGCTGGAGTGTCCCCTGAGCTCCTCACCTTGGTAGCGTTTCTCCTTCCACCCTTGACATTTGGGGTGCAGCTGGAACCTGGTGCGCGAGCTCCAGCCACAGCCTGGGCATTTGCTCAAGCTTCTGGTCCCATTGTCCAGGTGAAGTCAGCCCCTTCCAGGTTGTTTGGGAAACTCAGGCTCATGCCAGAGTGCCTGAGCATCAATGTGGGAGCATCTTGAGGTCTTAATATTAATCAGCAGGAAAAATGAATATAATAATAAAAAATATATAATAACAAATCCAGCTCCATTCAATTTGTCATTATAGCAACACCATTGTAAAATACATTTTACTTATATATTATTTATGGAGGAAGGGGCCTGCAAGGACACACATGCCTGAGGCCACAAGCAGTGTCATAACGTGGCTCTGTCTACACCCCCTACTCCTCAGCATATGTGGGGGTTCTAGTTTCCTGGGACCCCTGCTAGAATCCACCACCAGCGTAGGCAGATGTGCCCTGGGTTGTTCAGTGGGGTCCTCAGGGAGGGCAGTGACCCCGAGTGCCTCTGCTGCTCTGATTCGCACCTCCCAGACTTGTACGGGGGCATGGGCCGGGTGGTCATTGGTCATTACTGTTCCCACATGGATTGAGCTTAACGTTCAGCCAAGCAGAAGCCTGAGGCCGAGGCAGCATTGCTGAGAGACTGCATTCTAGCTGGAGGGTAGTCAGCCCAGAGGCATGATCACCATGCGCTTGAACTCTGCCCTGGCCCCTGCTTCCTCTCCTCTCCAAGGCCACAGGACATCGTGAGGGCTACGCAGTGCTGAGCTCACTTTATGCATTATCTCATTCAGTTATCCCAGCAGCCCAACTCACATTAGCCCCATTTTATAGACATGGAAACTGAGGCTCAGAGAGGCCAAGAGGTTTGGCCAAGTTCAGAAAACTGGTAAGTGGCAAGAGCAGGATTTGAATTCGGGTCCTCCTGGCACCAGAGCTTATACTTCCCTTGTACCCCTCCCCCCAGACAGAGGGCTGGCCCCCCAGGCGGAGGGGCACACTGCCCAAGGGAGCAGTGTGGTATCAGGTGGCGTTTCCAAGGTGAGGCACAAATGTGGTACCCTGGCCGTACACAGGAGAAATTTCTGTTTCTTCCATAATTATGCGGGCATATAAGCCAACAAATAGAGCTGATACATCCAAGTCATGGTTTCCTGAATATTTCTGCCAGCATCAGGTATCTAAGTTTTCATAAGCGAGTTGATTTAAAGAAAAATATTAAGTAGATAATAGTATAGCTGACACATGGTTAAAGCAAAACTCAAAATCAAACAAAACAGAATGTTACATGGTATATGGGAGAGAATTGTAGATCTCAAATCATAATCTCTGGGTTTGAGTTATTTTAGGAGTGTGTTGGCATATGAATCTTCTGCTTTCTTGGCCTCAGTTTCTTCATCTCTAAAATGAGGAGGGTCCTGCCAGTGTTGTAAAGATTCAGGGGACACACTGCAGACACAATGCCAAGCTCTGGGCAGATGTTTGGCGAAGCAGGGCCGCGAAGCCTCCAGTCAGGCCTTCTCCTGCTCTGAGCTCCCAGGCAGGGCACGGGGAAGGCGTTTTTGGACAGGAAAGATTGGGGAAAGTTCTCCGTGCTTAATTCTACTTGGGACCCACCCCAGGTTGCTGGGCTTCTCAAGTAACATGATATAAATCTGTTTAATTGAACATGAGTCTTAATTGCCAAAATTACTTGTAACATTAGCTTCTTTCACAGCTGAGCCCTCTCCTGGGGCTGGTGCCAGTTCTTGGGGGATGACTGGATCCCAGGAGGGCCAGGCCCTAGTGGGCTGGGCTGCCAGAGGGCCCCAGAGCTCAAAATGGGGCCTGGGAGCACTGGAAAGGAGCCAGGACTGGGAACCCACCTTTCAGTGCCAAGGCCTCTGGACTTCTCCTCAGGATGGTCCCAGCTCCTCAACACAGCCAGTCTGGCTTCTCCCCCAGGGAGCCTTCCTTGATTAAAGATGTCAGAAAAATCTCTCATCCTCCTGGAATCACTCTGATCCTGGAAGTTAGGGCCTCTGCCCAGTGTTCCTCCCTTAACGCCTATAACCACAGTGGTGGTTTTTCCCCCAGAGGCATTGCTAGGTCCCTATGCTCTGGGGCAGCTACACTAATGGGTAAGATTTAGCATCATAATTAAAATACACGTGCCATTCCTGCCCAGTGTCCTCTGTGAGAACCGCCGTTCTCAGCATCAAGTGTTTGAAAACGGAATGAGAGGGAGAGGGGAGGGTGTGTATAGTTTTCTGAGGGTGCTGAGGTGGTGGTGGTTGGGAGCTGGAGGAGAGGGGAGGCGAGCAGGGAGAACGGATGAGAGAAAGGGGGTGTGGGGCACTGAAGGCACATTTTGTGCACCCCGAGGTACCAATGTCCGGCTGACACAGTGGGTGGTAAGAGACAGGAGGAAGCAGTGGGCCTTGCTCTCTGAGTGCTCACTTTGGAGTCCCCAGTCTCTGGGTGTAGAAAGAAGCCAATGTCCTAAGAACAAAAGCCTCCAAACATGAGGAGGGCTTTGCCCAATGGACAAGACAGAAGAAAGGCCCGTCTGGCAGAAGGCACAGCATGGGCGAGCACATGGAGGCATGAATGAAGGGACGCATTTGGGGGGCAGTGAGGGGTCTGGCATTGAGCTTGCTGAGGTAGAAGATGTAGGAATTGGCTGGAGACAGACATGGAAGAGCTTAGGGGCCACTGCGAGAGGTTCAGACAAAGCGGAGGTTTGGCAGTCGGGGGTGCAGTTCAGACTGGGCTTTAGACACATGGCCCGGGAGGCGCAGAGGAGCCTCATGCAGTAGCCCGGAGCTTCCCAGTGGTGATTCAGAAACACTGCACAGCACTCACCCTGTGAATGTGAGCAGCAGTAACTCACTTAACTCACCAAAACCTGGGGGGACAGAGAGGTTGAGGAACTTGCCCAAGGTAACACAGCGGGAAACCAGCAGAGCTGGGTTTCAGACCCAGGCATGTGCTCTCAACCAGTCTGCCCAAACTGCACACCAGCTAGGCTGGCTCTCCTACTTCCCTTTTCAGCATGTGAACGGGTTACTTCTGTAGTTAGATGCGCTCATTCAAACAGCTGTATGCCACTAGTATAAATCAAAAAGCAATTTATTTTCAATCACACATTATATAAATATCTATTAAAATAAAGCATTCGCCCATGCTGGAGTCTAACGAGAGGTGAGCGTGTGAGCTAAGGCAGTGGCATTAGCCTGAGAAGGAGGGGACACACAGGGACACATTTAGGAATTTTGGCAACAAGAGGGAGTAGTGACTCGCTGGGGTGGAGTGACACGCCCGAGGTCTGGGTGATCCTGACCCAGTTAGAGACACGGTTCACACACCTGGGGTGTGAGCTTCACCAGAGGTTCTACTTCGAGTGTTCAAGTTGAAATCCTCAATAGTGTGGGTTGAGGGTAAGGTTACCTGGGAGCTGGTGGGGTGGGTGGGGTGCAGAGCTTGGTCACCGGGGCACTGCCTGGACGTGGTGGAAAGGACATGGGCCCTGGACAAGGCCTGTGCGGTGAACATCAGGGCCCATGGAAACTGCCAGTGCGTGTGGCAGAGCAGAGGGCTGGGAAGGCAGCTCCCCGTGGCCGTGTGCACACTCCCAGCACGGCCTGTAACCGGAGCCCTGGAAGATCTTTAGGAACGTGACATTAGGGTGGCATTAGCAGCCTCGCCCCGACAGGTGGGTGGAGCATTTATTACTTGAATGCATTTCATTTGGGGGTGAGGGGTGAGCCAGGGTAACAGGAGTCGCTGCATTAGCTCCCCCAGCCCCCCCAGGGCACCTGGCCAGGTCCCAGGCCCCTTTAGCTCTCTACCGGGCTCCAAGCGAACTGAGGCAAGGCCTCTCTCCCCTCCGGTTGTCTTTTGTTTCTGTGGCGGAAAATTTGAAAGCCCGGCTATTGGGTTTCTTTTCGGCACTCTGATAAGGCAGAGGAAACATCTGCGCTGGAGACACAATGTGTGAAAGCTGGGGGTGGGGTGGGGACAGAAGTTTTCTGTCTTCACTTGATCTTAGCCGAAAGGCCCAGAAGCGATGAGAACTTTTCTGCCTTAAAGACTGTTTTATCTCCCTACTAGACACCTCCTTTATTAAAATTAAATTTATAGGTTGAAACATTAGCAGGAGCCTAGAGGAGACAGAGGGTTTAAATCCAAGAGGAGGGAACTGAAGATAAATAAAAAGGAAATCCCTCGAAGTCGCACTTCCAGAACGAAACTCAGACACATTCGTTTAGCTTTACTCCTCTGGTCTCCGCCGTCTAGCTCAGAGATCTCTACCCCCCATGATAGGCGCCTCCGATTTATTATCAGCTTCCAGGGACCTCACCACCCGCCTCTTAATAAATCAGGCGCTGAAAGCGGTTCAGATGTGAACCCGATGAAAGACGCCTGGACCCTGAAGGGACAGCTCACAGGCTCCTGAGTCTGCCATATGCCCTTCTGCTTAATCCCAAAGAGAGAGCCGAGCTGGGAGAGGATATGATGTGGGGTTTTTCTGGACTTAGCCTGGGAGTCAGAGGGACCTGCCTTTCGCAGCATCCTTCCTCTTTTCCCCTGTCTGCTTGCCGTGATCCAGGCTCTGGGACCCGAGGTGACTCTCCAGGAGCAGCAGCCCAGTTGCACCAGGCCGTTGGGTGGGCAGATGCCACCAGCTTCAGGAGGGCCACGCCCCGCTTCAAAACAGCCACAGCGCACTCAGTAAGTGGGCCATTGGTTGCTTGATGCATTAGAAGTTTCGTCCAACCTCTGGGCATGTTTATACGATCAGAACGGCAAGCAAAACAGAGCACGGTGACAAATGGAGCTTGTGCACTCTGATTAACTTGTTAAGCTAAATAAATTGTGGAAGAAATGTGCCCAGTTTGAATTTATGAAATTGCTTCTCATCAAGATGGGTGGCTGCTGGACCAGGTCCCCTCTGCAGTGGCCAGGAAGGGCTGCTGTTTTGTCCAAAGCCTGTTGTGTGGACTTATTGTCAACTCCTGTTGACCTGAAACCCAGAGAGCAAGCTGACTCCCGTCACCCCATGCTCTTTGGGTTCTTGGTTTTTATGAACAAGAACAATAGGCAGAGAAACGAGAGTTTTGGGGGTTTATTATAAAACCCCAATAGATCCAGCCTGCGTCTTCTACGCCTTCAGCCCCCGAGGGTGGACCCTGGGCCTCTCAGTGTTGAATTCTGTCCAATCCTCACAAACAAGCCAACATTTATCAAGCATTTACTCTGTGCCGGGACATATGCTGAAGGCTTTTAAGTCAATTATCTTATTAAAGCTTCCCCAAGGCCCCCTGACAGAAATGCCTGTATTATTCCTATTTTCCAAACGAGGACCTGGAACAGTCCACGGACGAGTGCAGTGAGGCAAATGCAAACGGTAGCTCTTGACCCCGGGTGAGCCCGGTTCCACAGCCTGCAATGTCGACTTCACACTGTGCTGCCCACATCGGGGCACGGGGACCCCAGGCCCTTCAAAGACCCCCTAGGGTCTGAAATACCATTTTGACATACCAAAGGGGTCGATGCTCCAGTTCCGTCCAGCTTGCATGTTATTTATAAAATATAAATCATATATTGTTTGAAAATGGGTGTGTACAGGGACCGTCCCCCAACCTAGAGAATTGAGTAAATCAACTTACCTTATGCTTTGGCCGTTCTGATGCTTAAGGGGAGAAGGAATTTACAGCATGTCAACTCCACTGATAATAGTGACCGCTGATAAGATGGTAACAGCTGATCTTATAGCAGCTGTAGCACCTGTGCGGTGTGTCCAGCTCTGGTACTTTCCCTATATCAACCCTTTTAATATTCCCATCAACCCTATAAGATAGGTGTGTGTTGTTTTTTTTAAAGGCCCATTTTCCAGAAGAGGAAACTAAGGCACTGGAGGTTAAATAAATGCTTTGGGACCATTGCAGTGGGACCCAGGCAGCCACCATCAGGAGTCCATGTCCTGACAAGCGCTGATGTGGGCAAAGCCATGAAGCCCCGTGTCCCTCCAACATGGGGGGACATGGGCTTCATGTCTGTCCTGTGCACAAAGTGAAACCCTCCCTGCTCACTTTTGGGAGATGATTCTTGGGGCCCAATCAGGTTGTGCTGTGGGACCGTGACTTATCCTTGTTAGTGGCTGGAGGGACCCGCTTCCAGAGAGCCAGTGACCATTCTGCCCATTCCTCTCCCGCCCCTGGGGGAACAGGTTGTGACCTTTTGGCTCCTGCCCCATCCAGTGCATGGCTGGAGGACCAGATCTTGTCAGGCAGTGTGTGGAGCTAGACGCCCTCCTGGAGAAAAAAGAATCTGGTGAGTGGGACCCCCTTCCCCCTGGGACGGGGGACTCCAGTGAACCGGGGCTCTGAGACTGTGCTGGGGCAAGAGTCAGATTCTTTTCTTGCACAATGACAGGCCTAGGCCTGCCCAGGCCAGGCAGGTGTGTGTGGGATGCAGGAGACTGATATGGAGCGGAGGTGGGGCCCCACTTTGCCTAGAAACAGAGAGACTTCTGAAAGGAAGGTAATTAGCCTTCTCTCAATGTAGATAAAGGCAATGCTCTTGGAGGTCATCCTTTGCCACTAGTGATCTAGGACTTTAGCAGGTCATTCATTCATCCATTCATTTGTTCACTCACTCGCCCGTTAGACAAAGATGCAGCACCCACTGTGTGATGCATGGGGGACACACTGGTAACTGTAACAGTCCCTCAGGGGCAAGTGATCTTGCTGGGTGGAGGCAGATGGTTTTGTTATCACATAAATAAATGCACATTTGCTCGTCTGTGATGAGAGCTACAAAGGAAAGCAACCCAGTGCTTTGGGAGCCTGCAGGAACAAAAGACCTGATCAACAAAGTTTGGAGAAGCTTCCCCAGGAAAAAGACAAGGGAGCTGAGACTGGAAGCATGAGAAGAGCTCACCAAAGGCGAGACAGGGAAAGAGAACACTCTTGGTAAAAGGACTGCAGGTGCAAAGGCCCAGTGGCAGATGGAAGCATGGCAGGCACAAGGGAGTGCAAAGGCAGGGGGGCTGGAGTACAGTGTGGGAATGAGTCTGGAGAAGTCAGCAGGGTACTCACTGGGCTGGGCCTTGTTAGTCTTGCTAAGGCCATGGAAAGAGTTGTTCTTCATCACAAAAGCAGTGAGAAACCATTAAATGATTTTAACCATGAAGATGGGGGAGGAGGGTAAACGTGGAAGAAGGGTAGTGACATATCTATTTGTGTTTGGCAAAGGTCACAGTGGCCCCACCTCACCTCTTCGTGGTAGAACTTCCAGCAGGGGCACAGAAGTTATGGGGATAAGACCCTGGGTGCATTGGAGTCTGGAAGAAAACCCAAGTGGAAAAAGAATCAATTATCTAAGCAATTTGGGGAGACCTCCACTTTTAGGGACAAAATCTAACAGATTGGGAACATCTAGAGTAAGATTTGTTATCCTGTAGCAATTGAAATTCATTCTAGTGACCCTAGGGCCATCCAGAAAAGGCAAAATTATAGTGAGTTTTATTTGTTTTGGAAAATACTGAAAGACATAATACATTGCAGGTGTAGTCCCAAACAGTGGTTAGGCTGAAAGATACCGGCGCTAAAGGAACACAGCGTTCCCTCATGACATGCCTCTGAGCGGGCCAGATAGACGCCTGATTGTGCTACAAAACAACTTGATTGTTTCAAGAGATTTCCAACTAGCAATGAGGAAGCAGAGTGCTCCTCTAACATAGACCTAAAAATGTGAAAGTGGCTTTGGAATTGGGTAAAAGCTAGAAGGATTTTGAGGCACAGGAGAGAACAGGTCCACATTGTTTCAATCAGACTGTTGGCAGAAATATGGACGTTAAAGATGCTTCTGGTGAGGGTTTCAGAAGGGGAGAAACATACAGAGGAGATGGCCATGTGAAGACAGAGACAGAGATCAGAGGGGTGCAGCCACAAGCCAAGGGATGCCGGCAGCCGCCAGAGCTGGTCCTCCCCTCCAGTCTCGGGAGGAAGTGCGGTCCTGCCAACACTGTAATCTCAGTCTAATGATACTGATTTTAGACTTCTGGCCTACAAAGTATGAGACGAGAAAGTTCTGTTGTTTCAAGCGACAAAGTTTGTGGCCATTTGTTACAGCAGCCACAGGGAACTAATACCTTTTCAGTGACATTTGCTGTGTATTCCACAAGCAGCTGCAATTTCACACGGCTGGTGCTGTCTCATGCTTTCAGGCTCAGACTACATGGCACGTCCTCCAAGTGGCCCTCTGGACCTTCCTAACTGGAGCAGGTCAACCTCGATAGCACCACTTAGCTAAACCTTAAATTCTTAGTGTTTTTACTTGCATTTTGCCTGCCTTCCTCCCATTAGAACATGAGCTCCACAAAAAAGAAAAAAGAGAAGAGAGAGGAAATTCATGGACATGGACAACAGTGGGGTGATTGCGGGGGGTGGGTGGAGGTGGTAGAGGGCATGGGGGGAAAAAGGTGATGGAAAAAATAAATAAATAAAAGCAAACAAATAAACCAAAAAATATCTGAGCGCCAGGCAATGAAGGACTGGGGTGTCCTGCTCTCCCCTGAGCCCGCAGCGTGTTATAGGGCGCCTGGAGCACAGTGGATGCTCCATGAACGTTTGTTGAATGAATGAATGACCTTTCGCAGTGTCCTGAACATCAACTGAGTTTGACTAGTATTAATGAGACGGGTCCTCTAGCTTGCCTTGATCAATAGGTATGGATGGCTATTTAAATTCATGTTTTGGATCCTTAGTCTGTCCCGGGATGTGAGGCTGCTTAATATTCATTCACTTGTTCACTCATTCAATAAATATTTACTTATTTGGGGCTTATTATGTATGAGGCAATCCACTGGTGATTCTTAATTGGGCTATTTTTCCCCCTGTTGAATTTCAACAGAGAAAAGAAAGAGCCGTGGTAGCATTTTTCAACGCAAAACAAGCCATATAACAACCACAGACCACAAACAACAAAACAATCTTTCATGAGGCTAATTAGTCCTAAGCCTTTAAAAAAAAAACCCACAAAAAAACCCTGCCGACTCTGGAGCTGTCTTCGAAGGCTTTTTGAGCTGAATAGTAATCAGGGAATGTCAGCCTTCACGAAGCCAAGTGCTCAGAGCAAAATAAGGCACTCAAGTTGTGTACTTTCTGTAACTCTGATTTGGCTGAATTTTCTTCTGATAAGGGAATTTTAAGGACATTGATGGGCAAGGGAAACACATTCATTGCACATACTGGCTCTTTCAACAGACTGCATGATACACAACCAGTCTCATAATCAGAAGCGTTTCTTTCTGTTTAAAACCCAGAAGGGTAGCTGACATCTTTTATCAAAAAGACAGACAATTCTTATCCCCTGACAATTCCAGATTATGGATCCCAGGAGGCTCTCCTTACACTGGTATTTTATCACTGGAATCAGAGCGACGGCTGTTTATTTTCTGAATCTCTGCGTAGTTTTCAAGGTGTTGCCAGCAGGGCTGGGGCTGACAGTGACACGTGTTATTGTCACATTGCTAGATCTGAAAGAAAACACCAGATAAATAAATATCAGTGTTTCCTTGGATGTCTTTGTGCTATCGTGGGCACCGGAGGCACTGGCATTTGTTAATCCGCAATCTTCTGCGTGGCGAGGCACCTTCCCTTCCTTTCCCCCGCCTCCCACCCAATCACATCCTCCCCAGGGTGGAGGTGGGGGCCCGGCCTGGCAGGCCGCTGACCATGGGCCAGGACAGCCATTCAATCAGCCTGTGCGACACGCAGGGGGTGGAGGTGGCCTCTGGATAAAGCCCCACGCACGGGGGCCGGGGAGGCAGAGGCTGGCTGCGGGATTGGCTTCTGGGTCCTCTCACTGCCCAGGTCATCTTCCAGTGTGGCAGAGACGCGGAGGCAGGTGACCTGAGCTGGGTCCCCGCTGGGGAGGCTGCTTAACCCCCGAGCCCCGCGTCTGAACCTGCGCAGCCGGGCACCGGCCGCCTCCCGCCCCCGGGCTGTGGAGAGCACCCACGCGAGGGCAGGGACCACCCCAGGCGGCCGGCCCCCTCTGCCCCCGTCCCTGCTCTGCCCTGTTCTCTCCCTGGACCACCCCTCCCTCTGCCTTTTGCCTTCTTTAGACCTGCTTACCCGAGACCAGGGGGTGACGTCAACAAACTATGGCCCGTGGGCCACGCCTGGGCTGGGCGAGGCAGTTTTGCTGGAACCCAGCCGCGCCCACTCAGTTATAGATGATCCGTGGCTCCTCTTGGGCTACTGTGGTAGAGCTGAGTAGATGCAACAGACACCACACAGCCCACGAAGGCTCGAACCTGTCCTCTCGGGCCCCGTAGAGAAGCAGTTCGCCCACCCTGTTCTTGATGTTCTCCTAGGAATAAACTACCCTAGCTCCACTCCTCTGGGAGCACCCGACGTGAGTTCTTGATCTGCTTAGCACTCCGTGCCTCGTTGATTGTTTTTTTGTGTAAAAAGGTTGCCATGATCAAATACAGTTTGGGAAATCCTAAGTCAAACAGGCTTCTTTACTAACTGCAGGACTTATCAGATCATTTAATGCACTGGTGTGCATTGGGAATCTCCAAGAGGAAGATGTGGGACGTGGCAAGTCTCAAATGTACTTCTCTACTGGGCCACTGAATGGTGAAGAGCTTGTCCTGTTCTCTGTAACTGTTCTCTGTCTCTCTGGGTGATGTCATTTGCTATCATCGCTTTAGAATACATTACAGTTTTATCTGGAAGGTTCATTTCCAGCCCAGATCTCTCCCTTGGACTCCAGACAGGTAGCCTCTTCCCCTTACATTTATACTACAACTGTTTACAACCTCAAACTGAAAACGCTCCCAGTGCACCTGCTCCTCTCCCATCGTTACCCTTCTTAGGCAGTGGCAACGCTGCTCCCAGTTGCCAGGGGCAAAAACCTACTGACCAGCCAAGACAAGCTACCAACATCTCTTTATTAGGTTCCTGTGACAGCCTCCAAATTGGGCTCCCTGCTTCTGCTCTTGTCCCCCATGGTTTGATCTCTGCATAGCAGACGGCATGAACTTTCTGCAACTCAAATTCAATCACATCTTTCCCTGGCTTAAAACACTTTAAGGAAAAAATTTCTGTTCCAACCAGAACAAAATACAAATTTCTTGAATGGCTTTCAGGCCTCAAATAATCAAGTTTTTACCTGCCTCTTACCTCTGGCCTATTCTGCCCTCAAATTCAGTGACCCCAGGGCCTTTGTACATGCTAATCTTTCACCTTAGAATGATCACCATCATTCCATCTCCCTCCTATCTTTTCAAAGCCTCTTCCAACTCTTCATTTTCACTTAGGTCTCAACTTCATAGACCCTCAGGGAGGCCCTTGCTGACCAACCCAAAGAGAACCCAATTTCTTTGTAACAAATTATTCTAGTATATCATCTTCATAGCTTTTATTGGAGCCTGAAATTATCTTGTTTATCTATTGTTTTTGATGCTTATTTTCTATCTCCCACTGAGTACAGGCTTCATGAAGGGAAGGACCTGTCCTGCGTTTCCTTTTCTACCACCAGAGATCCAGAGCCTAAGCAGTGCCAAGCACATAGTGACCATTCGACAACAGCCACTTATTGACATCTCACCATAATCTCCTTAACCACAGAGAACCCTGTGTACTGATGCTTTATGTTATTGTTATAACAACAACATCTGACATTCATTGAGGGTTACTTGCTTGGCACCAAGCTCAATGCCTTTCCTTAGTTTTCTCACGTCATTCTTCCAATTAACATACAGAGCCAAGGAGCAGGTCCTATTTTTATTCCCATTTCTCAGGTGAGGAAACTGAGGCAGTGAGAGACTAAGAGCTTGCCCAAGATTGTAATCTGGTAAGTGGCAGGGTCTGGACCCTGGACCTGACTCCAGACCCATGACCGTGGGCAGTTCTGGGGCTATGGCTGCTACGACATGGAACTTGGCGTTGGGCCTAGAGGAGTGAGATTTGCTGGGCCCTGCAAGCTTCGTGCCCGGGCTCACCTGTGACTGTGTCTTCTGACTCGAGCAGCGGCTCCACAATCCCACATGTAGTAACTTGGAATGTTACTGAGTCAAAAACCTTACTCTCCTCAGGACCAACCAAGCGCGCTTTTCAGTCCCTTTACCTCTCATAAGAAGTGGTTCTACCTTCTCTGTTATTAAATAGCTAATAGTTGTAAAACACACACAACGGTAATAATGGCCCATGATAAGCACTTAATAATTTTTTTGTTAAATAAATAGATATATGTGGCTGGAAGAGCTTTCTCCTTGACCGCAGAAGTGAGCAAGATCACTGGCTGCCTGTTTGTCACCTTTTGTTCCTGCTCTCTGAAGTATGTGTGGTGATTACAGGTGGCATACCTGCCTCACACTAAGGAACACTGAATTACAGTCGGTCCATCCCTCAAAGACAGCCTGGCCTTTAAAGCCTCTGTAACACCTGCTAATCTCCCCTTTAGCAGAGAGAGTGCTCGGGACTAACCTAAGGCTCAAGCCTTTGGCAGGCCGCAGTGCCTCCTAGGCGTGTACAAACATTGCTTTGCATAAGGTCGCATGCTCATGGCATTTGCATACAAAAACCAATACCATTATGTATATTTAAATCTTGAGGTTTTTATTATGTTGGTGAGCTCCGATTTATGGGAAACAGTACTGCCTTTCAATAATAGTGACAACAAGTTGTCTTTCGAAAAATGAATTGAAGTTAAAATTTCATTTAAAACCCACGTTTGCCACGCGACCCAGCAATTCCATTCCTAGGTATTTCCCCAGGAGAAGTGGAAACCTATGTCCGTGTTTATTATATGCAAACGTTCATCCTGGTATTAATCTTGATAATCCCCAATTGGAAACGACCCAAACATCCATCAAGAGGCAAATAAAGAAATGGTGACACTGCCGTACAATGAAGGAGAAAAAGGAACAAAATATCGGGGCACAGAAAGCATTGCATTAAGTGAGAGAAGTCAGGAGCACAAGATTGTGTGCTCGCTAATCCCACCTGCATGGCTTTTTTAGAAAAGGCAAATTGTGGCAACAGCGACCAGGGTGCTGGAGCCCAGGGGTGGGGACAGGCTAGATGTGCGGGGCCCGAAAGCACGTTTGGAGGGGATGGAAAACTCCCATGTCATGATCCGAGAGGTGGTTACATGGGTACATGAGTTTGTCAAGACTCATGGAAATGGGCACTTAACGTGGGTGCATTTTCTTGTGTGTAAATAACAGTCCAAAGGAAAAATAGATAAATCATACAATAGGTATTGTGTGACAAGGCCAATCTTGAGAAGGTGGCTGAGAGTTAGGAACCTCTTGTTCTTCTGGCTGTCATTTAAGAAGTGCCTTCGGGATCTTTGTCAGTCTTGTTGCAGCTGTGACCGTAACTCTGCCAACCTCTTCTCGTGTGGAGCCTAGATTCCATGCTGCGCCTGAGATGCCAAAAAGGCCCTCCGCACCCCATAATTATGAAACTATTACCTCACATTGTTCTTAATGCTCATATAATTTTTAGAAATAGTACTTCTAAAAATTATCTTTAATTGTGGTTAAAAGACACATCGCATTAAATTTACCATCTTAATCACTTTTTGAAGTCTTCAGTTCAGTGGCATTAAGTGCATTCACATTGCTGCACATCCAGCACCACCACCCATCTCCAGAACTTTTCCATCTTCCCAACCGAAACTCTGTCCCCACTAAACGCTAACTCCCCACTCCCCTCCCCCAGCCCCACACAACCACCACTCTACTTTCTTTCTCCATGGGTTTGATTACTCTAGGGATCTGCTATAAGTGCAATCATACAGTATTTGTCCTTTGGTGACTGGTTTATTTTACTTAACATAATGTTCATATAATTTTGAAAACCATTAGATCTTTTAGTGCCTCTGGAGTTCATAGTACTGTGTGGGTGTATGTTATAGTAATGATTTAACTGTGTTCCTCCCAACAAATGGTTGATCAGTTTGCGAGCATCTTTTATAGAATAGACCTTTTTAATTTTTTTTGACATCAGCGTAGTCCCGTAAACTGCATTCTACACGTGAATGCATCTTTTTGAGGCCCTGTTTTCAGTTCCCGTTATCAGTTTGTTTGTCCCTACACCAGATCCATGCTGTGTGACTACTTTTGTGAAGACATCACTCATCCTAAGTCGAGGGTCCTACTCAAGTTCAATCAGCCTCTCCATTGCTCCCAAGAATGTGGGACACCCCAAGGTCTCCTTCACACTCTTCCATCTCTCCCTTTCCCAAGGAAGCCTAGGGTGCAGGGGTCTCGCTCGGGTGTGTGTGAGAAAGGCCCAGGCCATGCTTGTCGGATGGCAGGGCTGGGGTCACTAGGAGGTCACCCCCCCAAAGATTTAGTGGGGAGCCTAGGTGTTCGAGGATGGCTTAGATTTCTCTACCTGCAATGGAACTTTGCCATGACCCAGTTGATTGTCAGATGGACTTCAAGATAAGGCAAGTTAATCTTGGTTCCCCTCCAAGGACATTTGGTCCTGACACAAAAGCAGAATCCTTTCAAAGTTCCTTTCAGAGGGTCCCTGTATTTCAAGGGAGTGTAGTAATGCTGTTGGGCCACCTCTCTGAGGTTGTACCAGGACATTGAAGGCACGTGGCCTGGGCTCAGCAGGGCAGGGCTGGCTCACAGGTGTGTGGGCGAAGTCTTTCCATGACTCTCTGCAAGAAGAAGCCCTTGGCCTAGTATCTCACGGGACCTGGACACTTCAGGCTGCTTTCTTGGGCCAGAGATGTGGGCAGAGTGGGAACATCTGAAGCTGCAGAGAACCTCCTGCCATCTTAAGTCAGATGAGTCAGGCCACTCTGCTTATTAGCTCTCTCTAGGTTTCTGGTAGGAGGTTGGAGAGAGAAGCTGGGGGAACTTGTTGGGAAACAATGGGCACCCTCTTCTGCCGTCCCCCGGCCACCTGGAGAGCCTGGCTGCGTTTGGTAAAGGGCCCTGTGGCACAGCTGGTTACCAGGGCCAAGCTTCGATTGTGGGCACAGCAGGCCAGCTCCCCTGGGAGTCCACAGGACCTCAGGGTGACAAAACCAGCTGGAAGGTTAGTGTGCCCCAAGCTACAAGCTTTTGCATCCCACCTTCCCAGGCTTTCGGTGTCCCACACTCTCTGCAATGGTCTTTACATATTACACACACACATACACACACTCAAACCACTTTTTAAACGTAAGTAAATTTAGCATTGTTATGAGCAATAATATCTGCAATACAGTAGTAACAAGTCTCACTCAGAGGACCCTCAAATAGGTCAGGCACTGCAGTGAGCACTTTATATAAA
Source organism: Miniopterus natalensis (assembly GCF_054644295.1). Lineage (NCBI taxonomy): Eukaryota > Metazoa > Chordata > Mammalia > Chiroptera > Miniopteridae > Miniopterus > Miniopterus natalensis. The sequence continues at coordinate 8,716,199 of NC_142098.1, forward strand.
CTTAGTCAATATCAACTCCCTGAGGTGGTTTCCCCCCATTTAACATATGAAGAAACTGAGGCACAGATTGATGAAGTCACCTGCCCAAGGTCATGCTGATTCAAACCTAGGCTGTGGGGCTCCAAACCCCTAAACAGGCTGCCTCTCCAATTGCGGGTCAAATATGAGTGAGGCTGAATTTTTCTCCCCCAAATCACATTAATAAGTTACCAATAATATGTATCAAAGTAAAAAATGTTCATTTGTGTGCCCCTGGTTCTTTCTGCACACCTCCAGTTTGTGGACACGCACTTCAGCGTGTCCCAGGTCTGCCCGAGAGGGCTGGGCCTGCGCCCAGTCTGTGCAGGAGCTGAGACAACGTCCCCTGGGTGGTGAGGCCAGCAGGACCCCCGTCCCCCAACACACCATGCCCACCTGGGCTGTCAGCTCCACATATGCTTACACCCAGCTGCCCCCTCCCAAGTGCCCAGGGGGATCTGGTGTAAGTGCATTGGGTAGGAAGGTAGGAGGAGAGAGAAGTCAGGCATCCCAAGGCCTACTCGCCACCGAGAACCCTGTAGAACCCAGCAAGTTCCTTCCCGTCCTGTAGGATACAATCGTGTCATGTCACTTTTCTACCCTCTGGTTCTGAATCAGGCACCTGGCCTTGCTCACTCCTGAGGGTTCTCCCTTAAGTCTGCAAGTAGAAAGTTAAAGGCCAGGCCTCGGATCCTACGTGGCAGAGCAGGGGAGTGTGGCCCTCAGCACCAGGCAGCGATTTACAGCCTTTATAGCCTGTTGTGTGGTTTTAGCTGGAAGTTACAGAATTGTCTGTGACTCATGATCACCTTGGGCATCTCCTGGGAGAGCTGGGCGGCTCTTTGGGAAGCCCCAGGGCACGTTCCAATCTCCTCCCCTGCCCTGCATTGCTTCAGCCCAAGTTAGAGTGACGTTTGAGAACTGGTTTCACCTACTCCTGAAAAGGACAGGTCAGATGGGGAAGGACCAGTTTTCTCTCAGGGCCTGGGGCCCTTGACCTGTTTGACAGGCTGGGCATGAGGGCCTGTGGTCGAGAAGGCCTGGACACTGGGGCCTCCTCTGGAAAAGCACCTGGTTCTGCCCTCTATCCCGGCTGTGGAGGATTATGTCCTTTTGAGCAGGTGGCTCTGGGTTCCAATCCTGCTGCCTCTCCTAACCGGTTGGTGGCCTGGACAAGTTGTTCCACCTCCTTAAAGGCCAGATTCCTCACCCATCAAATGGGGTAATAGTTCCTACTTTGCAGCTTCACCAGCAGGTGGACTGAGTTAAGTTGTCAAAGGGCTTGGCCCCTCAAAGCTGCCCAGGAACTATTGGGTGACAGCACCCTTGGGCAGGTAGACCTGCAGGTGCCTGTTTGCCATGTGCCTGTATGAAGTGCCTCCCCTGCGTTACCTGGAAGCCAGGGGCGTCCGAGGTAAATGTAGTCCCAGGCCCCGTGCACCCAAATGCCTGTTCCCCTGGGGTCTGTAGTGCTCATTTCTGAACCTCTAAAGACCAGCCCTTCTCAACTTTAGGGAGAGTCACAAACCCTGCAAAAATCAGACAGATGCTCCATGGACAAGGTACCCAACATGTACAGACAAGTCACAGGGTCCTGGGACCCCCAACCACTCTCCATTCCCCTCCCCACACCTCTTATTCCCTAAAGATGGACTGGGAAAGGCAGAGGCGCCCTCAGCAATTTATGCTTATCCTGTGTTCTCCCCAGCTGCCATGGGCGCCCATGAGCCGGTGTGAAATGCTCTCTTTAAAAGCCTAATTATTTACACTGACAGTATTTACTTTTAACTCCAGTTGCTGAGTCAATATCATTTTTCCTGCGCTCCTTCTGTCCCTTGGCTCAAAGAGCCAGGAGCTTTACGAAACCCACCTGACCATCTCTCTTGATCCACAGCACGGCCTTTGAAATTTCACCTGCTCTGGGAATTGAATTACGGAGGCCGGGAGGGTCGAGGAGGGGCCGGGGTCTGGGCCTGTGTATTTGCTGAGGCCTGACCCTGACGCCTGTCTCTTATCTGGGCCCAGCTCTCCACCTCCAGTGTTTTAGACGCTCAAGCGTGGCACCTTCTCCCACTGTTTTCAAAGTCCTTCCTGCTATGACCTAAGGCATTGCCCCAGCCCTGTGGGAGGGTGGGAACCTTCCCTAAACCTGTGGCCACCAGGGAGTTTCTGAACAGGCTGTGACTACAAGAACCAACCCTCTTATCTGTCTTCTCGATTGCTGCCCGGGTGAGTCTTTTGGGCTACACCCTGCCACTGGGCACCTTGTACCCAGAAGTGAGCTTCCAGGTACTGGGCTCCCTGGGATTTGTTCAGTCCTATCTACAATCAGATGCCAGCAGATGACAGTGATAACACCTCCATTTTGCAACCATGGAGCTGATCGAAATGGGAGATAAGGCAAGGGAGAGTGTGGGGCAACCTTGAACCGGCTTCCTGGACACCAGCGAGGCCATCCAACCCATTTTTCTTGTTGAACAACATGTATCTCCATTAGTGGTCTTGTAATTAACCATGTTCACAGCATTCTCTGCAGCGTTAGTGCTCTCGCTGCCCCTGGTCTCCTTAGAACAGTGCCTGGCAATCAGCAGCCAATCGCCAGACGGTGACGGCCTTTGGAAAGCATCCCAGGGCCTCTCTGCTTCTACACAGCTTCACTTGGGTCTCTGGCCTATTCTGGAATGGAGGGAACCCGCTGATCCTTAGAGCACTTCCTCCTGCCTGCAACTGCGGGCTCAGCAAACTGGTTTGAGCGTGTCCATTCCTCTTTCCCCAGCAGAGCTTCCCGAAGCCTCAGACCTTGTGTGGCCAGTTCATCTCTGGGTCCCCAGAGCCTAGCATCATGCCCAGCAAATCCTTGGCTGGGAGAAAAGGCGGAATGAATGAATGAATGAATGAATGCTGCGGAAAGAATGCATCCCAGCACCCATGCCCCTGGGGGCTGACAATTTATTCCTCAAGTTTACACTTTGTTCTTCCCACAGCTGGCTCCCCCCTTGACCTAAGGACAAGTTGCAATTGATAAGCTGGAAGGAAACTCACCAGTTTGATCCCAAGGTGTGGGCACGGCTGTTGCCGTGAGTGGGGAGCCCGTGGCAGTGGGTGCTAGCAGAGGTAGATGCCTCCAGCAAGCTCCACAGGGCACTACACATGGGTGCTCTTAACATCAGTCGGCAGCATGCTGGTGGGAGGAGAGGAGGGGCAGGACCTCAGGGTGGGCCACGGGCCAGGGGTAACCTCTTCAGGCAGCGATTTTCAACCAGGGTGCGCCAGAATGTCTCAAACGTGCGTACCTGGCTGTTTCGTCAGGGCACTGACCCCTATTCCCTCAGATGATCAAATAAAAAAATGGCAACAGCCAACCCAACCATAGTCATCCAGTGCGAATGAAGCAAAATTACACCTATTTTTTTTTTTGGTCAGATTGGTAAAAAATATAACATTTTTTGGTGTGCCGCAGAATTTTAGTAATTAGTTTATGTGTGCTGTGAGATGAAAAAAGTTGAAAATCACTGCCTTAGGGTTATGTCAGAAGTTTAGCTAGTATTTTCCAAATACTAGGAGGGCGGGGTGGGGAGTAAATATAGCATGTATATATGTATGTTTATATCTGTATATACCTATATCAATTGTTTTAAGAAATATACAAGACTGCTGTGTTGTATCCCCCCAAATGCACATGTTAAAATCCTAAACCCCAATGTGATGGTCATTGGAGGTGGGGCCTTTAAAGGTGCGTAGGCCATGAGGGGGGGCTCTCAGGAGTGGGGTCAGAACTCTTGTAAAAGAGACCCCACAGAGCTCCCCAGCCCCTTCTGCCATGTTGAGGATAGGACAAGAAGTCTGTGACCTGGAGGAGAGACCTCACCTGACCATAACTCACCCTGATCTTGAACTTCCAGCCTCCAGAGCTGTGAGAAATCAATGTCTGTTATGGGTACGCCACCCAGTCTATGGTGTTTTTGTCATAGCAGCCCAGACAGACTAAGACGATGGCCACTTTCTACACTATGAATTGATGTGGTTGGTCTACTGGCAGAGTCCCAGCAGGAAATAGGTTCCAATTGAGATGGTTCAAAGTTCTTTAGGGAAGGGCCTGCTTTCAGGGAAAATGAAGGGCAGGACCAGCACCCCAGAGACTAGCAGGGTAGCAGGGTGCTGTTACTACCTACATGCGTGAGAGGAAGGAGGAGACAGGGACATCAGAGCTCTGCCAGGGCAGGGCCCCTTGGACGACACTGCCCACCAGGAGCTGTGGCCTTGGAGAGCTGTGGCCGCTGCCCAAAGCAAGAAGACAGCAGAAAATAGATATTCTGTTCTCTTCTCCCCGACCTTTTTTTGGCCAGCTGGGAGCCAGAGAACATGGATACCTGGGTGCGAAGTCCCGGGCGTCAGCCCCAAGGGACAGGGCAAAGAAAGAGAATGGGTGTGGGGGTAGGGCAGGTGGAAGGTCACAGCACAGCCAAGATGACAATGAAGGCCTACCTGGTCCTGGAACCAAAGTCCACGCTGGCTGCGAGTGACACTGCTGGCCACCCTCTTCTGTGGGGATCCATCTAGGCAATCTTTCTAGCACACAGTAGGTTCCCTATTAGTTCCTTTAAGCCTTTAGGTCCTAAGCCTAACAAACTGTCTATTCCATTAGCTACTTTGGTACATCCTCCCCTTTAAATGAAGCACAGTTCCTGGCATATAGAAGATGCTCAATAAACATTTCTTAAACAATGACTGAACGAATAAGCTATTAATAAGTAAACTATGAGTGGTTATGAATCACCTTTGGAGTGGGTACTATGAAGCCTGTTTGACACAAAGAGAAACCGGGGTTCTGAGAGGTTAATTGACCAGCTGAGTCCACTCCACCACTCAATGTGTTCGACAAATATTTATTGAGTACTCACCATGTACCAGGCGCGTTTACATTTGACTGGGGACAAACACTTCAACATACGTATGCTCTATACTAGCTAAGTGCTGCGGAGACAGATACAGCAGGATGGGGGCCCAGGAAGTTCTGGGGACTGGGTGTACTTTTACAGCCATGTGGTCAGGGACGGTCACATGATATGGAGAGACACTGGAGACAAGACCTGAGCAGGTAAGGACAGGTCATGTGGCTCTTTGGGACAAGAGCCTCGATAGAGGAGGAAAGTTAGTACAAAGGCTCCGAGGCAGGAACATATTTGGGGCATGTTTGGGGAAAAGCAAGGAGACCAGTATGGCTGGCGCAGAGTGTATCTGCCTCTGGTCCAGCGAGATGGATGTCCTAAAATGTCAGTCTGACCATCCTTCCCCGACTAGAGCCCTCCAGTGACTTTTCACTATGACTTCTTCCCTCCCTGCTCTCCAGTCACACTTGTGGCCTGGACCTTCCCACATCCAGGCCTTTGCCCTTGCTGTTCCCTCTGCCTGGAACACCTGTCCTGTCACTCTTCAGAATGGCTGTTCTAACTGCTATTCCAAAGAAGGCTGTTGACATTATTAACTTTCATTACCTGGCTTATAAGCTAGGTTATTAGGTTACTCCTGCTCCACCTTGAGCTTCCTGAAGGTATGGATCTCATCAGTTTTGTTCCACCCAAGGTCCCCTGTGCCTGGAACAGTGCCTGGCCCATAGTGGCTGCTCAGTCAATATTTGTTGAAGGATGCATGAATGAATGATTGAATGAGTGCATGAACTTTAGACCCCAGAGTGGAACTCAGAAGAACATGTTCTTTCTTTCCTCAATCTTTTGGCCTTGCAGGTTCTCTTGTGAGACCTCATGCTCCCCTAAGGAAGCTTACAGCAAATACCCACACTGGCATCCATGACCGGAGGGGCAGGGCTATGGGGTCCCAGTGAGGGTTTGGGGAAAGATTTCTTTTGCACTTACTCCACTTTTCTTCAAAAATACTTTCCATGCCTTCTCAGTTCCAGGAGCTCCTGGAGTCCTGGGGGCAGCCCCTGAGAGCCCAAGGTATCAGCCACACTGTGGAACCTCAAGGCAGCACCGCACCCCTGGCTGGGTCATTTTTCCCTTTAAAACAAAAGAATGAATGGGCAGGACACCACCTGCTTGTAGAGCCCCAAGCTGACATCAAGGCTTTGCTTGCCACCAGAGGGGCTCTGAGAAATAGATTCTCCCACCTTCACACCCCACACAGGGGCTTTGGACCACGTGGAGTCCGGGCTATGTATCCAGGGAAAGTGAAATGCCAGCCAGACACATGTGCTCAGGTAAAGTACTGGTACCGAGATGGGCCTCCATCACCGTCTCAGTGCGGGCCCCCAGCTCTCTGCCTTTGGCAACACATTTCATCCTGGGGCCCAGCAAATACCCCAAGGAGGCTAGGCTCTGGAGCACCGGGGTTTACCCACAGTCCCTGTTTTGGAAGTAATTAATCTTCCAATGTACGAGCCTCTTTGTGGTGAAACGCACGCGCTGACACTTTTGTGTAAACACCCAGCTTAGCATATTGACAAACTGGTGGCTGTTACTTTGATTCCAGGCTGTGGCTGGGGCTTGGGGCCGGCCTGCCAGGCACAGAGGCGGCCCTAATCCCTCTACACTTAGATCCACATATAGAATTCGGAGTCTTTCTTTTCTACACCCACTTAAGCCCTGCTTGGGGTTTGTCTAGTCACCTTCTTTCGTCTCCACGCTGGCCGGTGACTCCTAAGTTCATTTTCTTAGCCAGGCGTGCAGCGAAACTCCAAAGCAGCAAATGACCTGAATGAAAACCCTCAGACTCACATAGATTTAATCACTGCGGCAAATTGGAACCATTTGTGGTCAGGTTTTGATGGCGATCTATAAAGATTTGCCCCATGCCCCCCTTCATTTTCTTTTTAAGTGGCTTAGTTAAGGTTAGTGAGAAAAGGAGGCATCCCTGCCAAGGTCCACAGAGTGGGGGGGTGAAGGGCCTTAAATTGCTCCTTTTGGCTTTGGGGACATGTGCAGTCACTCGAGTATCTTCCAAAGCTACATGGAGCAAACTTTGGTGGCAGCGGTAACTGTCCCACACATCCCAGTGGCCAGAGTCTGGCTACGTTCACTACCGGAGGTTTGGGGCCCTTTCAGGGAAATATAGAGCTTTGTGATTTTTGTCGCCTCTAGTTACCCTAAGAAAGCAAGCAAAAGGTCAGGGCATTTTTTTTTTTCATGAACAAAGAAGGAATCGCACCCGATCTGTTATGATATCTCCCAAGCACACCAAACAGATGCGCTTTAATGAAGACGTGGGCCCAGGACTGAGACTGACCCGGGAGCAGCAGCAGGGCGTGAGATCTGTTTCTGATAAAATCGACATTGAGGTTTTGAAGAATGAATCAGAGAGGAAGTTTAATCCCATCTCATGACTGGGCTGACATTCAAAGGAAGTTTCTTTCTTTCTTTCTTTCTTTCTTTCTTTCTTTCTTTCTTTCTTTCTTTCTTTCTTTCTTTCTTTCTTTCTTTCTTTCTTTCTTTCTTCTCTCTCTCTCTTTTTCTTTCTTCTTTCTCTTTCTTTTATTGTTGTTCTGCAACATTTTTAGAAATTTCTAGAATTGGCACTGCTCTCAGCAATCGGTCAGTGGGGCTCTGTTCGATTTCTCGAGAACAGATGGGAAAGTGAATTTGCGAGGACCCCAGCACCAAATTTTATTGCGCAAATTATGGAAAAAGTTACCCAATAGAGGCCCCCCCCACACTTTTCTTTTCTCCATCTCTAGTTTCTATGATTATAGTTGGAGAGAAAATTCAGGCTGAAAGAAATTTGATATTTATTTTCTGTGAACTTTAATAAAGAAAGTGGTGGGTTTTGGGACATTTTTTTTAAAGCCCCTTTGGACAAGTCCATTTTTAATTTTTTTTTTTTTTTAAATAGCACCTTTGGCATAAAGCTGCCGCCGTGTGATTGATGAAGCTGCTAAGAGGCTGTGCTGAGAGCCACTCCGGGCAGGTTGGCCAGACCGTGGGCTTTGAAGAGGCCTTTGACTCCCGGAGCCCGCTCTTCCCGGGACCGGGTTTTAATGGTTAGTGCCCGAGCCTCCCTTGAAGTCCGTGTTTGTTTGGGTTTGGGGAGCCCCCTTCCTTTCTGTCTTCAACATTCTCAGATGTCCCGGTTTAGGCGAGTGATCAGCCGTAATCCGCTCCAGCCCCGAGCAGGACGAGCCCGCTTGGCTCAGGAGCACATGGGGGAACCGCGGCCCCGGGCCCCGCTGTGAAATGGAATCCCAGGCGCTCGGAGATGTCCTGGGAGATAAGCGCGACCCTCGTCCCGGGGTCACCCGGCCCGCGGGAGCAGGGGGCCACCTATACATCACCAGGTCGTTATCGGCGGCAAGGAGCAGCCACCGGCCGCGCATTTTCCACAGGGCTTGGTGGTGTTAAGAAAATACCCTCCAGCTCGGTGTTATTTTAGTGAAACAAAAGTCGACATGAATGGCTGGGGGGGAACAGAGGGGACACTGTTCTCCCCGTGACCGTGCTCGGAACTGGCCTGGGGCTGGAATCCGACAAACAGAGAAGTAAATGCCGTCACGTACAAATGGGCTATCGGGTGTCCGGCGGGATCAACTGAGCGCAGAGGGCGGCCAGGCGGGGAGTTTGCCAGTCCCTGGGTCATGGGAAGTTTGGTTTCCAGAGGAGAGGCCAAAAGTGCCACGTGATTTGTGACCATGTGATGACTGACTAGGAGAGGAAGCCACCTGCTCGGGAGAGTGAGCGAGGAGGGGAGAACCCAAATGCCACCCTCTAAAGAACTGTCCCGTTTAATCACCAGCCGCCCTAGGAGGCAGGTGCTATTATTTGCCCCATTTACTTATTTAATTTTAGTTTTCAATTACAGTTTACGTTCAGTGTTATTTTGTATTAGTTTCAGGTGTACAGCCTCGTTGTTTTTGGACCCTCTTAAAGTTGAGGACACCGAGGCCGAGAGCTGTGGACGTGCCGGAGGGTCCCCTGGCTGCCCCGGGCGAGAGCCGGGATGTGAGGCTGGGGGCCCTGGCTCCAGAGCCCACGCTGCCTGGCGCTCTGCCTGACTCTCATTTTCGTTGCTTTCTCACTCCTGGTGCCCGGGTGAGGCAGCCGATGCCCTCGGTGCCCAGCGTCCTTAGCTCTCGCCGTGTCAGTGTAAGCTGGTGGCCCAACTTTGACTGCCAGCATCTGCCCCCTTTCTCTGGCTGTGGAGTCTGCTGTGCCCACTTGCACACCAGGCCAGGAGTGCCGGGACATCAGCATCGCCAAGATGTGGGCAGTCGTGTGTAAGTAGCCCAGCTCCCTTGCCCCTCTGGTGGGAGCACTGGGAGGTGCGTGTTCTGCGGGGCTCCCCAAAGCTCCCCAGTGGGATGAGCTCCAGCTGTCCCCGTGGGAACATGCTGGAAGATGTCCCCCTTTCCCGCCCTGACGAGCCTCCTCGCCTCCTGGAATCACCTTCCTGATACCACCTTCATTCAAACCTCTTCTCTAGGGCGGCTTCTGGAGGAACCCGCACGGAGCCAGCCCGGGGACCGTGCCTCTGTGTGACTACATGACTAATGTCTGTCTGCCTCAGAAAACTGAGCTCCCTGACAGCTTGTCCTTCTATCCCTGGGGACTAGCCGAAGGTCTGGCTTGTAGTAGGTGCCAAGCAACTACTTAGGATATGAAAGGATTTGGAAGTGGGAAATCCTGCTCCTTCTAACCTATGTTTTGATAGCGTATCTTCTTCTTAAGGCGATACATTACATTCAAAGTCATTTTTAATCTCTCATTCTTTGTTGAAGAGTGCCTTATCTCAGACACCTAATGGGGATGGAGACATGGCCCCCTTCTCCGCTCTGTATCCGGCCTAGAGTTGGGAATGAACCAGTTTCTCCATCAGGGTCAGATTAAGACCTTTGGAGGTTGTTTCAGAGACTGGCCAGCCATTTAGCAAACCTATAACCTTCTCTTAGACTGTGCCATGTGGCTGAGTTCTAGGCAGTGGAATTTGTGCAGATGTGTACTGCCTTCAGCCCAGCCTGGGAACACCTCCCACATGCGGTCCTCCACGCTTTCCCCTCCTGCACTTGATGCCAGCGAAGATTCGGGAACCACATAATAAATACAGCAGAGCACACCGTACAAAAAGCCCTGAATCAGCACTTGGAGCAGAGCCGTGCGCTGACCAGGAGCACCCGCATCAGACTTTACTAGTGAGAAATAACTTTCCATTGCGTTTGCACCATCAGACATTTTTGGGGTTTGTTTGTTATAGCAGCTGATAGGACTCTAACTAATACGGAGGCCCTAGGCACTGATGAGAGTTTGTGTCCTCTGCCATATGTAAAATAAGTATTATACATGTCCGTCAAAATTCCAATTGTCCCCATGATAGCAACTTTTGAAAAAAATCACGTAGCAAAGCTTTAATTTTTTGTGGGGGGAGGGGACAGTGAGTAGTGACTAGCTTTACTTGTGCCCTGAATACTTGTTTATTCTGGATCTTAGGTGACACCATTGACTAGATGTGTTTGGAACCTGGCTTGTGAGACAAAGGGTCACCTGGGGGCTCACATAGAACCTTTATAGTCTTAGAAGACCACAAGTCAGCACCCCTTGGCCTCCTGGGCAGATCCTGGTGCCCTGCACCATCAGAGGAAGGCCTCACCCTTCCTCCCACAGGCCAAGTGACCTCTGAGCAAGAGAGAGGAGCCCCTAGCTGATTGCTGGGCTCACAGAAGCTGTTTTAGGAGGAGAACTGGGGCAGAACGCAGGAGGTTCTGGTCTGAGTTGATCACCCTTGTGGGAGGAAACGTGGCACTTCTCGTGGTCAAGGATGTGGCCTTTGGAGCCAGACATACCTGACTGTGCATCTCTCACCCTTTCTCCCTCAGGTTCATCATCTGTAAAATGGGACTGTTGATAGTACTTACTGCCCACGAGTATTGTGAGGACTGAGTGGGATAATGATGTATGTATAAACACTCTGCATAGTGAAAGTAATATATTTCTGAAAATATTTCCCCCAAATATAAAATAGGCACAGGACTTCAAAGATTCTAGTGACACGAAAGATTATGCACTGGCAAGTGACTGTTTACAGCTCTTTATTTTTTTTTTATAAGTATGAATCTATTTATTTATATACTTGATCCCCAGGTCCACAGGGTGTCTCTAGAGCAGTGATTTTCAACCGGTGAGCAGCAAGCGTTTTTAAAACATGCAGTACCTGACTATTTACTCAGGGGCACTGACCTCTCTTCCTTAGATTGTCAGGTAGAAAACCGACAACAGCCAACACAATAGCCATCTGGTGTTAATGGATCAAAATTATACCTATTTTTTTGTCAGAGCGACAAAAATTAGTTTTTTTTGGTGTGCTGCAGAATTATAGTAATTAGTTTGTGTGTGCCATGAGATGGGACATGGCTGAAAATCTCCGGTCTAGAGAAAACTGTGGTTATCAGTGTCCTGTGCAAATTGCCAAAGATACTCTCCATGCGAGGAAATGATGTAGACAGGGATATGACTTACACACATAAATATTTTGATTTACAAAAATAGAAGTGTCAGATGGTTCAACCTAAATGGCGTGTATGTATGTGCATGTGTTTATACGCTGTACAATAGCTTATAATACACACTTCTACATTGAGTGTATTTTTATTTTTAACTTAGTCCTATTTCTCGGAAACCGTTCAGTGTCAGTTCATGCAGACATATCCCGTTCTTTTTAACAGTCGTGTAGTATCCCAGCCTGAAGACAGACCTTTATTATACCTTCATTTATTTAACTAGCTGCCTCCTGGCGGGTCGTGCCTGGGTTTTGTACCCTTTGTGAAGGAAAGGTTAGCCTTGCCCTGGGGCATTCTCCATCCCCAGCCCAGGCCTCTAGCACCTGTTATTTCCTTCTGCTTAGTAACTCCTTGGGGTGCACATTTTTTTCACTGCAACTGGGCTAGACACAGTTTTGGGCTCCTGCTCTCGGCCTAAACATGCCTTAGATCTCTTCATAACTCAGCTTGTAAGTTGAGGCCCCTTAATTTGGCCCACAGGACTCTTTAACGCCTTTAAACCCCGTTAAAGCCATGTAATGAGTTTCCCCTTGCTGTGCTCCTGGCCATGAAAGCTGAGAGTCGGGGCCCAGGCCTCCCACCTGTTCCAGAGATTAGGCTGTGCTGGAGAGGCTGTGGGCTGGAAGGGAGGGTGGGGGGCGGTGGGCGCCCGGTGGTCAGCCACCAGAGCAGGACCCCCGGTTGAAGTGGGTGTCAGGGCTCCGGGCGGCTGAGGCAGTGTCAGCTCCCAGACCTCCCACGGGGTGCGGAGCCGTGTGGGTGCTGCTCTGCCTGGGCCAGGGGAGTGGGCTGAAGCTGGCAGTGGCTTGCTGAAGTGTGAGTCATGATCTGGGTAGGGCAGAGAGGCACGGGGCTGGCTGTCCGATGAAACATCCAAAGCCCCTGTCCTCAGCATGCCAGTGCTTGTTCTAGAATCTTCTTTCCCTGACTGTCCATTGTGTAAGCAATGTCTGCTTGTTTATACACTTCCCTCTGAAGAAATCTACCTTTCTCTCTCTCACACTCAGTCCACATGGTACAAAGGAGGCTGACTCTGCACTTCCTATTTCCAGGCCTGGGCAGGTGACCTAGGACTAGTCAATCGGAGTAGACAAGTCACTACCCATAGTGATTAGTTCAGGTGTAGCCCCTGTCTAGCCTCAGTGATTGGTTGAAGGGTGGGCCTGTGACCCAGGTCTGACAAATCGGGATGTTTAATCACTTGACCACAGTGCGTGCTTTAGAGGTGGACATACAATTCAATAGTAGTTCAAAAAGATTCAGTCCCCGAACTCTTGTGGGAATAACTAGGAAAGAGGTACCTTCTTTCCATGGGGGTCACTGGAGGGGGAAATGCTAACTTGGGGTGTCGCAGGCCAGCTTTTCACCGTGAGGAAAAAGCTTGCTTGAGATGGGTTAAGACAGAGGGAAACAGGGCTCAGTGGGAGAAAAGGCAAGACTAAGGCCTGATGACATAATTTGGCTTCTGGATCCAGCCATACCTGAAGACTTTTTTACATGAACACATAAATTCCCTTTTGTACTTACGTGAGCTTGAGTTGAGTTTGTGGGTTTCTTTCAGCTCAGAATCCTCAGGCCTGGGAAGGTTAGCTTTCTACTCCCACCGAGCTAGTAATCCAGTTGACCTCAAGGGCCCTGAGGTAGCCTTTTAAGTGGTGGAAATATTCTGTATCTTGATGGCTATGGTGGTTATACAACTGTATGTGTTTGTCAAAACTCACTATACACTAAAAATGGCGAATTTTACTGTATGTAAATTTTGCCTCGATAAATTTGACTTTAAAAGGAAAAAATAAAAGCCAATGTCTTTAAATTCTGGCCGGATATCCTTGCTTGCCCAAGGCTTGAGCCTGAGGTCTGTTCTATCTTTGGCCAAAGGGAAGGAGATGACCCCACATGGAAGCTGTGTTGAAGATCTCCCAGCACCAAGCCAAGGCGTTCTCCTTGGCCTCATCAGAAGTGCTCAAAGACGTGAGAAGGAATGCCTCTGTCCCCATGTGATTCAATGTCAGGGAAACTGTCCCTAAATCACCCCAGGACATCTCTGTGCCACCTGGGACAACTGTGCTACATTTTGGGAAGGGTGCTTCTTAACTCTCCACTTGCTACATTTCTATCAACTCCAGGGCCTGTCTGCTTGAAATTACTCCCAGTACTTGGGCAAGAGTGTGGATGTTCCCAAATTCTCCTGTCCCATTGCACCCTGGCAGTCCTTGGAGGCACCAGGAGGCAGCCTGCTTACCCACGGTCTGTAAATATTCCTACTTAAATCTCTGAGGGACCTGGCCTTTGTCAGGGCCAACTCTTTGGGAGCATTTCACTGCCACTTAATGCAATGCAGTGACATGCACCTGAGACTCACCTGTCCCTCTATCCCAGTCCTCCATTCCTCCTCCACCCCCATCTGCACCGGCTTCCCCTACCCACCCGCCTGCCCCCACCACCAACCCATCCACCAGGCTCAGCAACACCCCTCCAGGCCCACCGGTCAGTCTCAAAGACCACTGCAGGGGGCACGGTGGCCCCCTCTCACTAGAAGGTGTGATAAACGCTGCTGTGTTGTCCTTGACGGCTTTTCTGTTTTTCCTGGCACCGGCTCGGAGCCAGGAGTGCTCAGTGCCAGTTACGACCGTGGACATCAGCCTCGGTGAGGCTGCCCTGCTGCCCGGGGTTGCGCAAGCTCAGCTCAGCTCAGCTCAGCCGGGCTTCGCTCAGCTCCGCGGTGGCCTCTGTAATTAACTTACATGATTCACCGCCGAACATCCCTTCACACAAGAGGCAAAAAGCAAGCATTTCTGAGGCCTTCCTCTGGAGGAGCTTTTCAGCCTTCACCCCCCTGTCCTCTGTTCTCCCCTAATGCAGCCGTCGGACCTCACCCCGCCCTCCCCTCCCGCAGGAGAGCCCAGCCGTGAAACTGGGTCACTGATAAGGAACCAAGGCTTTGGTTCCCCCTTCACTCTAGAGGGGTGCGTGGGGCCGCGTGCACCCCAGCTTAGGGCCCCTCGCCACTGCTTAGTGGGTAGGAGACCTTCAAGAAATGTCTTCTCTGAGTTGACTTTTTCTTCTGAATTTCAGCTGTTCAAATGGATAGAAAATTAGAAGGGTGGTTCTCAACCTGGGGCCACTTTGCCCCCCAGTGACATTTGGAACTGTCTGAGGACATGTTTGGTTGTCACAACTAGAGAGGAGCGACTGGCATCTAGTGAGTGGAGCCGAGGGAGGCTGCTGAACACCCCACAAGGCACAGGGCAGCCCCCAGCAAAGAATTTCCAAGTGGCACTGGTGCCAGGGTGGAGGAAGCGTGGGTTAGGAGGGCCCACACCGTGCTCTCTCGCCCGGCACGGATTTGTGAGGGCCTGCGGGTGGGCTCGAGGCCTGCCCGCGGCGCTCGGAGCCCCGGGATGATTGCCGCCTCCCTGCCCGGGCTTAGTGAACGGCTGCTAATGAACGCGGCCTGCCTTGATGGCTGTGCAGAGGGCACCCCTCAAACGAACCAATTATGAAGGGTTTTTTAGTGTAAACTTTTAACCAGGTAGCCCGAGGGCTTGCTGAGCATAAAAGTACAATTTAGAAAACACGCAGTTTCCTGAGGTTCTGGGAGGTTCCAGGAGGCCCTGGCAGGATCCATGCAGCCACTGAAGCACTAGGGCTGAGAACACTGTTTTCTGAAGTCAGTGGGAAGCTAGGCGGTCCTGCAACACCAGGAGACTTCTTTGGGAGGAGCTGGACACCGGGAGCAGGGGATCTCGGGTCCCTGGTGGCTCCACTGTCTGCCTGCTGCCCAAGAACTTGTTGAGTCATGGCTCTCCTGCCCTTAGCCAGGTCGCTGCGACTTGAGGTTATGCAATGACCCATCAGCTCTTCCCCTTGGCCTTCTGCTCCGACACTGTGTGTGTCTGATATCATCAGAGGCTGGAGCTCAGCTCTACCAGGTGAGATAAAGGCCTAAGGCCTCCCTCTGATCTTTCGTGTTTCTCTCCTCTCTCCAGCCCTGATTTCCTAGGGAAGGCGCTTCCTCTTGGGGTTTTGCTGAAGACTCCCTTCCGTCTGCTCTCTATGGCTCGTTTCTCCCACGCACCACACTTCTGGGCTTCTTCTGTAGAGCTTACCCTCTCCTGTCTCCCTCATTTTCATTCTGTCACTTGGTGCTATGATGTGTCCTCAGGCCCTTTGTTCAGCAGGCCGATGTTGACACAGCCTGGACAGGGTGCTGCTGATGTAACTGGATTTCAGACCCAGAACTAAACTCACGGCCTCAGATATTTTCTTTTCTAGACCTTTAAGGTGGCCTTTAAGCTCCTTTTTTAAAATTTATCTTTATCTTTGAAAATATTACAGGTGTCCCCTTTTTCTCATTTGACCCCCTCCATCCCGCACCCACTCCCTGCCCCAGGCCTTCCCCACACTCTTGTCTGTGTCCATGGGTTGTGCATATATGTGTATAAATTCTTCGGTTAATCTCTCCCCTCCCACCCACCCCCTCCTTCCTTCTGAGATTCCTCAGTCTGATCCGTGCTTCCACGTCACTGAATCTATTTCGTTCATCAGTTTATTATGTTCTTTAGATTCCACATATAAGTGAGATCATGTGATGTTTGTCTTTCCCTGCCTGGCTTATTATTTATTTGTTTTCCCTTAGCAGTAGGACCATTCATTCATTCAACAAATATTTATTGGGTATCCGCAATGTGCCAAGCAGTCTTCCAGCCCCAGGGGATAGAGCTATGGACAATGTGGGCAAGATTTCTGCTCTCCAGGAGCTTCCATTCTAACGGGGGAAGGACAATGGTAAACAAGAAATATATGTAACATGTCAGGTGCTGATAAATGCACTGAAAGAAAAAGAAGCAGGGTAAAGGCTTGAGGGGGACAGTGGTGAGGCTATGATTTCACATGGGGTGCACAGGGCGGTCTCTCTGATGAAGTAAGCTAAGGTCTTTTTGATTGAAATTTTCCTTGGAACCTCAATATTTAAAGCAGTTAAAAGTGAAGCGGTTCTGATAGGGAATGAAAAAAGATAGGAGAGCCTGACATAAATAGGGTGGTCCAGGAAGGCCTCCATGGAGAGGTGAAAGGAGGGAAGAAGACAAGGTATTAATAAAGAACTTTATTTTTAAAATGAAACTGAAATAACTGAAACACCTGGGAAAATAGAATTCCAATAGTACAGACAGTTACAGAGAATATATTCTGATCCCTTAGAAACTGGTCTTCTGGTTCCACTGCCCCAAAGGTAGTCCCTGTTGCAAGTTTTGTGTGTTTTCTTCCAATAATATTTTGTATTTATGTAAGTGCTTTTGTGTGAGTACTTCTGTCTCTAGTGCCCTTTTTAAATACCAATAGTACCATATTATGCTCATTCTGTACCTTAATTTTTAAAAAAATCCTCACTTGAGGACATGGCTTTCATTGATTTTAGAGAGAGGAAGGGAGAGTGAAACATTGATCGGTTGCCTCCCACACATGCCCTGTGGGGACTGAACCTGAAACCTGGTTATGTGCCCTGACCGGGAATCGAACCCATGACCTTTAGATGTATAAGACAATGCTCCAACCAACTGAGTCACACCAGCCAGGGCCACCTTAATTTTTTTTCATTTAACATTATATCTTGCAGATTTTTCTGTATTAGCTTCTAAAGACTTCTTCCATTCTTACAATTAAGTGCTATTCCCCTGTGGAACTAACTTTCACTTACACGGTGGGACTCCTATTGCTGGCATTAGATGGTTTCCTGAATGCTTTCAACATCCACTTGCAGGTGTGTGACTATATCTATTGAATAACTACTAATGGAAATACATACATTTGTTGAATATATTAATTTAATGTATCAACTAGATACATTTTTAGAAGTAGACTTGCAGGCCAAAGCGATGCATGGTTTTCATTTTCATACCTATTGACTACTTGCCCTGAAAGCGATTATACCAATTTATATTCCCTACCAATATACAAAAGTACCTTTTCCCTGGAATCCTTATCAACTGCATTTTCGGATGTTTTGATCTCTCTTTGCCAACCGATTGGTAGAAAATATCTCAGTTCATTTTCATTTGCATTTTACTAACTCTCAGTGAGTTTGAACCCCGCTGGCGCGCCTAAAAAGCTGGCTGTGTTTCTTGTTCTGTAAGCCGTCAAGGTGAGACGCCTGTTAGACGTCCAAGGGGAGATGTCAGGAAGGCACCTAGATATACAAGGCAGAGCTCAGGGGAACTTTCTGGGCTGGGGCTCTAATTTTGAAAGTCCGTAGGATATAGGTGGTATTTGCAACCATGGAATGAATGAGCTCACCTATAGAGAGAATGAACAAAGCAGAAGGAAGGGGCTGAGGACGGATCCCAGGCGCCCTCCTACAACTAGGTGTCAGGTGCAGAAGGCAGGTCAACAAAAGACTGAGGAGCAGCAGCCAGAGAGAGGAGACCGTTGGAAGAAGCAGCTGCTGAGCAAAGGAAGTGACTGAAGAGGGACCGAGAACTCGACTGAGAAGTCAAGTAAGAGAAGGACAGAGAGAGACTCTGCATTGGACACTGTGGAGTCGCTGACAAACGTGAGGTCAGTTTTGGTGGGGTGCTGGCACCGTCAAGCTGGACTTGGCTGGAGAAGCAGAGACAGGGCTTGGAGGCAACACATGCATGTGATTTTGCCCAGGTGGGAATTAGGAAGACAGAACATAGTTGGCTGGAGACGAGGGATCCAGGAAGATGGTTTGGTTTGCTTTGCTTTTCTGTCGTGGGAGACACTGAGCACCGTGTCCCTGCAGGTGAGAGTGAGCCAGGGGAAAGCGGGGCTGTTGAGGAAAGTGAGTGTGTGTAGCTAGAAGGGCAAACTCTTAGAAGGGGGAGGCCTCAGGCCGCAAGTGGAGGGTGGCCCTGGTGGGAGGATGTCTTCTGCTATACCCAGAAGCCTGAAAGAGAGTGGGTTTGAATGTGGGCCCTTTTGTGGGTTTGGGTGGTGGGAAGTGAGACAGCATGAACCTGGTCGTTTATATATTCTCCACACAGAATGAGAGGCAGGTCGTCGGCCCTGGGTGGGGGGAGAGGGAGTGATACAAAATCTACGAGCCAGAGGAAATCGGGACACGGGCATCTCTCTGAGCAGGACAGGGACTTCTCCAAGGAATCATGGTAAAAGTGTGGGGCTGGATTTAATGTCCCTGGGAGCCCTGCCTAACTTCAGGCAGCTCTGCAACCGAGAAATAAATCTGGCCGTCGAAGGCTTTGTGTTGCCCGGAGTGGTTAATTTTTAGGTGTCTGATCTCGACACTGTTCACGGAGTTATTTATGTCTGAAATGATGAAAATTCCCTCCCCCCATGTAGAGGCCATAAAAAGTGTGGGGAAGTGGCCAAAATACCAGCCTGCGCTCCCGGGTCGTGTGGATTACCGCTGTCACGGGCGTGTTTCGCGCCCCCATCCATCTTCGGCCCAGACTCCCCAGCTCACGCCTGTCAGGACGGGGCGCTGACCCCTCCGCGGCCGGGTTCCCGGGCTTGGGCACCATGTGGGCCTGAGCGCGGCCTGGGAGCAAGTGCTTTTAATAAGCGTCAAGTTCCCCAGTCTCCTCTCCTTCCCAACCTCCTTCTGATCGGCCGAAGACAGCAGACCCCGGTTCCCACCGAGCGCGGGGCATGGTTTCCTACCGAAGCCCACACTTGCCGCGGGATGGGCTAGGCCCTGGGTCCACAGGGGTCATGGGCACGTGGTTTTGTGTTATACCATTTCCACATCTACTAGATTCAGGAACCTATTTTCTAGAAGATGCTACCAGAGGAAAAGTGTGGGAGGTGGATTGCCTGAGACACCCCCGCCCTGGCTGTTTTCAGCTTTGCCATGTGACAAAGACCCCTAATCTAGTGTTGTGTGTGTGTGTGTGTGTGTGTGTGTGTGTGAGAGAGAGAGAGAGAGAGAGAGAGAGAGAGAGAGAGAGAAAGATATTTTTTTTAATTAAAAAATTTAATGTTGACATTATGGTAAACCTTCTCATTGCCCCCTTTGCCCACCTCCACGTAGCCCCACCTCCAGTGCGTGATTTAAATGAAAAAATGAAGGCAGCATTGCACGTCCTTCAATAATTACTTTTATTGGGCCCCCTCCACCGCCTGCTGTCTCCCCCGGCACAGATGCAGAGCACCCGGCATAGAGCCCGGCACACTGTAGGTGCTCAGTACGTGTCTGGTGGGATGGATGAGTGAACAGAAGGGGTAAATCTACATCTGCAACGATCATTACAATCAATCAGCACTCTATGAGCCGGGCACACGGCTAATGTTTTATAAAACGATGTCATTTCTTCCTCACGGGAGGCAGACGGCCCTGTTCCCATTCCACAGATGAGAAAACAGCAGCTCCCCAGGTTGCATCCCTTACGGGAGGCCTCCTACCATGTAAGTGCTGGAGCAGGGGTCTGTCTGGTTCGAGAGTGCTCTATAATGTCACTCTGTGTGTGACGGAAGGGGTGTTATCCCCATGAGTCAGAGGCGGGCTCAGGGGGACTTTAATAAGCATGGGCCGAGGGAGTAAATGAACAGCTCCCTGTTCAGAGGAAGGGAAAGTGCGGACCCACCTGGGGCCGCGACGCTGCTCTGGGCACAGCCCAGCCGGGTGGACTCACCAGCTCACATCTCGAGCTGTCCCTGTCCAAGAGAATGAAGCACCAGCCACCAGAAGAAGTTCCCTGCGGCCTCCCCAGATCAACCGGAATCTGCAGTGAGCAGGGCTTGGTGACTTGGGTATTATTTTTAGCCCTGTCTCGGTCGAAAGCAGACTCGGGCGTGGCCCTCCCATCTCCTGTCCTTCTGATTCTTGGCCCATCGGTGCCATTTGCTACTCTGAGGTGGCCCACCAGACTAGGCATTAGGAGGTGACTGTCTCATTGCGACCGTCTGCCAAGCTTTGGGCCACTCGCTCCTATATGCTGGGTGTTTTCTATTCCCACCCAACCGCCTCTGCAAACCCCCCCCAGGATTGGGCAGGCCGAGCAGGCAGGGGCCACCTTCCTCCACCTCACACTAACCTTTAGAGAATAAAGGGCTTTATTTACCTCATGAGGTGGGGTGTCTGCTCCAGAAAGAGCCAGGGGAGCTGACATGTGAACTGGGAGCGCCTGGCAGTGCAGGGGGCCTGGCTTCGGGAGGAGGTGGGACAAGCTTCGCCCACGGCAATGACAGCCCCACTCAGCCTGAGGGCTGCACTCCCCGGGCTGGCTGCTGTCTCGTTCTAATAAATTAAATCTGTTATATCATCACTGCTATATGCCTGAGACAAGCACTTCCAAGGCAGATTAGAAAGGAACTTAAGGGGATTAAAAGCTTCTCTTAGTGAAAAACAATGTTTCAGATGGGAAATCCATTTACCAATATGAATTTCAGCAGAAATGCATGTTTTCTTTAATGCATTGCTACTGCTCAAAGAAAGCAGGGATTTCCCCCACGCCTCCCGCCCTCTGCTTTGCATAAGTTATAATGTGGATTCTGTTGAGTGTAGCCAGGCTCTCCCCGAGATTGATGGCTTCCATAAAGTTGCACGAAAACATTTCTCCTTTGTTCACCAGGGAAAAGAAAAGTGTCTAATGGATTTGGAGTATTAAAAGAGTGTCGGTTTATACTGGAAACCAGGGAAGTCTAGGAGTAAATACCAGACACCAGAGGAAATGGATTAATTGGAGGTGGAAGCAGTCAGTTCTCAGTTATCCGCATGCGGCTTAGCGGCAAGAAGCTGCAAAAAGGGGGCAGGAGGAGCTTTCCAGAGCTTTGGCTCCCCTGCCTGGCTGGCTGTCATTGTGTATACTCAGGGAATTGAAAGTCATTTTAATAACCCGGGTCCAATATAATTTGGAAGGTAATTCTGCTGCAGCAGCTATAAAAAAATCATGAAGACAATCCAAAGGATATGTAATTAATTTTTTTCTGTTACTCATAAGTTGAGGTTCTCTATATCATTAGAAAGTTGACTTAACTTAAAATCGTGAGCTAATTCCCCAAAGCCAGTGTGGAGCTCCTGCCTCAGGGACCCCAGAGCTTGGGGAGGCTGCTGAGTCAGGCCTGAGTTCTCAGTTGCAGGAAGTTTGGTGGAGAGATTCTCTCTCTAGGTGGCTGGTGGGCCCAGAGCTGCCATCTGGATGGATCCCTTATACATGGGAGCCTGGGGAGGGAGAAAGGCCACTTGTGCTTATTGGGTTTGACCAGTGGCCGGTAGAGTGAGTGTTGACCTGTTCTAGGTGATTCGTGGGCAGACTCGGGGGGTGCCTGGTGCAAGCCCTATCCTCACTGTGCCCCGTGGAGCTGGGTGTCTGTGACCATGGCTTCCCCTTGGCCATACTACGGAAAACCTCTCCCTGACATTCATGTGACTGCTCAGAGTGGTGGAGAGAGCTCTTTTTGGTGGTTAAGGAACAGAAGCCCATTCGTGTTAGCTCAAGTCAGAGAAAGGTTTGTTTCAGGGAGATCTAAGACAGTGGGGCTGAGCTGGGGTCAGAGTGTCACCTAACAAAGCTCCCTCCTTTCCGCTCCCTCCCTCCTTCCATCTCTTCTTTCCTTTCCTCTTGCCTGCAGTGAGGCTGAATGGGAGTCTCCCCAAGGTCCCAGGCCTCAGCTGCTGTCTCCCATGCCGGCCTCTTGAAGAGGGGAGCCCCAGCTCTCACGTCAGAGCCATGCCGTTCCCGTGCTGAGCTCCTCAGGGGCCCCCAGGTTCCCCACGTAGCCCTTCCATTTGGTCACATCATGCTGGTTCCACATGTGGTGGGGGCCTGTGCCTCTTAAAAGCAGAGGCTGGATTTCTGAGTTAACTTTCCTAATTTTCAGCCCTAATGAAGATTTGCTCACAGTTCCTGGGCGCTAATTTGGAGCCAGGCACTGCATTAAGCACTTTCCTTGGAGTATCTTCACTAACGCTGAGAGGGAGTGCGAGCACCATCCCATCTGACAGCTGGGAAAATGAAGCCTGCAGAGGGTCGATAACCGGCTCAAGGTCACACAGCCGGTACACAGAAGAGCCAGATTTGAACCTGGGGACTCCGGCTCTAGAGTCCACGCTTTTAACATCACAGGGCTTTAATGATCTTTTATTGACATCCTTGTGTGTGTGGCTTCATGAAGGGCTGTTTCCAGGTTGAAAAGGCCTGTTTCCAGCCCAAGAAGCCAGTTTTCTGCAACCATATGGACAGAGGTGAAAATAGTGGATTAAAAATTACATATTGTGAGCTGATGCCTGGGACCCAGCGTCACAGGATTTCTTCGCTGTGTCGCCTAGAATCCTCCCCTTCCCCACAGACGCCCTCCCTGGCCCCGACTGCGCTCTTGCCCTGGGCCTCCACACATAGTCAGGATCCTGCCAGAAAACCTGGTGTTAAAATTTTGCTCAATTTTAATTACACTTCCAAGCGCCTTGCTGTCCGCTGCCCTCCTGAAATTGTTTTAATTGAAGTTCCATGAATCCCGGCGAGTTCAGACGGAGTTCATCTCTAAGCCCATCCTGGTTTCATTAAAGATTCGATCTTCCTTTTTCACCAATAAAACATTTATTATCGTTATCTGTTTCGTAACCATTTTCTCTCTCCAAAGGAGGGAGGGAGATCACCCTCACCTTCATGCCAATAAGACTCAGGAAGCATCTGTTGATTTTCCTGGCCCACGATAGCAGTAACGTTAGAAATAATAATAATTCATGAATTCTTCTCATTTTAAATGAAGGCAGTCCTCATTCAAGGGGCGCTTTTAAGCCTGCAGGTGAGGATATTTATGAATTGACTGCACACAGGGCTTAGGAAGAATCATCTGCCTAATTATAGGTGTTTGGGGTCCCCCCCAGTTGAGGAGATGTCAGGGCTGTTCAATGGCAGAGGCAGGGGTGGCTCAGGAACACTCCCCCACCTCCCACCAACAGGAGTTAAGTGATGGGAATCAAAGTTACAGATGAACCAAATAATGCAAAAGTAAAACCATACTGCGAAGTAGCTTGTTGACCCCTGAGTGTTAATAATTAACAGTTAATTACTATTAAGTCATCGCTGCCCAGTCTGGGCCAGGACCACAATTGACGCCCGGGAGCCGGCCTCCAGTCTGCGTTTGCGGGGATCCGGTTCCGCGCGGCCCTTAGCAACCCCAAGACCTGTCCCCTGCTTGGCGGATTTGAGTCACGACGTTTTTGTTAAGACCTCAGCTGCAGCTCCTTCTAGATCTCTGTTTCATGTATGTAATACACTTAAAATGCACTAAATGACAGTTTATAATATCATTATCTACAGTTAAAGATATTATAACTTCAAAAATGAAAAGAAAGTGTAGCCATATGTGGAAGTGGTCTATTCTGTGCCCTTTCCCCCTCGCCCCCTCAGCGTTTCAGCTGGACCAGACAGGCCACAGCATAAAAATCATACGTCTGCGAAATCATTTTGCCGTTTTAGCCCACAGTTGTCATGAAAGGAAACTGGGTTATTTAGACAGTAAATAACAACCGAGGGCTAATTTATTTTGCCTTCTCTTCTCCTTTATTTTGGGATCCGGGCTCCAATATGTTCTTTATTACATGGTTTGATAATTCAGGGATGGCTCAGCAACTCGACTGCCCTGCCACCGCCCCCCTGCCCCCAATAACATGGGAGTTGATTTAAAACTTCACTCTGAACAGCCCTGGGGTTATTAGGAACAGTGTGGACCGAGTATGGATTAGGTTTAAAAGTAATAAAAAAGTAAACCTGTTGGTTAGGTGAAAAATTCACTATCAGATTCCCGGGCGCAGCGTTCCTTTTCATGTGCAAACGACACTAAATGAGGCATTTAATTCAACAAATCCAGAGTTCTGATCCGCCAGAAATAGAGACTGGGTCAGTTCAATTTGTAACAAACGATCTCCGTATGATCAAAGTCCTGAGCGCTGATTTCAACATGCTGCTTAAATTAGTCTAACACCAAAGTCTTTGGCTGGGAGACAGTATTTGGAATGTCTTACCAGAGGAGAAATTCCTTCTCACACATGGTTCTAATATCATGCCATGCCAGCTTTGCTTTTTAATGGGCTGACAAGGAGGCGCGGTGCTAACTCTCTGACTCCAGAAAGTTCTTGTGCTGTCACCCGAAAACCAGCTAGGATAATTTTTCCTTGGCTTCCTTATTAAAGACTGAATGAAGGGATTGTGCGGCTTTCTTAATGTCACTTGGTCTGTTTGCCATAAATTCAGGCGCTCATGATGAAAGCTGCACTTACGTTTCGCTGGGAAATGGAATCGAGGAGAATGCACCCAGGTTCACAATAAATAACGCAGCGTGAGTTATTAAGTGAATTTCATATACCAGGGCCTTATTACATCAGCAGTTTCGATAATGGCTTCTGAAAAAAAATACATCTATGTATTTCGAGGCCAAAGCCTGGAGGGGCAGGGTATCCAGAGGGCGCCGAGGTGGACAGGCGGAGGCAGCCGGGGCGAGAATGGAATAGGTGGTATTTGAAAAACAATATAATATTTACATTTTTGCATGCTGTTTGCCTTTTTAGCTCAGCGGGGAGACTAGCAGGCCTGTTGGCCAACATGACAGGCATTGCTGCAGGCTTCCTGCCTGTGATTGTTTGTTTTTTTGCCGAAGGAAGACTTGGGGTTGTTTAGACTATGAGCCTAATTTTAGAGGGCGATAATTATGTTGCTTCTCAGCCACATATTTTCCAGAATTTGCTTCTCCATGAAAATAACTCACATGTGTGTCCAGCCTGGCTGGCAGCCAGCCTGATGCCCACGGCCTCGGTTCTCCTTGTCACCCTGGGGGACTCCCAGGGACCCGGCCGGGGTGGCGTGGCGTAGCCTTATCCTTGAGAGGCAGGAGAGGTGGGTGTTTGTAGGCTCCCGCTCAGTCATCCTGTTGGGTCTTGGGTTGGTCATAACTCCCAGGACAGTATTTTGCAGGCCATCACTCCCCTTAAACGCTCGGCAGGGCGTCCGGATCCAACAAGCCTGGGAATCTTTGCCAGCCGCCTCGCCTCCATGGCCCGCCATGCACATGGACTCACTGCCCACGGGGTCTTCGGCCCGCTTGATCACGCGTGTCCTTCAGGCCCTGATGCTCAAATCCACCCTCCTTCTGGCATAACTCACAGCGCAGTCAACCTGTCAATGAGTCGTGAAGCAATTGATGGCGCGGCGTCTGCTCTAGGGCAGGTGCTGACTGTTTTGTGGCGAGTCCTTAATGCTCAGCACACTGCCCGCCACACCAGGGATGCTCGGCGACGGTCGGACACGGCGCTGAACGAGCGGCGCTCCTGAGCTCGAGGAACATTCGAACCCACGGGCAGGGCTGTGCGAAAGGCGGGCTCTGAGTCAGCGGGTCTGGAGTGGGGCCCAGGACTGTGTGTTTCTCATGCGCACCCGTGTAATGCTGATGTGTTGCTTTTTTTTTTTTTAATATATCTTTATTGATTTCAGAGAGAGGAAAGGAGAGGGAGAGAGAGAGACAGAAACATCAATGATGAGAGAGTCACTGATCGAGCCGGCAACCCGGGCATGTGCCCTGACCGGGAATCGAACCCCGATGGCCTGGATCCCAGGTCGACGCTCAACCGCTGAGCCATGCCCGGCCAGGCTCTGTTGCATTTTGAAGGAATTAAAAAGTTTAGCTGCATTTAATCCCAAATATATCCAACTCTGTCTACCTTTTCCTGGTAAAACACCCAGTGAGACCTGTGAGCTGAGTCTTAGTGTATTCACGTATAAAATGAACGAAATGCTCTTACAGGACCCTGGCAGGGGAAAACATTACGGCCTCTGGAGGTGGTTGTCTGAAACTGCTGCTGAGTCATCTCTGAGATGCCGGGAGGGGCGCTTCCCCAAGCCCATGACCTAGTGGGGTCCATGCAAAGGTCACTAGGGGACCTGGGGCAGCACGAGGGGACTGGACTCAGCCTGGCTGAGCTGTCCGTCCCTGCTCCCTCCCCTGAGCCGGGATGCGCACGGCTGGGGTGACGGGACGTTCCATGTGTTCTGGGCTCAGGGTGGTACAGGTCAGGGAGGCAGGGGCAACGTGGACAGAGCTGGCTCAGAGACTATGACAAAGGCAGGAATAAAATACATAAACTAATACAAAGAACTCTGAAATTCAATGATAAAAAACACAAACCACCCTTTATAAATATGAACAAAGGATCCGAACGGATACTTCACCAAAAAAGATACACAGATGGCAAGGGAGCATAGGACAAGATGCTCCCCATCATTTGTTATGAAGGCTTTGCAAGTTAAAACCACAATGAGCTATCACTACACATCTATTGGATTAACTAAAATCCAAAAAACAGACGCAGGGGGCCTCGCCCTCATTGCTGGCGGGAGTACCAAGGGCCACAGTCCCTTTGAAAGACACGTTGATAGCTTCTTATAAAAACTAAATGTACTCTAAACATACCATCCAGCAGCTGAACCCGTAGGTATTTACCAAGCTGACTTGAAAACAGCATCTACGCAGAAACCTGCACGTCATGTTTATAGCAGCTCTATTTGTAATCACAAAACCTGGAAGCGGCCAAGATGTCCTTCAGGAGGTGAGTAAATAAACACACTGTGGTACATCCACAAATGGAATATTATTCAGCAATGAAATCACATGAGCTATCAAGCCAGGAAGAGATATGGCTGAACCTGAAGTGTGTTGTTACATGAAAGAAGCCAGTCCGAAAAGGCTATATTTCAATTATAGGACATTCTGGAAAAGCGAAAACTATAAAGACAGTACAAAGATCAGTGGTTGCCAGGGTTTGGAGGTGGGGTGGGGGAGGGTTGAATAGGTAGAGCATAGTACATTTTGGGGGGTCAGCAATCCTGTTTTGAACACTCTCGTGACGGTGAATACAAGATATTATGCATTTGTCAAAACCCATTGAACTGCACAGCACAGGGTGTAAACCTTAACGCAGATATACGAAAAAATAATAATTTAGGAGGTCGAGGGATCCCAAGATGGAATGCAGAATATGACTCAGCGCTAACTGTGTTCCAAATGTGAGAAACAGTCTCACTGCAGAGGAAGGCGGATGAGGTGCTGACCTTGGGAACTTTGACGTGAGTGGAATGGTAAGACTGCAGGCGAAGAGCGCGTGCTCTAGTTGGTAAAGCTGTTTCCCACAAGGTCCGTGTTCATTCTCTATCACTCTGTGTGTACTGGAGCTGAACCACCAAGGAAATGGGTGGGGGTGGTGAGAGCCAGGCCTCACAGTGGGAGTGGGTTAAGATAGGCAAGGACAGGAGGTCGGGATGAGCCATGGGTGATGGATTAGACTTGGGGACACCAGAGTGAACTCATGTCTAGCTTAATATAGAAACATAGAGTTACATGTTGACGTTTTCATACATATGTGATGTATGTTCACGGTTCACATACACACGTCTCTCCTTTCTCTGTCAGCTGAGAGGACTTAGAAGTAATGACATCTCAGGTGTCATGTCCACACCTAGCGTCCAGATCTTGGTTTCTAATACCCTCCTCCAATCGAAGGAACCGGGGCCTGGAGAAGTGGCTGACTCTAGAACTCTGGGACAGGGGCCTGAAATACGCAAGACGGCTCTGGAGCATGTTGTAGTGCTGGGAAGCGAGAGAGTGCTGAAAAACAGAAACACAACCGGAAAAACAAACCCATAACAATGGACTATGTCAGAGGGATGCAGGATCCAACGGAAGGACTCCCGATGGCCAGAGGTAGAACAAACTGAGCAACAACATAAAGTAATATTGGAATATAGCGTAAAAGATAAAATAAATATCCACAAAGCCATGCCGATGTAAATACATGATTGCTCATAAGTAAAGAGGGGTGGGGGAGCAGACCCATCCTCTGTGCAGAAGAATGAAAAGTAATTGATGTAGCTACTCTGCCCTCAAAGAGGAGCATTTCTCCCCACTCCTTACATGTGGCCGCACAGAGTGACTTCCTTCCAAAGTGGGCAGGATGGAAAAAAGAGACAAGAAAGAATAACTTTACAGCGGAGGCGTCCCACATGCACACCTCAGCCAGGTGGTCAAGGTCAGCATCGGCAGTGGCAAGTCAGGTCGAGAGTGGGCACCCTGATACGCTGGGCTGAGAACAGCATTTACTCTGCCCACAGCACATCACTCAGCTAATCATGGGAGAAACACCGGACACATTTCAGTCGAGGGCCATCCTGCTAAACTGCCTGATCAGTACCGCTCAGAACTGTCGAGGTCATCAGAAACAAATGAATTCTGACACGGGTCACAGCCAAGAGGGGCCTAAGGAGACACCATGAGCACATGTAGCATAGTCTTGGTGGGATCCTGGAACAGAAAAAGAACATTAGGAAAAAAGTGAGAAAATCCCAATAAAGTATGGACTTTAATTAATAATAACATAATCCGTATTCGTTCATTAACTATGACAAATGTACCACACTAATATAAGATGTTAATAGCAGGGAAAACTGGGTGTAGAACATACAGGAGCTCTGTACTATCGTCAGAACAACTCTGTAAATCTAAAATTAAAAGTTATTAAAGATTTATCATCATAACAAAAATAATACTTACCAGTTGGAACAGGCTTGGGAAGAGTGGAGGTGGCTGAACTTGAGCGCCTCCTATGTGTCAGGCACCGTGCTAGACACCCTTTGCCCCATAAGCTCCTTCCGTCTTTACAATAGCCCGTGACAAGTGTAGTTCAATCCAAAATATCCAGAAGTAGAAAGGGGGGAGCAGGGAAGGTAGGTAAATGGTCGAGGTGATAGCTGCTACGGGAAAGAGCAGAATTCTACAAAGCATGGAGTTCTTCCCTTTCCATGAAACACTCAGGAGCTTGTCAGGGGCCCGCTGGCCTCCACCCCTTTCACCGGTCCTGCTGTGCACTGAGATCGAAGGGTATTTCTGCCCAGTGTCTGGAAGCTTGAGCCGTGACCTTCAGGGGACCACCCTCGATGTGGGAGGCTCATGGTTGCACAGAGTGGTGGGGAGCCCTTGGCTTAACGGCAATGGCCAAGGTCGGGGAGATTCCTGGCCGTGCAGGAGGCGCCTCTCTGGACCTGAGCTCCTGCTGGCGAGCACATGGACGCTGCTTGCACGGGGCTCTCAGTGGAGAGGCTGTGAGAGTGGCGCCTGCGGGCAGGCATGGACGGAAGGCTCCTCTTGCTCCGTCTCCTTGCTCATGCACTTCCACAGGCTCCTTAAGGTGGTGTCCTAGTGAGGAAGGTCTGCTGCTGCTAGCTTCATGCACACACGGTCGCTCCAACCCTTCTGGCTTTCTGGCGGTAGAAATGCTCTGCAGTCGGACTGGATTTCTCCCCCAGCTCCACAGTTTATGAGTTGAGGGACCTAGGGAGAGCTATGTAACCTCTCGGAGCCTCGATTTGCTCACCTGTAAAGTGGGGCCAACAACAGTTCCCGCATCACAGGTTGTAGGGAAGGTTAAGTGACACAGTGCATTTAGTGCTTGGCCAGAACAAGTGCTTGACAAATGCTAATATTATTCTATTGCCATTGTTACTCCTAAATATTTCTGCCTCCTTTGTCCCACTCTCCTCGCATTTTGAAATGCCTGTCATCTGTACGCAACCAGGTCCTTCCCTAAGTTGAACCTGTTTTCTTCCCCGCGTCCCCCACTTTGTCTGCACTTCAGGGATTTTCAACAGCTGCACTGAGGATGAGGGTAAGGATTGGGGTGTAAACAGGGGGTGGGGGCTATTTCCCCCCATGTTTTGGGGGGAAAGTGGAGGTGTACTTCTTACTGCTGAGTGGGGAGCTGCCTTATTCTGATTTCCAGGTTGCTCCCCACAGGGGGCTGCCTTGGGTATTAGATGTGGTTCCTGGGGTCAGGGATGACGCTCCCCAATCCTGGCAACTGGTGCCACCCCCTCCTCTGCCTGCAGTGCCTCCTGCCTGGGTGAGACTGACGCTCACAGCTTCCCCACCTGCATCTCTGTCCCAGGTCCCCTGCCCTCACGGTGGGTTACCTGCATGACTTTCTAGAACTGGACTAGAAACGGCCCATGAGCCGCTGTCGGAAAACAGGCTGCGGCTGCTCTGAAGGGCTGGGAACCGCAGCTCCCTGCTTCAGATCCTGTGTTCTGACAACTGCGTCATCTTCTGTGAAAGGACGGTGACCGGAGGGGTCGTTTTCCTTTATAAAATATTCTTACGTCAAGCACAGGAAAATGGTAACTTTAGAGGTCACCTCAGTGAATGCATGAAAATCGTCAATGGCCTGTGAAATCTAAAATCTTGGCCCCACTCCTATGGCACATACTGAGTGCGGCTCAATTCAGAAACTCGGAAGCTGGGACGACGGGGGTGCATGTGCCCCTTCATCTACTTGAATTTAGAGGATACGTATTATGTTTCTTTAACTCTCTTATAATAAAATAATAATAATAATAGAAAAGAAGAGAAAGCCCTTTCTTCTATTTGTTTTTTTTTAATGGTAGAGGAAGGTTCCAGAGCAACAGACTTAAATGCCACTCAATCTGCTCTCAGGAAAAGGAATTCAGAGACACTCTGGGTCAGATAAATCTTCTCATCTCCTTAAAAAGGCCACTCGGACGGGGCTTACGCGTCTTTGTTCCCTCAACTCAAGTTGCGAGAGATACATGTCATTTCGAGAAGTATGGAACTAATTGAGGACTATGTCCAGCTCTTGTCGAGGTGAACAGGGCAGATAAATAAAAACTCCATCGCACATAAATCTTTGCTCCCAACATCAAAGAAGCAGGATCCTGCTAAGTGTATTTGTATAATGCAGTAATTTATGCAAAAAGCAGCTTTGATAAATGTCCCCTAATTTATTGTCATGTATCTCAAATCAAAGTCAAACGTTTACAGCCTGAGCCTGAAGGAAGCCAGGCCTCCGAGAGCCAAAGGGGTTTGCAGCAGTCAAAGCTATGTTGGGCAAAAGGTTAAACGTGATCTGGTTTGAATGTTCAGAACTTTCTACAAATGATGCCGAAAGAAAGAGGGGACCAGGTTGGCTTCTAAAAATAAAGTGAGGCTGAATTTTCCCAGAGCTTTTTCTTTCGGAGGCAAACACGATCCAGGCACTGAAATGGTCTTCGAGGGACAGAACCAAGGCTGCCATCCACCCTGGACACACGATCATCATAAGGCAGAGAGGAAAAATCACAGCCAACACTTACTGCACCCTTACCGTGTGCCAAGTGCTCGGCTGAGAATTTTATATTTATTACTTTGTCACTTCTCAAGCAATGCTAGGAAGAGCCTTCCCATTCTTACTTTACAGCTGGGGAAACTGAGGCAACACATTAAATGTGGAGTGAGAAGACCCGGGAGACTTAAAAAGGCCCCTTTTCCTACTGGACTTGCTCACTTCCTGCAAGACCATTTGTTTCAAAGGCGAATGGAAGTCACTGAGTAGGGGGGATATCCCCCAAAATGAGGGCGAAGGCTTTATTGTCAGGGAGACCTTCGTTTGAATCGCATCTGGACCATTTCCCAGCCATGTAGTTCTGGGAAAATCTTTAACCTTTCTAAGCCTCAAAATATCCATCTGTTGAATGGACCAAATAGTGCCTGTTTATGGGGTCGTCACGAAGATTAAAAGAGGTAACGTCTGCTAAACACATGCTGAGTGTTCCATGCATGGATGTTGTTACTACTGTGTTATGCCCTTACTGGTAAGAGCTCCATGCTCTGGTCCCACCAGGATGTCGGAGAGACTAGGCTTCCTCAAACTAAACTCCAGGGAGCTGCCCCCATCCCTCGGTGCTAGGAAGATAACCCAGCCTTCGTAACACGGCATTTCTAATGTTCAGCCTGGAGGGTTCTGCGTGCCCACGGTCCCTATAAAATAAACTCACAGCTCCAGCAGTAGCAGAGCCACAGGCAGCAGCTGTTTAAAAGATTTTACTGCCCATCTGGGGGCTTGGTGTGGTCTTCAGGCTGGTTCCAGGAGAAAGGGCTTTGCTCTGTGATTCCACCAGCTGGAAACTGGTATTACAACCCCACATGCAGATCACAGCCTTCTGGTTAATAAAACCGAGAGCGAGAAGGCGCTTGCAAAGGGCAGGATGTTTTCTCCATCTGAGAGTTCAGCCTCCGAGGGCTGGTTTCTGTCCAAGGCGAGGCCCTTGGCAGTTGTAAATCTCATGGTCCAGGGTGTGTGGGTGTAGAGGGGTTTGGGAACATGTTTGTCATCGACGTGCTGGCTTCGCTCAGTTCCCGATTGCCACTGACCGTGTTAGAGGTGGAGGCTCTTCCCACCCCGACGGTGACTTTTGAAACATGCAAATGAAGAACTTCCCTTCCACGTGCGCTCTTATCCGGAGCAGGGGAAAGGGCCTGCGCTTCAGCATGCAATCTGGACCACAGTGGGTTAGCCCAGAACACAGGACCTATGATGCCCTCACTTTGAGAGGGAAGCAGAACCAACAGTACCTGGTCCTTGGGTTCTAATCCCAGGAACACTGCTTCTTGGTTATCTGAACCTTGAGTCTATTTTGGCTGCTCTGAACTCTAGCTTCCTACCTGTAAAACAAGAATCAGTAATCCCCATCTCACCCTGGTCGCTGGGGCTCAGTTGGTTGAGCTTAGTCCTGCGCACCGAAAGGTTGCTGGTTCGATTTCCCGTCGAGGCTCATGCTTGGGTTTCAGGCTTTATCCCCAGTAGGGCGCGTGTAGGAGGAAGCTGAGTGATGGTTCTCTCACCCTGATCTCTCTCTCTCTCTCCCGTCCTTTCTCTCTCTCTAAAAAAAAAAAAAATCAATAAAAACATATTTAAAAAAAAGAACCCTTCGAAGCCACACAGAGCCAAGCGCCAGTGAAAACCAGGTGTTGTCTCCCACCCCGCAAACACCCCAGGCAGCCAGCTTTTGATTTCAATCTGCACCAAGGCTCCCTCTCTGCTTGTCCTCCTAATCCCACCTGCAAACACGTCCCAGGAAACTGCCAGCACTGGGGGCCCTGTTGGGTCTCAAGGAACATGTGCTGCGTCCTGCGGGCCAGCAGGGGGAAGCTCTTTTGCCCAGTGCCTTTCCATTGCAGGCCACATGCTCCCAGCCGCCCTGTGGACTTTGTGGGCTGCCTCCATGCTCCTGGTTGGTGTCTCCATCTGCTTCTGGTTGCTCAGCAGCCCAGCCTACTGAGCAGTGCAAGATGATCTAGTTTGTGCATTTGTCTGTTTGTTTTTGCTTTAGGTCACTCAGCTACTTGGGTAGGGCTGTTGCTAAACTTCATGGTGCTTTCGAGCAAATTAGAAGCTGGCGCCCCCTCTAGGCAGGCACGTGGGTTCGTCAAGCAGATAGTGTGTCCTTGCAGAGAAAGCGGTGCCCTTTCCCCTGGGCAGGTGCAGTCCTGCTTGGGACTTTCGGCTGGGTCACTGTAACCCAGGCTGGGCCTCAGTCCCACTGTTCCCTCAGGAGGGCCTTTTGCAGGGAGCACCCTGTACAGCTGGATGGGGCAGCCCTGCTCCTGGGCCCCCCTCATTCCCCTTCACTCTAGTGGGTTCAGAGCCATTGTTCCCTTGCACTGGTTATCCTTTACAAGCTCCTCATTATGTGACTCCATTCGGAAGTAAAACTCCAAAGGGGGGGGGGGCTGGAAATAGGAAGAGTCCCACAGAAAGGTTGGGAGCAGGAATGGGACCCGCCGGGAACCAGCCTTTGGGAGAAAGGCCAGGCCTGAACTGTCTGCATGGCCCATGTGACCTGAGAACTCTCCAGAGGCCTTGCCCAGCAGCAGCATTCCTACAGCTGTCTACCAGGCCTCGGGGCGGGGTGGCTTCACGGGCACGCCACCCATGTGGCTGGGCAGGGGTTCTGAGCTTGGTTTAGCGCTTTGCTGTTGCCATCTTGAAATTCTTAGTACTTTGAATAAGGGGCCCTGCGTTTCATCTTGTACCGGGCTCCGGAAATTATCTAGCTGGGCCTGCTTCTTGGGGATCGTTTTCACGTAGATATGTTTGTTTATCTATACTGTGAACCTACTATGTGTCAGGCGCTTGAGATGTAGCAGTGAGAAAAGCTGGCAGGGTCCCCACTCCCAGGGACCAGATGGACTGCAGATGCCGATGGGGCAGAGAGACAACAACTGATTGAGTAAAGGGGGGAATTTCAGAGGATGGGGAGCGTGTGAGTGTATAAAAGGGTGACACAATGGAGAGGGCTTCACTGTGGCCCTTGTGATCAGGACATTGGAGGAGGCCTCCCTGAGAGGTGACATTTGAGCTGAGATCTGCATGAAGATATAAGAAGCAGCCATGGCCTAGGGCTTGGAGGTGGGACCAGGGTAGGAAGAACAGCAAGTGCAAAAGCCCTGAGACAGGACAGAGCTGGGTCATCTGGGGCCTGTAGGCACAGACATCGGTTTGGATTTTAAATACAAGAGACAGAGTGGGGAGGGTAACGGTGGTCCTAAGAGTAGTAGTAACTACCGTGTGTTTAGTGGCTTCTTTGTTCCAGGCATGCCACAAACATTTGTCAACCACAGAAGTGAGGTAGCATTCCCATTTTCTGGATGAGAAAACTGAGGTCCAGCAGCCTAAGGTCACAGCCTCTAAGAGAGCTGTGATTCGAACTCAGATTCCAAAGACACTGCTCACCTCTCTTCACTGGCAATCTTGGTCAACACTGTCTTCTGGTGCCTCAGGGTGGGGCTCTTCACTGGAGTGATGGCTTTGTCAAGGTCTTAGGTCCCTTCTCGGCCTGAGCAACCTCTGAGCACCAGCCCCAGAGACCATAGATGAAGCAGTCTTTCGTCACGTTCGCTGGAGATTGTGTTGAAATTTTATCCTATGATCACTTAAATAAAGCCAGCTGGGAGTAGCTGTTCAGGAGACACAAACAAGAACTTGGTCCAAGATATCTTTGTTCAACATAGTGTTTGGCTGTGCCCAGCTTCAAGTCCAGAAGAAAGGGAGAGACCAAAACACATTAATTAGCTGCAATGGAAGCTCTCCTTAAACGCATGCCTTCCTTTTAGCTCAGTGGTTCAGAAATGGGGAGTTGGCTTTTATTTTTGGATGGGCTCCAAAACCTCTTGACCTGTGTGCCTGTCTCAATTAAATTTTAGAACCAACATGGGCAGGACACGATCCTGAGGACTGCTGCGGATATTAATACATCTGCCTTCAAGGCCTTCCAACCCGGTAAAGGAGGCTAGATGGGGTGGGGTGGGCTCTTTCAAGGCAGAACACAAGTGCCCTAGGATGGATCAAAGAGGAGGCATGAAGGTCTGAGGAAGGGAAAGTCGCATGCACTCAGTGGAATTTACTCATGCATGTAAAAATGTATACTGAGGACTCCCTGTGTACCAAGCACTAAGAATATAGCGCTGAACACTGCCCTCCTGGATCTCACGTTCTAGAAGGAGCGAAAGGCAACAAAGGAACAGACGAACAAAGAAGATCGTTGCAGTGAAGGAAACGGACCAGGAAGATGATTGAAGGTGCCTGGGCAGTGGTGGGA
This sequence comes from Miniopterus natalensis, assembly GCF_054644295.1. Lineage (NCBI taxonomy): Eukaryota > Metazoa > Chordata > Mammalia > Chiroptera > Miniopteridae > Miniopterus > Miniopterus natalensis. The sequence goes on from NC_142098.1 coordinate 8,752,106, forward strand.
GGTGGGCAACTTGGGCTTGGGTGGTTCGGGAGAGTTCCCCTGACTGCGGACCCTCAGACTGAGACCCAAAACATGAACAAAATAAAAAGAGAAAAGACTTCAAAAGGAGGCAGCAGCCCTGGTCAGTATGGCTCAGCTGGGTGGGTGTCACACTGTACAGTGAAAGGTTGGGTTCCTGGTCAGGGCCCAGGGCACATGCCTGGGTTGCAGGCTCAGTCCCCGGTAGGGTCATGCAGGAGACAGCAGGTGGATGCTTCATTCTCACATCGATGTTTCTCTCTCTCCTCTTCCTCCCCCCTCTCAAAAAAAGGCAGCAATCACAAGCCAAAGAATCCCAAGTCATATTTTTTACTGTTTTTATGTGCGTTCTTGTATTTCACAGGTGCTTTGATATATAAGGATACATTATCATAACAGTCACTCAGGATTAGAATGGTACCCAAACCAAGCATGGTGCTTAAGTAGAGATGACGTGGGGTCCACTTTATTTTTTTGGCCACATTAAATGCAAAACGGCTATCAATATGTAGGCGCTGGTCTTGGTTCTGTTACAAATTCACTGTGTGATTTTGGGTAAGTGACTTAATCTCTCTGGGCTCTCCTCTAAGAAAGGGCCAGGCAAAACCTAAAGGTCTCAGAAGTTGAAGGGTCAATGATTCCATGATCTAATGGATCAAAACAAAACTTCCTGACGTGTCATGGGGAACACATGGATTCCCCCCACCTGGCAGAAAATTATATTAGCAGATTCCAACCTGAGATCACAGCAAGGGTTGCAAGCTGGGGCCGAGCTTGCAGCCTTGATCTCAGGTCGGGCTGCCTGGGAGCTCTAGGGATGCGTCCTGGCCAGCACCCACATGTGTCTTGTATTAGTGTTATTTTCTTAATGGCAACAGCCCTAAAACCTGCCCATTTTACTATTGAGTTACCTAGCTTAGGCTTAGTATCACTTACACATAAATACCGTCTCCAGCCGATGAATCCACTGTTTTGTTTTTACTTTCCCCTCTCCCCTTTCCTTGGGCAGGTGTTTATTGCAGCCATCAAAAATAAAGTGGATCAATCATAGCACTGTTTTTAGACAAACTGAGACATGTTTTTGAAGCTTGGTGTTAAGAAAGAAGAAAGAAAAACACTGGTGTCTACCTTCAGTCATCTGCGGTCTTGTCCACGTGGGATTCACGAAGAAACATGGGAGAGGAAAGGGTAGAGTTTTGGACTCGTGTGGAAAAACAGATGGAAGACAAATGAGCAGAGGGAATGGCTGTCTTTGGTTAATGGCTGCCTGGTCTACTGCTGCAGCTCAGAAAGATCCTTAATTTCAACTGAATAAACTAAATTATGCCCTTGGTGGGCAACCCCTCCTGGAGACCTGCAACAGGGCCCACGTCACTCTGTGGAGTGGGAACAACCACCTTTGATTCTGGTTGAAAGGGAGCCTTCGTGATCAACACCACCGTTTCAAAATACCATAGCTGAGGGTCAGGAGAAAAGAGATACCCCTCAAAAACCTGTCCCCTAAGTTCCTTGCCATTGTCTCCCACATTTTTAGTCCTAAGTGCTATCTTCAGAACTGGGCCCTGAGCTTTCCTCCACACACACCCTACCTTCCCCTGCCCCCTGTGTACTTACAAGTCGTCCCAGGAGATCTCGCTTGAGTTTGTCTTGGGCTGTGTCTACTCACCTCTAAGCCAGCCTGTCACTGTGAAGCCCCCCAGTTAATTTGTGAGTTCAGCAGATTACACCACACAGTCCCATTTTTAAAATGTTTGCCCATTTTTGGCAGAAAGTGTTCTCTATGGTCATAAAATCCCCCCAAGGCTAATCGAATAAACCAAATCAATGAGGATTTTTGTTTGTAAATTTACGATGATTAATTTTTTTGGAGAGATACCATAGTCCCATAGCTCATAATCCAACAGTATAGAGTATTCAGTGAAAAGTCACGCTTCAAACCCCTGCCCAATGATCACACTTCCCCCAACATCTCCTGTTTGCAAACCGAGGTCTGGAAGAGCCCAAGTGCCCATCAGCAGAGGAGTGGATAATAAAGCTGTGGGACATTCACACCACGGACTACTACGCAGCCCTAAAAAAGAAGGAAATCTTACCTTTTGCGACAGCGTGGATGCACCTGGAGAGCATTATGCGGAGTGAAATAAGCCAGGCAGAGAAAGGCAAATACCACATGATCTCACTCATATGTGGAATCTAAGGAACAAAGTAAACTAACACACAAAATAGAAGCTGACCCATGGATACTGGGAGCAGGCTGACAGCTGTCAGAGGGGAAGGGGCTGGGCTGGGTGAAAAGGTGAAGGGATTAAGCAAAGAGAAAACTCATAGACACAGACATCAGCATGGTGGTCACCAGAGGGAAAGGGGGTGGGGCAGGTAGAAGAAGGTAAAGGGGGGGACAAGTGGGATGGGAGGAGACTTGACTTGGGGTGGTGAGCACACAACACAGTATACAGATGAAGTATAGAACGGTACACCTGAAACATATAATTTATTAACCAATGTCACCCCAATACATTCAGTAAAAATTAAAAATATACATATAAATACAAACACATGGTCAGTGTCTTCCCCTTGTGACACGGAGGTAGCACCTTTCTGCCACGTCTCGAGAACGAATGGCTCCGATTTGAAGCTATACCTGCCGAGCTGCCACAGCTCTTTCTAGAGTCAAATGAAACAGTCAAGAGAAGAAGACTCTGAGAAATATCAAGGAAGCCACACACATCCAGGAGAAGAGGTGCAGGGTGGCCCCACCGTTTGTCTGGGAATTTGAAAAATGGAATCTTTATTTTCAAAAAGAAAAAGGGGAGAGAAAATTCTAGAACCATAGCAATTCAAACATAGAAGGGTCCTTCGAGCCCAGTCAATACTCTATTAATAAGCAATTTCAGAAAATAATTATGAAATTTGAGATGAAACCAATGGGTAAGTAAGACTAAAATAATTTTCACTGATTTTTTTTTTTTTTTTTTTGAGAGTAAATAGGGATGAAGATAGGAGGGAGGAGAAAGGAGGGAGAGATCCAGGCTGTGCTCACATGGAGGGATCCGTTTGGTGACACTGAACAGTTGTTTGATCTCGCTGATCTCTGTGTAGAAATAGTCCTCGTTTCTATCAGAGGCTGAGCAGAGAAACCGTGAAACACGCGACCTGTGTCACACGCAGTCGCAGCCCTTGAGGTGAAGCCGCACATCTGTTCACAGCTGCGTATAAAGCGGCGCGGACATAGCCTGTGGATCTGACGCTCGGCTATTCCGCGTGTACACGTGCAGTAAAAACTCACCTAGACCCGGAGCTGCCCATAAACTCACAGGTCTGTACACTCAGCCCCAAGCGCCGGAACACAGGAGTGTCCGGCGGGGTACGCATCGCCCCGGGAGAGCCTCAGACGTGGTTGTGCTCGCTCAGGAGACGCTCAGCCCTCTTAGCATATGCAACACCCCACTTTACAGGTCCCCTCTGCTTAAGACGCTTGCTATTTATTACGCTGCTAATGAAATAATTAGCAAACTATGTAGTAGACTCTTAGCATGAATTACTAACAAAATATTTACAGGCAACGGCTCATCAGGAGGACTCCGTCTGTCATCCGCTGCAGAGGGACCAACCTGGGAAGGTGAAACTAATGATCGCCTTGTTCCTAAATGAAAGAGCCTTTCTAATGAGGAAATTAAGGAGAGTGGGCGAAATTGTTTACGATGAACACAACAGTGAGGCAATTAGAATCAATGTGATTCTCCAGATCAAGAGGCCTGCGGCCTGTTCAGCGCTCCGCGGCGCCTCCCCTTGCCCCCCGCGTTGCCTTGCAGCTGTTTTTGGTTTGGGTGCAGCCTGACATGCCTGGGGTTGCCCATCCTGGGTCTTGACGTGGAGATAGCTCCTCTCAGAACCGGCTGCTTACCCCATGTTTATTCTACATACAGATGAACCTCAGCAGCGGGCGTCCCGGTCTCACGCTATTGCCAGGGTGCTTCTAATGGAGCAGCTGTATCTTGTCCCCTCTCCACAGAGAAGGCTGAGCCTGGTTCTCATACATTAAGGCAAAGGAGCCCTGTGCTCCTTTGGAACTGGGGACCCGAATGCAAGGCAAAGAACTAGCCTACTTTAGGGGTGACAAATTCTACAAGTGAAGTTCCCCTAACAGGCCTCTGCACATGAATGGAGACTGCTTTTTATTTCTCTCTCTCTCTCTCTCTCTCTCTCTCTCTCTCTCTCTCTCTCTCTCTCAGAACAATCAATAGAAAAGTAGTTTCTCTTCGCCTACCCGTTGGTTGTCTCTCAAATTCCATAATCACTTCCTGCGATTGCTTAATACAACATTGATTTGGGTTGCTCAGTTGTCAATGGGAAGTTCCATGACTGGAAAGTGTAGCATATCTGCAACCTCATATTTCATGTCACATTGGTCGAAAACGTATTTTTTAAAGGTATGTATTATTAATGATGCAATAGAACCTCATTAACAGATGGGGTTGATAGATGTGTTTTATCTAACATTAAACAGAAATTGGCGTCTTGAGGGAAGCATCAAGATTTGGCGATCCCAGACACTGATATTGAACAAGCAGGGGCCAGAGCAATCGCTATTGATTAGGTGATACAAGTAATTATCTTTACTGAGCAATTTTATTGGGTGGGGCTGAAGGTGAGGCGCTTCCTCCTTAGAGTGGAGAGAGCACAATCTACAAAGATGTTGGTGGCCAGAGCCTGAGCCCCAGTGGTTTTCTCGGGCTTTCTTCTTGGTCTTGCCCTGGTCCTACATTATTATCTAGAAATGCAGTGTATGCTGGAAGGTTCCTCGTGGTTTCCCTGGTCCCAATGCTTGTGCTTCACGGTCTTTTCCTGGTATGTCGCTTAGTGGGGCTGACTTCATGCTTTATATCCAACCTTCACCTCCATGCTCTTCCACTACTGATATTATCACCACTACAACCACCAGCATCACCATGACCAACACCATCCACTCCATCGGCACTGACGGGACCACTGCCACATCATGAAGAGCGTTACGGCCATCGCCACCACTGCGATCCTAAGGCCACTATCACCACTGCCACCCTTCGCCACCACCATCACCACACTGCTATTCCCACGACCACCATTGTCACTATCATTATCACCAGCATCACCTATACCACCACCACCCTGAACACCCCCACGACCACTGTGCTCCCCATGAGGATGCAGCAGGCTTTGGAGTTTGATAATCGTGGGTTTGAACTCTCACGCTGCCACCGGGTCCTCCTCATTGGTATTGTCATCTGACGCAGGGGGTTGTGACAACGTACAAATGAGCTAGAATCCTGCAAAGGCCAGGATGTGAATGGCATCCCCTAGACACGAGCTTTTGTCCAGTACACAACCTGCACAGCTGTACACAGGGCGGCTCTGTCAGAGTGGGCCCAGGGACCCAGATTGGGAGCGGGACCATGTCCCAGACTGACTGAAAGTCAGGAGAGACATTTTTCCCCCTGGCTTTTCCCTCTCGACATGAGCCCATGTTAAATAGTTTCTTATGACGATCATATTTTTACCTCTGTCCCAAAGCCTGGCCTTACTAATCTAAATTCCACTTATGAATATACAGTCCTCAATTTTGGGTTCAGTGGACCATGTGAGCCCATGACTGGAAGGGGGTCGTCGGAAGGGGGATCATCAACACCGTGAAGGTGACAGATATTGGGTGCAGCAGGGGATGGATGGGGGAGAGTAACAACTCAGTGCTTCTGGCCCAGGGAGAAAATCAAAGACATCTAGTCTTAACAAGGCCCACGATTTATAGCCTCCCCAAGCTAATCTAGAAATTACCTCGGCATTGATTAACCCTGACTGGCCTAGTCGGTAAATCTCCCTGGTGACCTGTAAATGGGGAGTGGGCTGGAAAGGCACCTGCCAAGGAGGACAGAGGTGTGATTGAAGCCTCGGTGGGATGTGGCAGTGAACAAAAAGCCCTCCTTTCCCGCAGGCACCCCCTCTGTCCCCCACAGGGAGCCAGACCTTGACCCCATCTCCAGCTGGGCCTGGGAGCTAGAGGGTCCTCTTTCCAGCCCGTGGGGAGCATCACGCTGAAAACGTCTCCCCACCGCCTCACCCCTGTTGGGAAGAGGAACTCAGATAAAGGAAACAGATCCATATCTGTTGTTGGGGAGCTTTGTTCCCACACATGATATATGGTTCCGGAGGGGGAGTTAGAAAACAAATTATTGTGTCTCCTTGCCACCGACAGGTCTTTAGTGGGGCCGTCGGGGAAGAAGAGATGCTGGAGATTAGGGTCCACCTCACAATAGGTCCCCAGTACAGGAAAAGTGTCTTAAGTTAATCTATTGTTAAGTGAGATAATTTATCGTCGCCCAGGGTTAAGGTGCTTTCCTACTTCGGGAACAGAGAGTTATAAGGCGATGCCCAAATTTAGACATTGAGGCCCTGACGGCAGAAACGTCCCCAAAGGCTGATGGCTTCTGCGCGTTCTAGGCCAAGTCATTCGCAGAGCTAATTTGAGGCTCTCCTCGGAAACTATATTTGCTTGCTGAGTGCATGGAGAGTTTTCATCTGGGCCCTGACCAGCTGACAGCTATGCAAGTTTGTAGATACCAGTAATTGAATATAGATAACCTTGCTGGTTGACCTCGCAGAGCCGGGCCTGCCTGCGTCCCATTGTTCTAGCTTTGCCAGTTGATGCTAAACCGCTGTCGGGTGAATTCATATATTAAGAATTCGCTGCAGTGGGAATTGCCTATCTTCCCCCGGTCTATCCTGTAAACGTCTATTTACTTGACGTGGTGAGCTGGGAATAAAAGCCGCGATTTGACTGTGCGCTACCAGTTGACGAGAGCTGTGGGTTGGAAAAGCTTTATTAATTTCTAAAAACAAAGGAGGGGGTGGGGTCATGCTTCTGCTTTCCTCGGATTTCCAGGAGAGGCTCGCAAAGCTGCCGGTGGCTGTCTGAGGTTGGTTCCCAGCCCTCTTTTCGGGTTCCTTCTGGCCGAAAAGCAGAGACTGAAGCGAGCTCAGTGCTGCCGCCAGCGCGAAGTGCTTGTGTTTTAAGGGAAATGCTGGAAGAGGTTTAGGATGAATGGTTCAGTAGGAGAGATGCGTCAAGAAGCCTCCAAGAGGGGAAGGTGACCACAGGGCCACGTATGGAGTGGGGTGCAAGTTAGGCCAGGCGTTCGCACCAGGCCGCCTGGATACTTAAGCAGGCGACTGTTGGCAGAAACTGTGGGCCCCTCTCCACAGTGGGCTCCCCAGCGATCTCTACTTTCATCTCCATACTTTTCTAATTGTTGAAATGTCAGCAGTGAACATGGATCCCTTTTTGCCCTCAGGGGGAAAAAAAAGATGAAACCTCTGAGAAAACCCTTTTCTAGAAATCATGTTCTCCAGCCTTCTGGAAGGTCATCTGTTTCCTCAGGCTCTCCTTCCACTGGCTTTGAACTTGGCCACTGGTAGAGACGGTGTTAGGGAAGCCAGAGTGCGTGTCCCCACTAGAGGTGCGGGGGTCAGGGGAGCTGTGGACAGAGGAGGAGGGACACAGGCAAGCCAGGGAGTAGCCCAGGAAGCTGCCATCTAACCAGCGGCATATTGGCTGCTAACGACGCGGGTGGAACTGGGGTCTGGGCTTTGGAAGCGGCGCGGGTGCAAGCTCCCGAGGCCCTGGCTGCCAAGCAACTGTGTCACCGCTCAGCTGTGGGATCAGCCTTTGATGCTTTTCCACATCAGAACATCAGAGCTGCTCTTCATCCTGAGAAGGAAAGTTCGGGTTAGTCAGCCAGGGCAAATAGCTCAAGGGAGATTTCGTTTTTCCCTTTGTCGGGGGCCCTGCTTTCATGTGCTGCGGCTGTGCATTCCCACTACTGTCTGAGGCTGAGTGGGGAGGAGGTGACCACCTCACGCTGGAAGCCTTCTGGGGAGCTCAGCACAGACCAGGCCGTGGGGATGGGCTGCTGCAGGCCTCAAGTGACCTCTCCATTAGGCCCTCTGCCATCACCCTAGTCACTGTCACCGTGGGGCCCGGCTGGGGAATTTTTCAACCCTGGCCAGTCCAACCGGTCTGGCCTCCATTCCCAACAAGGCCAACCCTGTTTGTCCCTCCACTGCTCTGGGCACGCTTACCTTGTAAAGAAGGGGACAAGGGCATGCCAGGGTGCTGGCAGCCAGTGCTTCCGGTGTAGCCTGTGGTGCATGCAGCCGGATGTCCTGGGTTCTAATCCAGCCCTGCTCCCTATTAGCTCCCTAAACCTGACCAATTATTGCATCATTTTCTTGCTTAGTTTCCTCCCCTGTGAAGTGCGTGTGGTATTAGCATCCACCCTGTGCAGTTGGTTGTGACAGTCCAGCTGACTGACTGTGCCCACCATGCTCCCAGCCCCGCCTGGGCCCCAGAGATACCCGCTATCACTGAAATCATCTATCTGATATTCATTTGAACACAGTCCAGGAATACTCAATATTTTAAAAGCAGCTTCAAGAGGTGACTGCTTTTTTCCAACAATGCGAATAATGTTTATTAAGCAAAATAGTGATTTCAAGAAAATTAACACAGCTTAGCCAACACCATCATCTGCCCCAAATGGGCAGCGAGCACTTTGCAGTTCTGAGAAGTGTGTTCCTTTTATTGGAATGGCCTACACCAGACTCAGTTCTTGGGAGCTCAAAATCCCCTGGAAAAGGCAGGGTAGAGGCCCTGAGAAAGAAGAGCAGAAGTTATGCTACCAGAGATCAGAGGTCCCTGAGTGCAGGGAGAAAGTGATGGTCAGAGGAGCCACCAGGCTGTGAGGTCCAGGCAGGCCACAGGCTGCAATCTAAGAGGCCTGGTGAGCCAGGTGGCAGCTGCTGAAGTGAGCTCAACCTTGCGCTCCAAAAGATTTACCTTCCAGCATACTTAATTTACCCTCCATCTATGAAATTTGGAGGTCCCAGGTATTTCCAGGAAGTTATTTCAGAGTGTTAGGTAACAGCAGATGGCCTGAGGCTGGCTGGGGGAGAAGTAAGATGGCCCAGGGGACCTCGGCCTCCTCCCGAGCCAGCTCTGAGATCCACACTACAAGAGCCGTGAAAGGGCCTGGAGAGCCTCCATCTCCTGGGGCCACGTGAGCATAAAAATTCTATACTTACCACGTGAGATGATTAATTTATTCAATCAACAATATTTATTCGATACCAACTATGTGCAAGGAACTGTGCCAGGTGCAGGAAATAATTTTCTCTAGGTCCAGGATTATCTACAGTCTCACACCCGAGGCTTTCGTAGGCCAAAATCATGGGGGAAGCTGCTCAAAAGGCAGATCCCAGTCCTCCACCAGAGAGATTCTGATCCAGAGTAGAGCCTGAAGCCTGGACATTTGCAAGTACAGATTTTGCCTACAAAGGCCAATGAGCCATAGTATGTCTATTTGTCTGTCCATCCATCTTGCTATTATTTACTGAACACCTACTAGATGCCAAACACTGGGTGTGGCCCTGGGATTGGACAAACACTTGGTCTTTTCTGGCAAGTCACGCATAGCTTTGGAAAGGGTTGGGCTCAATAACCATAACGGTTTCTACCATCTCAGATTCTATAATCTTTAAAAAGGTACTTAAAAAAAAATCTAAAACAAGAGCTAGAAGCATATTCTCTATTTACTAGCCTATTGGGTCCAGAGTTGTGCAGAGTGTGTAATGAACGTAACAACACTTATGATGAAGTAGGCAATTCTCTAAGTGCCAAGCATCCTTTATTACATGTTAGTCTTTGTAACAACTTCGTAAAGCTGGTATTGTGAGCATTCCTGTTTTACAAGTGGGGAAACTGAGGCATAGGAAGAGTCTCGCAGCTAGGAAGTGGTGAGCCACAGTTTGAACCTAGGCTGTCTAACTCCAGAGCCAGCACACAACTATTACACTACTTCCTGACTCAGTGTGTTGTGGCTATCGTTGTGAGGCTGAAAAATGCTGTCAAAAACTAATTATTCTGGTATTAGATCTGTACAATCAAAGGAGAAAAGCTCTTGTGTTTTGACTTGTATTTTAAAGAACATAGAGCATCTTTATTTTCTTGGGTGCCAAGGTGGGAGTGAGAGGGCGGGTCTGAGAGCCAGAAGGCTTAACTTGACAAATAGCAAGTCCAAAGGTTTAGTTTCACAAGCAGTTGGAAATTTCAACTTTGAAAAACACATTTGGGTTGGCAAAACTTAGAGACTGATAATATCAAAATGTTGGCAAGGGTGTATGGAAAGAGCTTCTCCTGTGCACTGCTGGTAGCTATGTAAATTGGTTCAACTGCCTTGGAAGTCGACTTGGCAACATCTAGTAAAATTTCAGGTGTGCATGAGCTATGACTGTGCAAATCCACTTCTAAACCTGGCCATGTGTGCCCATGGAAATAGGTAAAACATGTTATCACAACACTGAGAAAAACTGGAAACAACCAAAAACCAACAAAAGGAGGGATGGGTGAGAAAAAAGAAGGTTCTAACCCATGGAACCCTTTCAGCATGATTTCAACTTGCTATTTCAAACCCACGGATTAAGAAACACATTCTAATGCTAACAGGCTGTATAGCCGTGTGGTTAGAAACAGGCTGTGGCCCAGACTGCCTGCCATGAATCTTGGCTCCTTCCTTGACCCATCTGATCGTCGGAAACTTTCTTGGCCTCTTTGTGCCTTAGTTTCCTCATCTATGAGATAGGAGTGATAATAATTACCCCTTGCCCGTGGGGTTGTTAAGAAGATGAAAGGCATTAATGCAAATGGGTCAACTAGAGTGGCGTATGTTCCATCATGTTTGTTGCATGGTATTGCGATACAGCCTCAATAAATGTGAAATGGGATGAGATGACGGTGATGATGATTACCTACGGCTTGGCTCTATCTCAGATATTAATTGAAAAACTAAATATAAGCAGCAACAATCACACAAAATAAAGCTCAGAGAAATGAAGCTGGCTGGCGTGAACCAAGTCAAAGAGCTGGTCCTTGTAGAGTTGATACGAGTCAAAACACAGGTGCTTTTCTCCTCTGCTTGTATAGTTCCAATACCAGAATAATCAGTTTTTCGATAGTACTTTTCAGCCTCAAAACTGTGGCGATAGCACGTTGAGTTGGGAAGTGGTGTAATAGTTAAGCTCACCTTGTAGTTAGGAAAATGGTTGGAGAAATGATTGGTAGCCCCCCTGATAGAGGGGAAGGGGTAAGAAAGAAACAGGGTCTTTCCCCGCAAACCGGGTTTTACGGGTTTAGCACAGAGGGTTGATGTTTATTAGGGCTGCGTACATTCATGTGGCCGTGGCGAACCTAACGAAGCTCAGTCCCTTCAGGGCAGAGACGGTGTCAGGGTGAGCGTGTCCATCCTGGCTGCAACACCGATATCTTTTGCCATCCTGAGAGTCTGAAACGTTGTTCAGGACTTTCCCGCAGTGAGGCAAATGTTTCTACTCCAGTCCCCAGCGAATCTGGTAGATCCAACAGAAGTGTCACTGCTTCCGAGAGCGTCCCTGAACTCCAATGTCAACTGTGAGCTCTAGCTCAGTGACTGGCCACTGCTCTCTGGCCCCTGGGGCTCCTGAGGACCTGCAAAGGGGGTTTCTAAATATCAAGCAATTAGCAATTTCTCTCCTGAAACCCATGAGCACTTCTCAGTGAGGAGACGACTTTTTATTTTGCAGAAGTTGACCCAGGCTGTCTCCTCCACAATAAACGACAGGTCCTTTGGAGTATTAAAGTCATACTGCGCCTCAGGTTCCAGCACCTAGGCCTCTGCTCTGCTGTGGAGCGATTTTCATTTCGGTGGGAGACAGAGGCGTCCTGTGCCAAACTGCTGTGGAATAATCCCGAGGCATCTGCAGAGGTGCCCGAGCGCCACTGTGCGCCGTTCACTGCTCTGTTTAAAGCTCACCCATGCCCTGCTGCAGCCAGTATAACCCTATCTGCTTAGCATCAGCCGATCAAGTCACCGGGGCCGCTAAAAGGCGAACAGATATTCATCACCAACCTGTACGTGGGTCATTTGCATGGAGTGGAATATCACGGCGGGGTCTCAGGCCTGAAGGCGGCAAAGTTCCCACCTTCCCAACACCTGAAACACTGCAACATTACAACTTTCAACCACATCTAAAAGGCCAATTTCGGTTTATTCCCAGCAGAGTTTATGGCCATGGTTCAGCAGGTGTAAGCCAATAATAGCGACAGTCCGGCTCTGGTGTGGATGCCAGCACAGATGTGTGCAGTCAGATGACTAATTGAAAACCTTAGACAAAATCAGCAGCTTGGACATTTTGCCTGCATAATAAAACAGCGCTGATAAAGGCAGAGCAGAAAAAAATCCACCCATCTCATCATCAGTGCCATTAACAATCATGAGCTGAGATGAAAACAGCGCATGGTTTATTCTGCAAATGAAGGCAGAGAACGAGATGGCTTCCCAGGGGCCCATTACCCATTTTAATAATACATCAAGGAGCCTGAGCAAACAGTTTGGATGTGCAAACCAAACAGAGCAAACTATTTACAGTTACCGCATACGGAGACAACTCCCAGCACTCCGGATTGAACAAATTTATAAAGGTACATAACATGATAGCTATTAGCGAAATTACAAGAGAACCATTATAGACTTAGAGCCTGCCATGCTCGCTCCCCAGCCGGGAAAGAACGCCAACGTCACCGCCCGATTGGGAAGAATGCCACCCACCCCCACCCGCACCCCCACCCCTACCCCCACAGACCATTTTTTTTCTTTCCTTCAAGAGAGCAGCCCGACTTGGACTCAAATTATGTGCATGAATAATAAAATACCATCTAATTAAAAACTGTAGTTAAATATGCAAAAATTAATGGTAATGAGACTGTGCAATACCTCCGAGTATAGGCGCTCCCAGTTTCTCACAAGGAGCCTTTGCTCATCTGAAACGGGGGAACGGAAGCGGCTTTGAACGCTCTTGGTCCTGGCGCCCCTCGGTGCCCCATGACGTCCCTCTCAGCCCTGCTCACAGCCAGGGCACTGAATGGGCGGGATGTAGCCCGACCAGAACATTCTCTCCCAGTTCTTGGATGTGGCAGGAACGGGGAGGATTGGGGGGGGGGGGCTGTGCAAAATGCTGGGTGGAGGAGGGGACCGAGGCAGGGGCTTGTCATCTCAAAGTCAGAAGGGCCATCTCACAAATTTCAGCTGGACAAACAGACCTCTGGTAATAAGAACAAGTGGAAAGTCTAGTTTCAGACTCGTTTCAGGGTTGATCCCTGTAAGCTTTTCAGGACCTTCTCGTCTTCCCAGCCACCAGTGCAGGGTCCTGCCCACACCCCGGAGTGTCCAAATCATCCCAGAAGGACATCTGCACGCCAATACGATTGCCCCGGACAAGGGCTGCTTCCAGAAGCTTCTCCCCAGCCGGCAGCCTTCTTTTGCTGTTGCAGCCTCGGGAACCTTGGCTGTGTCGCCAGCGCAAGCTCCTGGCCACATTCTGCTCCGCTCCGCTCCGTTTCCAGAGACCCCCGGGGTCCGTTTTGCTGTGAAGCCCCCTTGGCACTCGCCCACGTGTCCGAGGCCGAGTCAGCTCCCCGAGCACAGGCCCTGACGTTTGTTTTAGACACAGGAGACTAGATCTCAGCCATCACCTCTGCTAAGAGCTTCTTAACCTCGACGCCCTCAATCTCCTTCCCCCCGTTTCTGGTGATCCTGCTGGAAGACGGTTGGTGACACACGGATGACAGCACCCTTCAGGAGAAAACGTGACCTTGGCGAGGCAGACAACTTCAGACTCGCTCAACAGGACCCCCGCGACCGCCTTTCCCTCTGTCTCAGGGGATGAAAAGCGAGCATTCGTGACATGCTGAAAAGTAAGCATTTCTTTGGGGACGTATTTCTCATTCAGATGAGCCCGATGGAAAACTTCTCTCTCAGCACCTTCTCGAACAAGCCCGTGTCACCCTGCTTACGAGAAGGGCTGCTTGTCAAGTCGCTAGGTATCGGAGCTAATTGATACGTTCTCAACAACGCTCTGCACCGGGGCTTCATCAGCTATGCGGGAGGACAATTGTTGTGAAGCCAGCATAGCAGGGACTTTGTTCGCTGCCAGCTGACCGTAACCGGCTCTGAGATTTGTATTGTAACAGTGGGGCTTTGAGGAAATGGTCCTACCTGACTTTCTCAGTTGGCAGCCAAGTTTTAACGGTGAAACACCATGGTAAGAATTTCTAGTGCTTGCTATGGCAGAGCGATATAGTTGGACAAGCTGAGGCTCCTTAAAATCTTTGCACAGCCCAGCTGGTTGAGCGAAGTCCCATGCACCAGGAGGTTGCCAGTTCGATTCCCGATCAGGGCACATGCCCAGGTTTCGGGCTCGATCCCCCGTGGGAGGCATGCAGGAGGCAGCCGATCGATGTTTCTCTCTCATCATTGATATTTCCATCTCTCTCTCTCTTTCTTCCTTCCTCTCTCTGAAATCAATAAAAACACATTTAAAAAAAATCCTTGCACAAATCACCCTTAGGTTTGGAATCTTAAAAAGGCTTGGTGCTTAATGTGTATGTTACTTATTGGTTGATCAATTGATTAATTGATCGATTGATCGATTGGTTTGTTATTTCCATCTCCTGAATGAGTAGGGTCTAATAATTCAGCTGAGTGTATAACCTCTAGCGTCATTCAGACTCACGTTCATGGTTCAGCTTTGCTGAGTGCTAGTTGTATGATCTTGGGCAAGTTCCCTCACTTATGTGAGCTTCGATTTACTTATCTATAAATGGAGATGATTGTAATGTCTCCATCGTAGAGTTCTTGTATTGAGGAGATAAGGTATTGTCGGTAAAGCCCTTAACACAATGCTAAGCTCATGGTAAATAGTCAATGAACAGTAGCTATGCTATATGACAAGAGCAGCAACAAGAGCAATGATAATAATTACTAGAGCTGATTTTCCATAAAATCACTTAAAATAGTATAGGACAGAGATAAAAGGTGAGGGGTGAGTCAAGAAGCAAAAGAAGAAATAGAGATACTGGAAATAGACATATAATTATCATAGATATTAGAGGTTTTCAAAGTATTTTGATAGACATTATTTAAAGTAACTAACAGTTAAGATACTTTTGATGACGAGAAGTAGAATGCTCACCTATTAGTGGCTTCACATCTTAGGACATTTGTTGTCCTATATAGCAAGAAGCCAAGAAGCTGGGTGTTCAGCAGTTCCTTGATTACAGAGTTGGCTTCCCTGCAGATCTCTTGGCTCCCCATGATGGCTTCAAGAACATTTCCCTAGCTCCAGCTCTCACATCCCCACAAAAGTCTGTCTACAAGAAGAACATCTCGGGGGCAGAGGATGGGGTTGATCTCCTTTCTCATCTTTGATGGAGGAAATATTTTCCTGGGCTTCCCAGCAGACTTCTCGCTGTAAGTCATTCACCGTAACTGGGCCACTCATCCATCTCTGAAGCAATCGCCGGGAAAGGAGAATGGATTATTTATATTTGGCACTGGCCAATGATGACTCATTCGCTAGAGTTCGGTCCAACTTTCCTGAGCACATTGCCATTGGGAACCCGAAAGATACAGAATTTCTGCTATCAAGAGAAAAAGTGGGGCGTGACTGATAAGTGAGCAACCAAGAGTGTGTGCCTCTGGTGGCACATGTTATGATTGTCATTTGTCAGATGTGAAAACTGGGGGTCAAACAGGTCAAGTAAATTTTTCATGGCACATGCAACTTACAAATAGTAGAACTAGGTCTAGTAGTCAAAATTTTAGGCTCCTGATTTAGTGTTCATTTCACTACATTCAACTTGAAACTCTGAGCTTCCTGGCAGACAGAACCTTGTAGTTCATGTCATGATCTGATCAAAAGGCGCCATATAAGTTTATCGGGAGAGAAACATTTTTCCTGGCACTAAATTATTGGAGGAATTTATTGCTTGGTCATAATAACATAATGGATAATGTCAGAAGTAATAACTGGCCAATGCTCGGCCACTGTGAAAAGAGAAGTGGTTTTTAGCATTTTGTTTTCTGCGAAGGTGTATGCGAATGTCACGCTCTCACGGGTGAACCAAGGTTTTGTCTAAGCTTAAACTATTTGGCAGAGAAGTTAATCTCTGTTGTAATGGATTAGATCAAGACTAATAATAGTACATTGGAAACAATTACTCAATACATTTTTTGGCATAGATAAGCTGGGCTTTGGGTTACGTGCAATTCCTGGTATATCCTAACCACATCCTTTCCTTTTCCACTTAAAAAGGCAAATGAGTGAGTGAGACTGTTTTATGGATAACTTTGAACTGACTCATTTATATATAAGAGTCCAGCGCTTGCAAAACCTCATCGGCTATTATTAGTTAAATTGTTATGCCTTATTCCACATGCTACAATCGCAAAGTAGACAAAAGCCCTCCCCCTGTGGCTGATTCCAGCTCAATGTTCAGAACAGTGAGCAAATTCACCTCCATGAGAAGGTCCTTAATTAAAGAGAAATCTCTGGCATTTCCTGATGTTTGCCAAGTCATTGTTTTTAAAAAACGACCTTAAATAAATTGGCACACTCTCTCAATAGCTGGAGCAGGATGGCAGCCCATGTTCTCACTGGCTAATGTGCAGAAGAAAGCCCTGTAATCACCTGTAGTTGTTCCTCCTGACCCACCTCGTAAGTCCCTATGACCTTGTATTCACTCGCTGAGAGAGGAGTTGGCCCGCCTGGAGAAAGCACACACAAAGCCCGGAGCGCCCTGCCGGCCCCGTGGAAACGCCAGCGCCCCGGGAGCCTCCCATCTCCAGATGCAGCGTGACTTAGTTTCTGGGTGAGCACAGACACTTACCTTATTTTAAAGAAGTCCTTATGTTTGTTTATAGGAAATAAAAGTTCTTTCTGCCACAGAAATGGCAGTCTATGAAGTAAAGTGTGTGTCCGTCTGGTTATGGAAACAGAGTAATTACTCAAATCTTCTTTTTAAAAAAATGACTATTTCATTTCCGGAAGGTGTTTATAAATTAGTTTTTAGAGAGATGTCTTGTTGATTAAAGGGGACCTTTATGCTGATGAAATCAAAATTTTCATCAAGGTACCAATGCATGAGAGTCAATAGGTTGGCTACACCGTGGGAAAATACCAGAAACTTTATCCAATTGCTCTATTATTATTTATTTAGCACCTACTGTGTGCCTAGTACTTAGCTTAGCCTGGTACTTAGATGAAGAGAGGAGTAAGACCTAGTACTTAGCACTTACCCTGAAGGTGGTTCCCTCTTCAGGGCTCACAGACTCCAAATGGGTGACGCAGGCCCTGTGAGGACTGTCAAACTCGAGACCCCAGCCCCACCCAAAGGGGTGGGCACTTCTCAGCCTCCATGACGATTCCCACCTGGGAATGCCTCTCCAGTGCAGCTACGTTATCCCATTCTACACGACTAACTGGAAATAAAAAGTTTTATGCAGCCCAGCTGGTGTGACTCAGTGGTTGAGCATTGACCTAGGATCCAGGAGATCACGGTTCAATTCCTGGTCAGGGCACATGCCCTAGTTGCAGGTTCAATCCCCAGTCGGGGGCGTGCAGGAGGCAGCTGATCAATGACTCTCTCATCACTGATGTTTCTTTTCTTTTTTCTTTTTTTTTTTAAATATATCTTTATTGATTTGAGAGAGAGGAAAGGAGAGGGAGAGAGAGAGAGAAACATCAACGATGAGAGAGTCATTGGTCGAGCCCACAACTGGGGCATGTGTCCTGACCGGGAATCGAACCCCAATCGCCTGGATCCTAGGTCAGCGCTCAACCGCTGAGCCACGCCAGGCTGGGCTCATGACTGATGTTTCTCTCTCTCTTTCTCCCTCTCTCTCTCCCTCTCCCTCCTTCTCTCTGAAGTCAATAAAGAGATATTTAAAAATAAATAAGTAAATAAAGATATATTAAAAAAATAAAATTCTATCTAAACTCTCTCAACTTTTTACTGTTAATTTTATTTAACAAAAATTAAAAAAAAAAAAAAAAAGTAAGGGAAAAACAAAACATTCCAGTTCGCTGTTTGCCCTGAATTGATTTGTCGGTTTGGCAGCGTAAAAGCTCAGCCCTTAATGGCATTCATTTTCTGTCCATTTTGTCTCGTGAAGAAATTAATTACACTCATGTCAGCCAAAAATACCTTTGGGTCTTTAAATCCTTTCTCCTCTCTCTTTTTCAAGATGAAAGCATTTCCGCCTAATTGACCAGCATCTGCCATCGTGAGGTCCTGGCCCTCGCGAGAGTCGCCGTCGCCGAGAGGGGGAGCGAGGGCTGTCAGCGCTGTCGCCTGGGCTCCAGCCGTGGCCCCAATTCCTCGCCTTCCCGGCAGGTGGAGTGAAGCTGGTGGCTGAAACCCGGCCACCGAGGGGAAGGACAAGCGAAGAAGGTAAGACACAGAAAGGTAGGACCGCTGGATGGCTGGAGCCGTGCAAATGACAAACTGCGTAGCGAGCTAACCCCTCCTAGTTTTAATTCGCGCGGTGAGTCATGAAGGTATTTATTGAGCATCTACTGCGTGCCGGTCTTAACTTAGCCCGGGTGTGCGGCGAGCGGGCAGGCGGGGCCTCTGCCCCTGCAGCTTCCACCCGAAGGGCATGAGCGCCAATGAATTAAACAACTCGGGGTGGCAGGCGGAATCCGGGGTTTCATCAGCGGGGTGGCCAGGGAGGACCCTGGGAAGAAGAAATCTGAGCCCAAATCGGAATACTGTTAAGAAGCCAGCTATGCAAGGAGCCGCGGGCGGGCGGGGGGTACAGGGGCCAGTGAACCTGACTTACACATGGACCGGTCATTCCCATTTTCGGGTATGTTTCTGGTCCGTTTGGTTAACAGAGGGGAAATGTCTCCGTTTGGTCTTAGTGTGTTTTCCTAATTTGCATGTCTTTTTATTAGCAACATCTTTCTAAAACCTGCTAGTCCGTCTCTTTAACAGAGATAGAGCAGACCTCAAGCCCAGAACCTTGGACGAGTAATAGTAGCTGGCTAGAATGGATAATGGGATTTTATTTGTTTGGGATTTTTTTTTTTGGAGTTTTCCCCCAGTTTGCCATTTTACAACAGTGATATGAAATTTCCTTGTTGAACGGGCATAGTTAAGTGAAAAGACTGAATCAAGGATAAAGACAGATGTTAATTAAACAGCAGCACAGGACTTTCCAGAGTTAAGATGACAGGGTATTTTTCTTCCCTCGTCTCTTCTTGGGCATCACTTCCCAATATCCATAAGAAAGAGAAACCAAAATACAGCCTCCATCTCTGCTGGAACTAGAAACCGTCTGGGAAGCTTAACCATAACATGCTAGATTGGACAGCTGATAGAGAAGAGAGAACCGCATTAGAAGGAAGATGAATACTGTGATAAAAATATGCGGATTAAATAAAATTCCGTGTAACTGTGTAGCACAGGCCCCTCCTCCCCAGTGGGCTTTCTTTGCCTGGTACCCAGAATGCGCCGTGAGGCTGATCCCCACACGTCGGAGGTGGAGTGGTGCACAGTCCCCCTGTGGACAGCGTGGAACCAGAGGACATATGTGGGCGTACACTAAAAACATGGTCTGCCACCGAATGACCCACCAGCTAACAAGCTCTGTCAGGTGCACAGGTCCTTCAGTCAATTATTTTATTAGTGCTGCATTCTTAAATGTAAACTGGCTACGAAAGATTCACAGATGTGAAAAGAAACCCCCCACCAAGAAAGTCAGAGACCAAATGAGAAATCAGAAGAAAAAAAAATCTGAGCTATCAGAGATAATGCAGAGAATGAAAGAAAATGTCGCAATATTATAGTTAATATTCACAGGGAGATGAAAATATATTACATCCATGAAACGAGAATGGGATACGATTGCTTTTAAGATTCTATCAAAGAGCAAACAAGAAAGAACTCTGCGAACTCAAAGTAGGGTTGAAGAAATTATAAATGCAACTTAAGAATTGAAAGCTACACTTGAGGAAATCTCCCAGTAAATAAAACAAGAAGACTAAAATTGTGGAAAGAAAATACTTGAAAAATTATAATATCTAACCATGAGCTCTGGCATCTGGCTATGCAGACTTCTGGAAAGAAAAGACCGATAGAACACATAATGGAAGAATATCATTTATTAAAGAAAACATAGAAAAAATTCTAGAACTGAGAGACACGAGGTTTCTCATGTGGGCTGAGAGGACCCATGGGCTGAGAGGACCCACCCGGAATTGAGCACAATGAATTTTAAAAGGCCCACCTAAGGCTCATCAGCACGGTATTCCAGAATCCCCAAAGAGAGAGACACTAAAACTTTCTGAGAGATAAAAAGAAATCATGTTACACACAAAAGACAGGGAGGGATAACAGAATCAGGTTATTAACGCTAGGAGAGAATGACAGTGAATTTTCAACCTAGAATTCTGTCCAGCCGAAATATCAAGTATTGTGGTAGAATCAAAACATCTCACAGACAGAACATTCACCTCTCAGGGTCCCCCTTCCTAGAAAGTGACTAGAAGAGGGACTTCATCAAAGAAGGGAGTTTGAGATCCTGGAAACAAACCTAACATGTGAAAGGAGTAAGGAGATGCCAAGATGAGGTACTATTTACAGCCATACACCAGCCCCAAAGATCACCTCGTCCAGATGGGAGCAGGAGACAGAGGGGTCCATGAAGAGGGTCTCTAAGAAAAAAAATTAGCCCGGCCGGGCATGGCTCAGCGGTTGAGCATCGACCTGGGATCCAGGCGATCGGGGTTCGATTCCCTGTCAGGGCACATGCCCGGTTGTGGGCTCAATCGATGACTCTCTCATCATTGATGTTTCTATCTCTCTCTCTCCCTCTCCTTTCCTCTCTCTGAAATCAATAAAGATATATTAAAAAAAAATTAAACCAATAAATGATCTAATATATTGATACATGGATGATTCTATTCAAAAGCTATTGGAGGAAATGGGAAATTTTTAAGTAGATATTTTTTAAAAACTAAGAAAATGAAAAATGAGATAATTATTGATTCCATGAAAAGAAACATTTCCCAAAAAAGAAACATAATTATGGCCCTCCATTAGACTCAACAGTGAATGATACTTGCACTGTCAAAATAATGGAATTATTTTTTGGATCTTGCTTTAACTGGAAAATTTTATCTGATCCTGCTGGAAAGATCTAGGGGAGAGGAAGCAGGGCAGAAGTGTGTGTGTGTTCACGAGAAAGAAAGCCAAATTCCCATTTACCAGAGTAGAAAGGCGAAAGCCTAAAGTTAATGAATCAAGAAAGAGCTGTATCATCATATTATCTGTTAGAAATATGGAGCTTAATGCCTGAAGAAACCACTAAAGGAGTTAAAATGGATGCTTCTAGAGAGGTGGATTGGGATGAGTAGAAAAAAAAAAATTCTCTCTCCATTATAAACCTTTTTAGCATTATTTGATGACTTCACTTCTGTGCCTGTATTATTTGACAAACTTATGCTTAAAGTGGAAGACATACAATATAGATATTCCCAACAAGGTAGAAACTTTGTTCCCAATCGCTACTCTTCCTTTCTTTCTCTGAAAGACAGGCCCGGTTTTTCAAGGGACATTTGTCCACATAGAATAAACACTAAGTTATCCTGGGTCCCTTGCAGCTAAATATGACCATGTGACTCAGTTCTGGCCAACCAGTTACAAACGGCAGTAATAGATACGATTTCTGAAATGTGTCCTTACACGAAGTGGCCCTGTTCTTTGACCCCTCCGACTTCCTGCTGGGGGACCCTTGATGAGTTTGGAATGGTAGCCACGCATGGCAGAGCAAAAAGGTAGAAGGGACCTTGGTTTCTAATTCCACACCATGCCCTGAATTGACTACTCCAGACTTCTAGAAATGAGGCAGGCATTCATGTGTTCTTTTTTAAAAAACAACAACATTGTTACTTGGGAGCTGTTAAATGAGACTAATTTAAATACAACAAATACACTTGGATATGTCAAAAATCATAGCAGAGGCATGCAAATATCTGGATACGGGAAATACTGGCCTACTGTGCGTGAGTGAGAAGAAAGGAGAGCGATGGGGAGGTGAGTGAGAAGAAAGAAGAGCCCTTTCTCGGGAGCAAGAGTTGGGTAAGTGGAAGGACCCTACTTTATAATCTGGTAAGGTCCATTCGCAAATGTAAGAAGACAAGGGAGCAACTGCTTATTCAGGATCCATCAGTGCCACTCACTTATGCAGTGTGGTAGGCTCAGTCCTTGCCCTGAAGTTGCCTCAGTCTGGTGGGGATCCTGGTAGGTACCCATAAAGCTCTACTAACGATGGTGCCCCCCGTTGGCTGAGCCAGGCACGACGCATCCTCTCACCGAGTCCTCAGACAGCCAACCGTGTGCTGTTAGCACATCTCTTACCATCACCAGCCAATGTAGGAGGAAACCAAGACCTGAAGACGCCTTGCAAGCCCCCAAAGTCACACAGGCGGGGTTACTCTCTGGCTTAACTGCAAGACCCAAGGCAGATGATAAAATGCTGCCTCCGAGGTTCAAACAGAGGAAGAAGCGATGAAACCCTAGCTTCAATACGTAAGCATTTGAGCTGGGGCCTAGAGGCTGTGCAGGTGGGGTTGGGCATAAGAGGAATTGAATTCCAAGTGGCTGGATCAGTACGAATGAAGGATGGAGCCTGGAAAACACCAGGCTGGCTTGAGAAACCGTGAGTGGGTGAGCCTAGCTGGACGAGACATTGTGGGAGATGAGGCCAGAAATGCAGGGCTGGGGCCGGGTCGCAGCAGCCTGGAGCGCAGGCTGGAGGTGTGCCTTAGATCCTGTAGGGAGCTTGCGGGTTTGCCTGCTTGTCTCTTCTTTTCGATCCTTATTAAAGCCAGCAGATGCCTGTGATGGATTTAGCTGGAACAGGAGCGTGTACCAAGGCCACCTCTCCAGTGGCCTGCTTGGCCCCGCCCCCTCGTGGCCTCTACTGTTCGATGCTGGCTCTGGTGGCAGGATGACCACGGTGGCCACTGGGCTGTTTCCACTCCTGCCCTAGAGATTCCATGCCCCTGGGAAATATTTGCCAGCCGATTAATGCTCAGGTGGTATGAGGACTCATCATGCTCAAATCTATTCTAAGACTGTTTTCATGAGTTGATGGCCATCTTGTTGCCATAGAAATTTTCCTCCTGTCTGTCTTCTGCCAGGGAGGAGAAACGGCTCTGGGGTGGGCTCCCATTGCCCCTAAATTGAGAAAGGCTGGGTCTGGTCGACATAGCACTTCACTCTGCGCATCCAGGACTTGTTTCCAGAGCAATTTTACCCGAGCATCTTCCCTCTTTTTCTTAAAAACTGGTATTTCATATTTTATTTTATTTTCAATGTTATTTTCAATTATAGTTTACATTCGATGGGTACTGGAAATATTGGCGGGGAACACTTTGTAAAGTACATGATTGTCTAACCGCTATGCTGTACACCTGGAGCCGATACAAATAATATTGAGCGTCTGCCCTATTGGTTGCCAGCTGCCACCTGGGCACAGGCTGGCGGCTGGACAGAGACTTTCGGGGCACTTAAGGAATTAAAATGGGAGCGAGGGAGAAAAAGATGGAACTGCCCCAGAGAGAGATCACTGGGGGCGCTGGCCGAGGGCAATGAGGACTCTAAGTGTGTCTACACCGCACTGGGAGCCTGATGCAGCTGCGCACACGGGAGCCTCGGACTGGGGTGCTGAGCGCCCACGGTCCTCCCGCGGCCCTGAGCGTGCCCAAAGCCTTCAGAAGTCCCCTTTTCTTTAACATCCAAGGCTGAAGCGGCCACCTGGGGAAGGCCAGCCTCCCCCCAGGAGTCCTGAGGACTCCTGAGCAGGGCGCCCTGTTTCTCTCACTCAGCTGTCTTGTGCCTGCCAGAGCCTGGCTCAGCCATCTACCGTCAAGACCCCCCACTCGGCACTGTTCCCAAAGTGCCATCACCCCGTGGGCTGTGAGAAGCAGACCCCACTGCACGTTTCAGATAACAGGAGGGGGCCCGCTCTTGCCATTTGTGTCCCCTGTGATATCAAGGGAGGCCCACTTCCCAGAAGTCTAAGGATAAAAGTTTTAAATATTTTCAATTGCAAAAAATGTTTTTAAAATGTTCTATTCATTTGCCTTAATGAAGAGAACTTGGCAACCAACTAGAAGGTGGCTTTGAATTTAGAATTCTTAGCTCCAGTTAGACCTGTCACCCACCTCCCTTCTCTCTCGCTGCCCCGGGCCCCTCCCACCCCGAAGGGGGCTTTTGCTCACACATGAGTGGACCCGCACACCTGGCCTCTGTCTACACTCCCCACACACAACCAACGGGGTGCACACTGTGGCACATTTAACCCTGAGAGGGCAGGTCTGGATAGGCCCTGGGCAACTGGGGCAGGAAGCTCTAGGGTCCTGGGCACACAGAGTCTGGACCAGTGTTTAGCAAATGATGCCTGTGGGAAACCCAGCCCACCACCTGGCATGTATGGCCTGCCACACTGAGAATGGGGTTTTCGTTTTTAAATGATAGAAAATCTTCCCTAAGTGCAACTCTGTCCCCATTAAACATCAACTTCTAATTCCCTTTCCTCAGCCCCCGGCAACCAACACTTGACTTTCTGTCTCTATGGATTTAACTACTACTCTAGGAACCTCACATAAGTGCAATCATAAAGTATGTTTCTTCTTGCAACTGGCTTATTTCACTTAGCATAATGTTTTCAATGTTCATCCATGCTGTAGCATTTGTCAGAATTTCCTTCCTTTTTAAGGCTGACTAATATTCTAGTGTAAGTATATTCCACTTGTTTTTTTATCCATTCATCTGCTGATAGACACTTGCTTTCATGTTTAGCTGTTGTGACTAGTGCTGCTATGAACATGGGTGTATAAGAACCTTCTGATGACCCTGCTTTCAATTCCTTTGGGTATATTATGCCCAGCGGTAGAATTACTGGATCATACGGTAATTCTGTTTAATTTTTTGAGGAACTGCTGTTTTCCATAGTGACAGCTCCATTTAACATTTAACATTCCTACTAACAGCAGGGAGGCTCATTTTCTAAAACCAAAAAAGCTCATGGAGGTGTTTATCTGACAAAAATGCCACCCTTTAAAAAAATCTAATCTCTTTAAGGCAATAGTTTTCCATTAGTTTTCACATGAGAATCACCTAGGGAGCTTTTAAAAAATTACCAGTGTGGCCTGGCCGGTGTGGCTCAGTGGTTGAGCGTCGATCCAGGCACCAAGAGATCCCTGGTTAGATTCCCGGTCACGGCACATACCCGGGTTGCTGGCTCCATCCTCAGTAGGGGGCGTGCAGGAGGCAGCGAATCGAAGTTTCTCTCTCATCACTGATGTTTCTATCTCTCTCTCCCCCTCCTTTCCTCTCTATTTAAAAAAATCAATAAAAATATATTTAAAAATAAAGAAAGAAAGAATTACCAGTGAGTGTGTGTGTGTTGGGGATGGCGGAGGGCACCTCAGGCCAACGAAGTTGGAATCCTTGGCGGTTGTGTCTGGCACAGGTATCCCTTCCATTCCTCCAGGTCTCCCCCCAGCAGCCCGGGTCAAGAGCACTGCCCTTGGACAACCAGCTTGCCCTGCAGCCAGCTCTTAAAATAACTCGTCTTTCCTCTTGCTGCACATGCTTTTCTGAGGACCTAGCTCCAGGAAACAATAGACATGTCCCTGGATTCATGAGTGGTGTTGGGCACAGAGGTGGTGACACACGGCTTCCTGGTGTGATAGCGGGTGTGTTGGAGACAGACGCCATCTGGAGTAGAGGGGGTGAGGGCCCGGACTGGGCTGGCCACACCCTGTCCCTTCAGCACCGTCTCCCTTTCAGAGACATGTCTAGGGCCACTCTGTCCCAGACTCCTGGCATTTCTCCCTCTGGGGGTGCACCCCTCTTCATCCCCAAGCAGGCCTAGATTCTGGGTCTTCCTCCGATTCACATAAGCTGCCAGGTCAGAGTCAGAGCAGAGACAGGTGGGAAGGACTTATATTTATACTTTCCCCCCTGGATCCAAACAGCGCTTTCAGTCTGTGATGGTGATTTCACGAGTAATGCTCGGGGTGGTTATCTTCCTAGAGAGGGAGAAATGCCAAGAGATTCCCAACATTGAAATATACTGAGGCAAGGCCACAGGATGTGCCTAAACGATCTAGGATGGTGAAGACAGGGTGGGATTTTTTTTTGCTTTCCAGGAGTGGCCCTTGTAGATTTAATTGTAAAGTATAATTACTTCAAGACATCATAATTTGTTGTGTGCAATATAAATCAGCAACACTCCACAGAATCATGTTTTTAAAGTGGACCCCAAATAAAATGTTCTTTTATGACATAGCAGATGTTTCTTAATTCACTAGCTCCACGCATTGGGGTATTAAGAGTATTCCTTGGCATTTTATTATGAATAACATACTCGCTCCATCATTAAGTGGGCCATTAAAGACATAAACAAGCTTTTATGCCCTGGTTTTCAACAGCTGCTGGTGGTCGACCAAGTGATAATCCACCTTTCAGCAAATATTCTTCAGGTCCAAGAAATAAATACATTTAATGGGGCAACCTCAGGTCAGTCCACAGCTTCTGGTATCCTGGCTGGGGGGAAGTTCCCGAAGCAGGAAAATGGACTGGAGAGGTGTGCTTGGGGCTGTTGTTACAAGGGGCCCTTGAGAAAGCCTGCGTATGTGTGTGTGTATTTCTTTAAAATAAAAAACTAAAAAGGAAAAAAGGGAAAGAAAAGAAAGGGAAAGGTGTGCCTTGTAGAGGGCGAGGGGCCCTTCCTTTGCCATCAAACGGGAGGACATGCCCACCTGCGCTTTGAAGGAAAGCCACAGACAAAAGGAGCTGGTGGACGGTGTAGGTCACAGGCCTGTTGGGTCACCGGCGTGGAATCTGAGCGGATGTGACCCCTCTGTGACAATGCTCCCAAGGTGTACAGGAGGAGTTTCATGTCTGCAAGTGGATGAGAGCCAGAAAAGCCTCCCCGGCCCCACCTTGGACTTCCTAAAGATAACAAGGCCGCCTCGGAGGAGCAGAGCGAGGCGAGCGCCGAGAGGGGAAGCGCCGGCTGTTATCCTTGGCTCCCCGCTCCTCGCTTCCTGTGCCACAGGGAGCCCCGAAGGGCGCGAAACTTCAGCGCTAAGGCACACGGCGACATCCTCCCACAAGCAGATGTAGGGCAGGAGGGAAGGGGCGGGGGCCGGTGGAAATTTACATTAAGCCTACGTCGCCCTCACCTCTGCCCACGCGGGGGACACTGAATAGAGGAGGGGCCCTCGGAACTGATTTCCAAGTCTGGTCAATTCCAAATCTATTTCAAGATCTGTCATCAACGGGAGGTGGGAGGAAGGCTTGCAATCTATCCAGTGAATCGGGCACCATGGCCCTGGGTACCTGGTGAGCACTGAGGACTGCCAAACAGCTCGCTCCTGGGGTATTTCAGGTCACCGGCTTTGTGGAAATTCTGTGAATTCGGTAAAATTAGTATAATATCCTAGCTCCAAAGGCTCTAAGGGAAGGACACTTAGGTGGAATATTAAGCACCTTGTCCCAAGCGACGAGCCTTACAGCAGAGAGTGTCTGTAGGAAGGCCTTTTGTTCCTTTCCTTTAAATAGAATTTGGTAATAAATTTTCTTTTCTTTTTTTTTAGGTTGCTGATGAGGGTTTATTTTCTTTTTGTGTTCTATTTCATTTTGTAGTTGGACGTACTATTGTTCTGGAGCTGGTGACAAAAGGGGAGGGGAGCAGGAGGCAGGAACCACATTGTGAGTGAACTTGAACTTGGCAACAGGAGCGTTAGGAGGTAAGTTTCCCGTCCGGCACAGTAGCTGAGGTTTGCAGGGCTCCCTCCCTGTCACCAGTTCTTCCATGGCCACAGCTGACCTATTCCTGTGCCCTGATGGGACCACGAGTGGACCCAATGTGGCCTTTTCATTTCTTTTATGCTCACCTGATTGGAAAGTGACATTGGATATTATTTTTCCATTATGTTAATTACAGCTCTAAAAGGATTTTATTGTGCCCTCGATGACATCACTTTGGAAATATCATTCAATTGGGTGGTCCACTTTCCTCTGGATGATTGTACAAAGTAAACAGCAAGCCTTCTTTTTATAGCCACTGACTGTGTTTCTATACGCACACATGAATTTTTAACCACGTAAGAGAGGAAAGAGACTGCCAACTTCGCAGCATTCTACATGATTTTGAATTAATATTAGTCTATTAAAAAAGGGCTGTGATCAGAAGAAAAAAACTTTGCCCAGTGTGAACAGAAAATACGTTTTGTGGCTGTTTTGGACAAATGCCCTCAGCGAGTACGTTTAGAGTCATGTACAACAGGAATATGTTATCACACGTAACCATGTTTTAATAAACACTTCATCTTTTTGTATTGCTCTCTCTTCATCACAATAATAGAAATATAACACCATATATCACTGTAAAACACATTTCCACACAAATGCTGATAAGCACAAAATATTTTTCATCATTTACATTTTAACTGTAATAATATATGGCAGGATTAAAGCTGCATCCATCATGTGTCTAACTAACCTTGCTGTAATGAATTTTTAAATGTAATGGTTTCTGTCGCAAAGTAAAATCGTACATAACGTCTAGTGACACAGTACGCTGGTGGATGGGTGGTTTTTAAAATGTAAATGCGAATTCATTTTTAATTAAATTTATTAACCTAACCACTTCTACTCACAGCGCCCCCCTCCCCCCTCGGTTATTTAAAGCAAGAAATACGAGAGGCATGAACACGCGAAGGACTGCCAGGCAGCTCGCCCGCGTCCTGGAAATCCTGTGAATTCGGCGTGTGTGCCTGTGCATGCATCTGAGAAGAGCGGCGCACCCAATAGAAACAAAAGCTTATAAAAATCAGGCCGAGAAAAGCTTTCTAGAGTATGTGGGGGGGCTTTGCTGCTTGGGGTACCCTCTTGATGATGGTGCCCGTGATCAGATTTGGGGTGGGGGTGCCACCAGGATCTGGGTCAAGGACACATGCATCCCCTCTCTCTCTCTCTCTCTCTCTCTCTCTGTCTCTGCTTGAAATAACAAATAAGCCGACTCACCAGAGAAGAATCATTAAAAATAATTTGCACAAGCTTTGGGTTGTGTGAGCTCTTTTTTGATACAATATTTCCTTCCGTGATTATCACTGCGGACATGTTCCAGCCATATGGAAGCGAGCTGGGCTGGGAGCTTCCTCAATACCTGAGTGGTTAATTAAGAGCCGTTGCCCGGCCACAAGAAGCAGGTTTGAAATCCCTCTTCAGTCTCCGACAATGAGTAGCTTTTTTAGCAGCAGAAGTCACCAGGGACAGCCAGAAGCGAGGGTAATTATTTGAGATAACATACAGCTGAAAAGAGTGTGTGTGAGTGCAGAAGGGGCGGGGGCGCGGGGGGAGCGCTGTGCAGTTGAGAGAAGGGCAACGGCAGAGAAAAGTCTATAATAAAAAGGTCAACATCCCCTATTTTTCTGTACAGTGTCGACAGACTGTAATGCCTTTTTAGCATGAATGACAACGGATTCTGTCTTTTTTTTTTTTTTTTTTTTTTTAAAGGGAATATCTTATTTTGTATTCAAACTTTGCAATAGTGAGTTCAGGCCTGCCAGCTCAATCTGAATAAGCTATTCTCACTTTATCAGGGTTTGCTGAACTGACTTTGATTGCATTGTTGCAAAATAGCAGTAATTTTTCCATTAACCCATACAAACCCTCAGCGAGCAGGAGAACAAAGAAATATCAGAGGGATGAAAGCCATGAGCGCCGGGAGGGAAGCCGGGAGTTTCCGGATGGCTCTGGAGGCCACGGCGCACACCAGCTCCTGAGGCTGGCTGGGGCTCCTCGACGATGCCATTTGAGGCTCTCTTTCGGGTCCCTTGGTGTTTGAGTCTCAGTGGGCACCTTCCATCCTGTCTGCCAAATTCTATTGTTTCCTCTGTGTTTGCAGGGCCTGGGAAGCAGAGGCTGGGACTCCCTCCTTCAGAGGGACCGTGAGTTATCGTGTATCTTTCCCTTGCCAGTGACCTCAGTGTTCATCTAGAACTCAGCTCAGGGATGCTCGGAGCCCTTCAGAACCCAAGGTTCTCTGACCACGGAGGGACCTTCCTTTTCCCCAAGGAAAAGCCAGCGGAAAAAGCCAGTTCCTTTGGCAAATGGAACTGCAGAAAGGACCCCAAAGCCCTCCTACCCGCTGAGCAGCACCCCCATAGGGTTTTCTGGGGTGGCGGGTACAGCTGATGGGTTCCTGGTTCCCAGGTAGCTACGTGAAGCTATTGTTTTACGTGAATGCAGCCGTCTTTGCCCGTGGATTTAATGACGGGAGGCGACTGAGGGCAGGCAGGGCCTCCCGCCCACCCCTCCACCAGCAGGAGGTCCAGTTGGAAGCCTCAGACCCAGCTGAGACGCCGGTTCCCGCAGAAAAACCCAAAGTCGGGATGCCGACGGCCGTTAAGTTGCTCAGAACCGAAGCATGAGTTTTTGTTTTTGTTTTGAACGTGAAATGTCGAGAAGTTAAGCTCGTCTTTGGCGCGTGGGCCTCTGCCGTGGGACTGGGCCGAGAACTGAGGTCTGCCGGGCTTTGATCTCCCGGCTCCCGCACCGGTGGTTCCCCCCAGAATCCGGGCCTCAGCTTTGTTTAGGAACTGCCCTATATGTTAATTATCTCCTTTACCTCCAGGCGCGGGACTGTCAAACCCTACACCAGTCTTTAGAAAATAAAAGCGAACACCGGGAGCCCGCTGTCCCCTGCTCCCACAATACCCAGGCCCTGACAACGCCGGAGCTGTCAGATGAGAGGCGGCGTCACCGGAATAAAGGTGGGCAGATGTGTGGTAATGAGACAGAAGCGTGCAGATGCTAATGGATCTCACCAGCGCGGGCTGCGGGGGACGGATCCAGGTAGCAGCTGCCGACTGTCAGGACGCCCGATGCCACCTTCTCGTGATTCTTATTTAAGAGCTGCTTCGCGCCTCTGCCTGTCAGTGAACTTTTCCCTCTCCGGAGCTCCAACCCCTAGGTGATCAGTCACATTTCGACATAACTAGATGTCAAAAGAAGTTTAAGTTGTATGACGAACTGTGATGCAGTGGGTGCCAGCCTCCGGCCTCGGAGGCGGCTCCTTAATGATCCGCCTGGAAACTCGGGCGCCTTTCCCTGCGTTTTGTTTTCTTATTAAAATACCGGCTAAGTCTTCGTCAATATCCATGTCAGCGACTGCGAGCTCAAGACAATATTATCCCAAGCATAATTTAATTTTAAATGGGGAGCTCAGACCCACGCGGGCCGGGGAGCGGAGGTCGGCGTTGAGCAAACAGGAGCTCCCTCGGAAGGGCCCGTTCGGCTCCTTCATGGAAACCAACGGGGTCGTTTGGGGGTTTCTTGTCAGCCCCGTCGGGATGCTGGTGATCAGAGGACGGGGAACCCCGGGGCTAGGGGAGGGGTGTCACCATGGGCTGTTCCTGAACCAGGACTGTGGGAAGGGAGTTGAGACTAATAGACTGGGCCGATGAGAAAGCGATTCCACCCTGGGAGAGGCAGGAAACAGAAATAACTGAGAGTTGGCATCTCACATACCAGTGAACGCTTTCAACTGAGTATGGACCTTATCAGGTCCTTACCGGCCTCTCTGAGCCCTGGGCTCCCCGGGATCGTGTGCGCGGTGATGAGCTGGAGGGGCACCCGGGGGGCAACTGC
Organism: Miniopterus natalensis; assembly: GCF_054644295.1. Lineage (NCBI taxonomy): Eukaryota > Metazoa > Chordata > Mammalia > Chiroptera > Miniopteridae > Miniopterus > Miniopterus natalensis. Next base: position 8,783,763 of record NC_142098.1, read on the forward strand.
GTGTCTGTGCCACATGCCGTCACGTCTGCCACGAAGCCCGCCAGCTCTAGCCCTTCACTGCGAGGCAGGCATTTCTTGGAGCATTTAATTGGGTCGGGTCAGTTTGTTCTCTAAATATTTTCATCTTTTCCCGCCACTGTTTACATTTCCATTGGGAAAATAAATACTGCATGTCACTTCTGCCTGCTGTATTTTCTTAGAGATTTTAATCCTGATTCCTCATGAAAGGTTTGCGCACACACACACACACACACGCACACCCTCCAACCCCGGTGTGAAGGCACCACAGTTCACAAAACGCTTTTCTTTCCTCTCTTCAGAGGGGGAAAGGATGTGCCCGGGAAACCTAATGCTGTATTGACATAATGAAGCTTTGGAGGAATCTCACGTCTCTCAGTCAGAGGACCAGCCAGGCTCATCCGGAATGTTCTAAGCCACCACCACTACCGTTTTCATCCCTCCGAGCCCCCCCACGCCCACTCCCCCCCCCCATCTCGTTCCTGCTTCCACATGGCACAGGCGGGCTGTCCTGCGCTCTTGGGCTCTCACACAAAACAGGGCTCCACCCCCCACAATCTGATATTTAGTGGCTTGAAGCTCATTAGTACTTCTCTGCTTTACCCTGGAGTTTTAAATTTTTAAACAGCTAGGATTTGTCTGAGAGGTCTTAACCTTATAATTTGTAATAACTTAGCGACCACGTAGCTAGTGTCTGAGTTGTTTTTAAAAAGTCTCCCTTTCCTTCGCCATTGATTGGCTCTACCCCTTGCAGTCAGAGTGAATGCTATTAAATCAGGTGAAGGAAAATGCTCGCTTATTTCTCAGCAGTAAAACACAAGCAATTAGGAGACATTTCTTAACGTGGATTGATCTTGCCTTAAACAAAAGCCCAGAGAGTCAGAAGTGACTGTAGGGGGCAGCAGAGATGAGAAGGGGTTGGGGGAGGGAGCCCAGTAAGTCCAGGGTCCAGGATGGGGTAAGGCCTATGCCAGAATAGGGCTCAGGTTGAGTCCCAGCCTCCCTGGAAACGTGGGTAACAAGCGCTTACTGAGTTTTGACTGTACCAGGTGCTACACTCAGCAAGGCGACGTGATGGGAAGCACTTTGGGCTCATGAGCTGTTTAATTCTGGCCTAGTTGCTTAACCTCTCTGGGCGTCAGAGCTTTTTCTACATTAAATAATACTAGAAGTTGCTTCTTAAGTTTGATTTGAACATTAAAGGAGGTACTATAAGTAGCCGATGTGACATGGTGCTGAGGACACTGCAGCTAACAATGGAAATACTATCCTCCAGGCACAGGGCATGAGTATGACCCAGCCCCAAACCTCGAGAACTTTATAGTCTTGAGGTGCAGAGAAAGAGACCCACACAAACAGGGCTGACACGAAAAGATGGTTTTCCTTTCATTTCTGCTGCTTACAACAGGGCTGGGTCCTTGATCCACTGACTAAACTTTGTCTAAAAATTATCTAAGGACCACCTAATGTGCGTTGATGCCACACATGTCAGATGTGTCAGCCTCTCCCAGTAATGACTCTCCGACATAAACAGTAAGGAAGAAACACTACAATTACCGAGGGTGCGGGAGCCAGGCATGCATTTTCATGAGAGGTCCCTGTGAATGGCAGCGCGAGCTCCATAATCAGCTCCCCCTGCCAGCAGAGCTGGCCGAAGAGAGCTCTATCCCCCCCAAAGACAATTAAAGTGAGTTAAATGAATTAAAAGGGCCCGTTTCAGTTAAGGTACAGTCAGAGGTGAGAAACAGTAGTATTCGGATTTATGGACACTCCATGGCTGCCAAGCCTTAGGAATTGTGGCTCATGGGGGAGTCATTTCCAAGAGAACCGAAACAGCCTATGAAATTGGAGGCAATATGCATAATTTTAAATTTCTGAGAGGCCGTTTCTTTTACCCTATTTATTTTGGCTTCTTGGATCAACAGGAATATATTTGCACCCAAAATATAAGAGAGAGAGAGAGAGGCAGAGAGAGAGGGAGGCTGGCTTGTATGTATTAAAACAATGGATCGTTTGGGCAGGAATTTTCCTATTTTGATACAATGGGAAGACCAGGTCTAGAAGGTTAGCAGGAGGGGTAAGAATGGCCTATGCCTCATTTCACCACTTACCAGCTGTGAACTTTTTGCAATTGGCTTAACTACTCTGTTCCTCGGTTTCCTCATCTGCAAAATGGGGTTCATGGTTTCTACCAGGCAGAGAGGTCAGGCCAATTAAGTGAGATAACGCACATACATTGCTTAGTGTGTGTCATAGTCAGTTATTGATATTACCGTGATCATCCTTGTCTCAGCAAGAGGGTGGGTAAAAACAGTGACGGTGGGAGGGAACAAGGCCTCTGGGACCTCTCCCCAAACCTTTTAGAGCCCCACATGCTGAGAGCCAAGGGGGCCACAGGAGACGACTGGAGGCATCACTGCTGTTGTCCCAGAGGCCCTGGTCACCTGCACCTCTAGACCTGGCTCCCTGAGCCCCGGCTCACTCTCTCAGTTTCATAAGAAATCCTTTCGAGGCTTCTGTCGTCAGCCAGCCCCTCCCAACACCCTCAACTCCCCAAAGTCCCCGAGTGTGTGTACGCGCTTGCCCATTACATGCACAAACTCCATCAGAAAGCATTTGTCTACACCCTCTTTATTACTTTCAAAGGGTTAAACAGCCTATTTACTGGGCTGTCAACAACCCGAGGCCCAGATAGCGAAGAAAGCCCGTCCAGTTTTGTGTGGCTCCGAGCCTTGTCTCTGCTGGCCTGTTCTTGTTACTGTCATGTAATATCCATGACAATCGTGTTGGGCTTTTTCTAGGGGCTCTGTGGGGCTCAATCTGAGGGGCCACTTTAAGCCAGGAAAGGCCTTTATTTATGTGGATTTGAAAGAGCCTTGAGAAGGTCCTTCCCCTCAGAACCCTCTTCGGCAGGTCACTGCGGTTTCAAAAGGGTTTAAATGCGGAGGCAGCGATCAGTACTTCGATCACGTTCTAATAGACTGACATGAGCATTTGTGCCTGAAAGACAGGGGAAAAAGTGATGCAGATTTTCCCTAAATTGGACTGACGCACAAAGCCCGGCGAGCAATTGAGTGACGAGGTAACCCCTTTTACACTTCTAACCAACGCAGCACAAAGACAGCCGTGGGAAGCTGCCGGGAGCCGGCCGGGCCATTTCCATGGGCCATATGGAAATTCTGTTTTGTGTACAGAGAAAGTGTCTGATAACAGTGACCTTAGCTGCCATATGTGGGCAGTGAATAGGCCAGAGGGAACCATTCCGCAATCTGACCCTCAACATATGGACCAGCCGCCCAAGGAGACTTTCATTGCCACCGCGCTGGCAACCCCGGGGATTTCATTAGATTTGTTAATGAATTGCTCTATTGACTTATATCGGAGCTTGCCTCATTAGAGGAGAAGAACACAATTTTTATCTGTGTTTTCGTGAAGGGGACCAGAGCGGTCCCTCCTTTGTGGGGCGGGGGGTGATCCGCGGGGCCTGTCATCGGCTTTGAACTAATTTATTATGTCAGTTTGAGATGGTCCTCCCGCGCTTGTTGAGGCTCGAGCCCCACTCCAAGCCTCTTCAAATCGACTTTTTCCTTGCGAGCGGGATGTCCCCTCGGCTCCTGCTTGGTTTACAAATAGCCCAACATGATGCTGTCCTGGTGGGGTGTGTCGTCAGGGTGCTGAGGCTGGGAGGCCCCCGGAGCCTCGCCCGTCAGGAGGGGGCCTTCTGAGGCAGAGTCACGCTTTGTGCTGAAATTGGCCGTTCGCCTTCCCTCCCCACCACCAGGGCCTTGAGCAAGGCGCCCTTGTGCGCTGTCAAGGGAGCTTCCTGTTGGGACATCGCTGCGTAAAGAACACACCCCTCTGCCCTTCCCACTGTAGAATCGCACAGATCCCCCCATGTCAGAGCCCTATTTGTAAGGGCTCGATTGTTTGGGCTTCTCGAGGTGGGAACACTTGCGTTTTAAAGCTAGAAGAGCTATCAATTAACATATTATTAGGGTAAACCAATAAAGAACCCATTATGGCTAATAGCGAGCGTGGAATCACGAGGAATTAGCAAAATGAGATTCAATAAAGTGGAAACCATAAAGATAAGCTTCTGAAGATTGGATCTGGCTTTTTGAGCTTAAGTCTCAAATAAACAAATGAGTGTTACCCACCAGGACCACCGGTTGGTTCCTCCTTCCTGAGACTGCCAAGGACAGGAGAGCTTTCTGAGCTGGGCGAGGAGGAAAGTTGGTCCACTGCAACTTGGAGGTAGTTTACCCTGGGGAGCTGGGGAAGGGGGAAAAAGCAGGTAAATCCTTAGAATATGCACAAGGTGAGCTCAGTGTTTCCTGTATGAGTCCCCCATAATAGGCTGTGGCACGGAAGTCCCCAGGTCTGTGCACTGGCCACTCTGGCTCTTCCCCTTGGCACATGGCAAGACCCAAAATGTTGGAGAAAAGCAGAAATCCTCCTATTGATGTCATAGCGAAAGTCTGGGGCTCACAGAGATCCCGCAGCAGCAGCAATGTGGGGGCAAGGAGGCGGATGTTGCAAAGGAGAATGTATCTCCTCCAAGGGACGGCATGAGGTGTGGATGAGGTCACTGTCCATCTTCTAGTGAGTCTGAAGGTGGAAACTAGGTTCTCCAGTTTAGCTCTGGCCTCTTCCAAAGCCTCGCAGCCATTCGGAGAGAGCAGTTTTATTCTATAGAAGCAGAGGCTCATTGGGACCCTTGATACCAAGAAGGCTCAAAGAAAGAGGGCCTCTCACATTGGGAGAGGACTCCACAACCTTTGTTCTAGGCAAGGAGAGTGTCCTTGGAACAGGGGGCCTATAAGATCTGAAAATATCTATACATAAGAATTGTGACCTGGGGAGTTATGAGAGAGTTATACAAGCCATAAAAGCATAAGAAAGTACTTGGATAGATTTACCCAAGTACACTCTTTTTTTCCAAGACAGGGTCATTATTGGGTTGTTTGCACATTGAGTTCACATATGTGTGGGGTTGATTGTTGCCTTCATTATTGAAATGCCGCTTGGCTGGGTATAAAATTCATCTCTTCCAGAATTTCATAGACATTGTTCTGCTGTCTTTTGGTTCTGATTGTCATGCTCATTTTTTATCATTTGCTTTTTGGTTGGCTTTACTTAAATTTTTTTTCAGAAAGGACTATGGGTGCTATATTTCACTATGTATTTTATGTTTGAAAATATTTCTCTATTGCTTTTACATTTATATGACCACTTGACTGGGCATAATTTACTTGGGCCACATGTTCTTTTTCTCAGAACTTTGTAGACGTTCCCCAGTCATCTTTTGGCTGTGAACGTTCCTCACTGGGATTGCTTTTGAACCACTAATGCCTTGATATGACTCCTGGGTGTCAGAAGAAATATTCCTCTCCCCTTGAAGTCTGAGAACCTGACCAGGGACTGTCTCAGCATCACTTATTCTTAATCAGCACTTCCAGAAGGAAACACAACATTTCCAAACATAGTCTTGTGGACTAGATTTAGTTCTTTCTTCATTGCAAGGAAGTTTTATGCTATTACATCTTCGAATTTGTTTTTGTTCTGTTTATGGGATTGTCTAATTCAGGGTCACTAATTATTTCTATCTTTCATAGATCCAATAGGGTTTTAATCCACTGATGGCTAACATCAGTCATCAGTTTATCATCTCCTCCATCTCCCCCAGACTATAAGCACCTCGAAGGAAGAAAAGCATCTGACTTATCTTTATTTCCTCAGCTCCAAGAACATAACAGATGTTCGGTGAACAACTGTGGAATTAACCTGCACAAGACCTGAGCTGAGAAGTTGAGGGTTATTGGAGGTTTTTTATGAGGAAGTCAGTGTTTGACATGGCTTCACATAGCTTCAAAATGGGGTGGACTAGAGGGTGAGGGAAATGCTCATGATGGATAGTGGTGGAGTCTGGTGCTGGCCATAGATGCTGGATTACTAGGAAAAGAAGACATGGTGAGTAGACATGAATATTGCAGACTCCCCCAAGGAAAATTCAGATGGGCATCTCTGCTGAGAGAGCAGGTGGCTAATGGAAATGCACCGGCCTTTGGTTCCAAGAAAATAATTGGAAAGTTCTTTAGGCCCCTTTCCTTTTGGGATTTTTTTTCTTCTTAGATGTGGAATTTTCAGTGATCTCCAACACGAAACTCCCCCAAGGCTGGCATGTTAAGTTCTTTAAAAAATATTTTTTTACATCCATTAGAGTCCCAGCAGGAAAGAGATGGCACATTCAGTGGGCTTGTTTGAAGAGAGTGGTGGCACTCTGTCCATTGGTGTGGGCAGGACTAAGGGGACTGTAAGAGATACAGAGGCACCAGCAGGAGGGCACTAACCTCCTGGGCTCAAAGGGGCAAGGACAGGTAAACCCTCGGCCCCTAGAAGAATACCTGGCACATCTTAATGCTCAGTATCTGTTGAATGAGTTAATGAACAAGTCGTAGCCCTTAATCTCACTATTTTTGGCCTGCTTAGTTCTTCATCTCACTGCATTAGGAGCTCCTGCCATTGTTATAATTGCATCCTGATGATGCCCAATAAATCTGTGTGTGTGTGTGTGTGTGTGTGTTTAAATGAATGACTCAATGAAGGCTCTTTATCCCACCATCTCAATCCCATATGATTTTCGTGCTGAGGATACAGGGTTGACATCACCCACACTCAAACACAGTAAAGGTTATTTAGGGCTCTTTGTTGATCCTCCCTCCATTTAATTCTCTTAGTTTGTCAGGCACATTTTGGTTCAAGACAGATGAATGAGATGAGCAGCACAGATCTAGGAAGTGGGAGATTGTGGGCAGCACCTAGATAAAGAAATAGTATCGGGAGGGCTAACCTCAGGGGCTTATCTCTTTGCTTTCAGATTGTGAAGTTTAGTTTTTCTTTGAGAAAAGCAGTTGTGAAGATGGATCTTGTTCATATGAGAAAGAGAAGCCCCTTTGTTAATTGTGTTCCCTTTCTCAGGTACTGCACTAGGCACTAAATTACACACATTAATTTAAACTTCATGGAGGGAGATAGAGTTAGCTTGCTCAAGGCCCAAGAGCTAGAAAGTGGTGGAACCAAGATGTAAATCCAAGCCAACAATCTCTAAATCTTCTGCTTAATCGAAAATGCCTCTCTGCCATCATCCTCTTGAGAGTAATGCATTGAGTGGATTTGTGGTCAGGTGATGTATTTACTGGGGTAAGCTAACTGCTGTAACAAAGAAGTCTTCCGACTTCAGTGATGTAACACAACAATTGTTTATTTCTTGTTCATGACCCAGTCCCAAAAAAACCTGCTGTGTGTGTGTGCATGCACTCTGCTCCATGTAGCCATTCAGGGATTTAGTCTCTTTCTCTCTAATGGCTCCCCATCCCTCCCCCATTGGATTTTCTTCATGTATTCATCACACAGGGAACCAAGATTGAGCAGAGCTGATGCACATGGATGGGAGGGTATATGAGCCAGGTCTGAGAATGGTGTGAGTCACCCTGATCACCTTCCTTGGGCCAGCACTCAGCACCTGGCTACACCTAACTACAAAGGAGCCTGGGAAATGCAATCTGTGTGCCCAGGAGGGAAAAAATACAGGATTTGGTGAACACAAAGCAACCTCTGCTGCAGGAGAGAGTGGAGGACGTGTTCCAGAACTCAATTATATAGCCAGGTTTTAGTTTTCCGTGTGATTAAAAAAAAATGGCAGAGGTCTGAGTCAGCCAGAGTAGCTGATAATTAAACAACAATTTATACAGTAGAATCTAACCTGATCAGGATTTTTTGTTAATGTGCTACTTTGGTTAAAATGATATTTTGGTTCAATGAAGGCTAGCCAAGAAGTCTCTGGGTTTCAAATCTTATTGCTAAAAATCTTTCCAAGATGTTGTGCTTCACGTCTCTGCCTCAGGAAGTTCAGTGTGGTAAACCCAGCAAATACTTTCTCAGTGACTGGGGATCTCACAGGGATTCTGCACTGCCATTCTGAATAAATGTCAGTGTTCAAGACACAGGCTTGGGTGTGTGGAAGGGAGAGAGGGCCGACCTGAGTCGGCAGTGATTGAAAAACCTCTTCTTTGATTTTTTTTGCTCATATCTTTTATTGTTTTTATTTCATTTTTATGATTATAAAAGTCACTCATGCTGAAAAGTAGAGAAAAATAAAAATTACAAAATTAAAAACACCTTCTAATTTGACAACCTAGAAACAGCCACTGTTAACATTTTTGGTTATATTTCCTTCATTTTTCTTCCCTTTCTTTCTCTTTCTGTCCCTCTAATTTATTTATATAACTGAGAATATCATAAGCGTATACATATAGTTTTACATCTTGAAATTTGTCTTATTAATTATGTGAGAATTTTCCTTTGTCATTGCAGTGCTCTGAACATGTTATTTTATAATCATCATAATATTCCACTATGAATACTGTGATATTCCCAGATCTTTCTCTGCAATTAGCTAATCTTTTTTTCATTCAGTATTATAAGTAGCACTGCAATAAATATATCTGTACAGAAATCTGTATTCACTTCTCTGCCTTTTTAAAGGTAAATTCCTAGAAGTGGCTTCACCAAGTCAATGGGCAGAAATATTTTTATGTTTGGTTCCCTCACAAGCTTATAGGATATCTTAATCTTTATTCATTTGCCAAGAACAAAATTTGGCTTTATCAATTTTAATTTACAGTTTTTTGATGCCAGAATGACTTTTTATGTTTATTAGCCATTTGCATTCTTTATACCTAATTTATTCCATCCTTTGCCTATATTTTCTATTAACTTGATATTTTTTATTGATTTTTATGACCTATTTGTTCATTAAAGGTAATATCTTTGTCGTTCTTATGGAAAATATTTTCCCATTTGTTTTTAAATCACTATTATTAGCTTATTAACTCTTCATTTATCTTTTCTTTCCTCTCCAATGAATAGTGAAGGGACAAGTTTCTGGTTAATTGAGAATTGTAATTAGTTGACTTCTAGTTGATTAAACAATCAAGATATGGGGGGGGGTGGCTAACTCAGGGATCTGTTGCAAGGCTACATTACATTTCCAAACGAAATAATGAAGCTAAAAGGGGACCTGAACTGGTTTCCTTTCCCCTGTTCTGTTCAACAGCCATTGACAGCTCCCTCCACATCGAAGGTAAAACTATTTCTTGGGGCTGAAGAGAAAGTAAACCGGAGGCACTGAGAGATCAACATGAACACTAGCCCTTTTTGATGATGTCATTAAAAAAATCACCAGGAGTTTCTGGGAAAGGCAGTAGAGCTTAAATGCCACCCCCCAAATCCTTACTAAGTAGAAAGAGACAATTTTATAAATCATATATCTTGATGCAAATTCCTAAGGGCCGTCCTCAAATAGGTTTTGCAGGCATAGCTCTCAGACACAAACTCTTCAGCCGGGAACTCCTGAGGCCAGTATAACATGGTGCATTGTATAATAAAATATGTTTTAAATGGAATGTTAACTTCTTAGAGTATTAATAATGCTACATTAATTAGGGGGCCCCAAATAAAATAAGTTTGAGAATTGCAGGTTTAAGCAAAGTTAAACAGGTTCCTTTATTGTAGGACTTACCAATGTCTTTGATAGTCTAATATGCCTATGAATTTCCAAGACAGGGTATTCAACTGTCAGACATTTATTTGACCACAAGTCCCCCTTTTAAGGAGTATCTTTTGATAAAAAACTTAGGCAGAACAGTCTTTGAAAAATGCTACCTTAACACAAAACAATGATTCTAACTGTGTGTAGTTGGGGCATTGTAATCAGCTGATGGGGGAGATATTTGGTGGCCTAACTAAGTAATTATTAGATAAATAAATGAAGTTTTCACTAGTTGTTAAAATCTTTTTTTAATTATCATCTTTAATCTTCACAACAGCTTTGTGAGATAGGCACCATTAACGAGGCTGTGTGTCTAGTGTCTAAGACGTTTACGATTCCATCCAGTATATCCTGTGTGACCATAGGTAACTTACTGAACCTCTCTGTGCCTCAGCTTTCCCATTTGTACAGCTCGAATAATAATACCACTTACCTCATAGAGTTGCAATAGATGTTAAGGGAAAAAACATTATACTGCACTTGAAACAGTATTTAGCATATCTTATGGATTCAATTTATTTTAGCTATTTTTATTCTCATATTACAGCTGAGTTTGCTGAGGCTCAGAGCAGTTAACTAATCTGATCGATATTTTAATGACAGTACAGGGAAAAGGTTGGCTTTCAACACAAATAGTCTGACTTTAGGATTTTGTTCTTAAATATTACACTCATTTTGCTCTGTTTCTGCGAAGAGCTTGGCGTCTGCATATATCTTTCCAAATAGTGGGGATAAATATAGACCGTGTCTTGTCCAGTGGGGAAGGGATGGACCAGCTACCCAGCAAAATTCTTGCTCTCTCTTCTGCAAGAGCAGAGCTCTAAAGGTGGGGCAGTTGCCACACTCAGGACTAAATTTCCCAGGACCCCTTGCGACTGCTTGGGGCCGCATGATTAGTTCTCATTGGCGGGGTGCATCACCCTGGGATGGGGTTTTAAATGAATAGGTGCCCTTTTCCCTTTCTCTTTGGCATTTAGCAAGAGGTGCAGATCTCTCTGAGGCCCCAGGAGGTGGTGGAGTTATAAAATGGAAGGGACCTGGGTCTCTGCATCACCACTGGGAAGACAGAGTCTCTGCCCAGGTTCACCTGCGCTTGACTAATAGGTAAGCCAAAAACAAACATCGATTGCGTTAAGCCATTGAAACACGGGGGCTGATTTGTTACAGCAGCTGGCGTAACACCCGGTTACTAGCACGCAGCGCAGACCTGAGTGTTCTCCCCAAGTCTCTCCCGTTACTCCTCCCGGCAGCCTCAGCCCTGTTAGTGCTCTGGGAGTTACGGCTTGGTTGGATCCTCGTGTAATGGTTCTGGGCCAGACTCAGAACTCAGGTGCGGACAGGCCTGAGCTGGGGGGTGGGGGAGGCTTGCTAACAAATGACCTCGCCTTTGGGAAAACTCTGGGCTCTGGGCAGAGGAGAGAAAGCAGGGGAGGGGAGGGCCGGGGAGGACACTGGACCGACAGGCCTCTGGGGAAGCTTCTGCTGCCTTTTGATCCCCCTGAGCACATTTTGAGTTTGTCATCAAATGTTTATAGCCAAAGTAATGAAGAGTGTTAATAAGAAAAGACGCACCAAACAGCCCGGCATAAAAGCCAACAGTGGCCATAAAGCCGCATTTGCCGTTTACGGTGTTTCCATAGTTGGGAGAAACACTTTTCCTGTACAAAAGATATAACTATATATCTTCTGATTTTATGGGCTGCAGATTACTCTAATTATCATAAAAAATTACTGCTGCTAATAAAAATTCTATTATAAGTTACTTATAGTAATCTCCAGGGGACTCCACTTAGCCAAGAAAAGGTTGTAATTACATTACACTGAGTTTGTTTCTCAAAACTCCCGAAATACTAGCTGTGTCTTTTAACACCTCAGCAGCCAGCCTACCCCTCGCCTCTTCTCCCACCTCCTCCCCAGATTTGGTCAAAGGTCTCCTTGTTGTTTTCATTTTGCAGGATGTGGTTTGAGCCTGGAATAATGAGGCATCTCGGACGCAAATGACGCACATGAACTCTTAGAGTTACAAATGTCTGGGTGGATTTGCTCTCCCTGGGGCCTCCAGCGTGTCAATGGGAGGATGTCATAGAAGGGAAGACCCGACAATCCCGCCCAAAGGGAAACACGCTTCACAAAATTGGTGGAAGCTACTGGGTGTTCATGCAAAACACAATGCTTACTTTTTTGTTTGACAAGACAACAATTGGTGTTTTCCCTTTTATAACAACTATTTTTTTTGGACTTGTCATCCGTGAGGGTGGATGACTCCTCGTTGACCTTAAGAACTCTTGCCAACGATACCAATTCTAACCGGTAATTTCATTGCTATCCCTCCCTCAATTCCTCTGCCTTTGAGTTAAATATCAAAACAAGATGCTCTCTCGCCCGCCTTAAAGGATGAAGCAGTAAATAACCTCAAAGTCCAAGGCCTTGAGCTAAACTTGGCCCAGTGGTCATTCTCCTGAGTGGGGTTTAAATGCTTCTGCGAGGGATGAATCACCTTAATGAATGGGCCTAGAAAATGAAATAGCCCGTTTGAGTTGCTTTAAAGTAAGCAGCTTAGTTTGGCAGTGACTTGTGGCACATTAACTACTATCACTAAGGGGGAAAGTATGTCTCAGAGCTTTCTTGGCTCATTTTAGAGAGACACTTTGGAGCTGGGCTTGGAGGGGGTTCTGAGTGAGGATCCCTGCGGTGAGCCAGGGTGTGGCGAGAGCAGAGGGCTTCTTAGTCAGGGGGCTCCAAAGAGTCCTGAACCACAGCTTGACCTCCTGATGAGGAGGCAGTGGGTAAAAATCATTATGCATTGAGATTTCACCCCAGAATGATCTGTTTTGATTTTAATAAATGGAGAAAGGAGGCTGATTGGGGAGTTTGCTATGTCCCTGATTCTCCAGCAACCTTGGGATTGTTTCTAATTAAAGAAAAAGATTTTTGGAAAGAAAGCTGCAGATGGTATGTCTCCTTCCCTAAAACATAGAGCTCATGAGGGCAAGGATTTTGTACTCTTTCTTAATATGTCTTGAATAACTACAATAGCCCTGAGATGAGGTATGTGTCTAACAAATACCTTCAAAGCAATGAATAAATGAAGGAATTGTCAGGAAAAATTAAAAATAGAAATAGACAAAGAAAGATTCCTAGGTAATTAGGTATCTAGCACCCCATTTCAGGTTAGGGGATTCCATAGGATCATACACTTTCATTTCTTTGAACTAGTTTACATACCAACTTTATCCACTGATTCAAGAGGCTAGTGGGGCAGACATAGTTGCTTAGAGTATTGAGGCCAAGCCTTATAGAAATGGGGCCAAAGAAAAAATATCTTTGCCCATTAGTCTGGATACTCGACTCAAACCAGTCATGGAAATGATGGCCAGCCCAGCCCCGTGGAAAAGAAATGCACTTTGGCACTGGAAACCCCTGGATGTGAACTTCACCATTCATTGAGTGTATGACCCTAGGTGAGTTACTTAGCTTCTTTGACCTTCAAATTTTTCATATGTAAAATAGAACAAAGGTACCTACATCCTAGTACCATGTCAAATAAAATTAAGTCCCTAAGAAATCTTACACTCCCTTCTCTACTTAAAAACGCTCCTCTGTCTTCCTGCTGGCTTTCTGCCTACACTGCGTCTCATTCTAGTCCAGGTTCATGGCCATCCCAAGACACACCTTGCTGTTCATTTATCCTTTAAGTATGCAGGTACCTCATTTGCAAATCATGTTTGTTTTCAGAGGACAGGACAAGGGCAGTAGACACATCCTGAAGGGGGGCAAGACACAACACAGAGGTTAACCATATGCTTTTGAAGCCAGAAACACGCGGTTCTGGTCCCAGGTTCACCTCCCCTTAGTTGAGTGACTTCAGCTAAGTCACAAAATTTCCAGACGTCTCAGTTTTATCATCTGCAAAAATGGGGATTTTAAGAGAAGCTTCCTTAAGAGATAGATATGTCACATGCCTGACACATAACAGCTGGTCAGTAGTGACAGCTAAAAAGAAAAATTAGTACAATAAAAAAAATTCCCCCCGGAATTCAGAAATGGGAGAGCTCCCATGTTATTTCTTCCGCTCCTCATTTTTCCTTGGAAGTTAAAGAAGTAAGATATCAACTTGGCAAAGAGAGTGCTCTCGGTAGCAGCATCTGGCTCCCTGGTGAGCTTTCTTGGCACACGTGTCAGGTGCTGGGAAGTAAGGCTACTGATGAGGTGTGGGGCCCTGACATGTCATTTCTGACTGCTTAGCTTTGATTTGGAGTGAAATGGAAGCAATTTCATCAGCTTAAGCTGAGAAAGCACCCGAACAAACTCCTTGTTCCAGCTATCTATTGCTGTGTAACAAACCACCCCAAACTTAGTGGATTAAAACTTTTTATTGCTCAAATTCTGTGGGTCGGCATTATGGGCAGGTCTCGACTCAGCAGGAATGGCTTATTTCTGCTTTACTTGAGGTCGGCAGGGATGGCTTGACTGGGGCTGGAGGATCCAAGGAGGCCTTATTCATGAGACCATGATGCCAGCTGTCACATAGAACATCTTGCCTCTCTTCCAAATGATTACTCTTAATATTCAATAATCTAGACTGAGTTTCCTCTCATAATGGAAGAGTGCTCTTCAAGGAGAAACAGAAAGTGCAAGGGCTCTGCAGGTCTCACCTCAGAAGTTGAACAACATCTCTTGTGCCACATTCTCTTGGTCAAAGGAAGTCACAGGGTCATCCAGACTCAAGAGGAAGGGAAATGGGCTCCAATCTCTTGAGATGTGGCTCATTAAGAGGCATTCAGGGTGAGAGCGGTTGTTGCAGCCACCTTCAAAACCATTTACCACAATCCTTCTTGTAGTCACACACTCCCATCTCTCCCACAAGAAAAATGCAATCCTTCCACCTGCACAAATTACATACCATTACAACATCAGTTAGAAGTCCAAGATATAGCCATTTAAATCAGGTCCAGATGCAGATAAGACTCCCCAGGAGAAGTTCCTTCAAAAAAACTGTAAACTAAAAGGACAAGTTATTTGTCTTCCTACACCCCCTGTACAGTGGTTAAACACGGAAAGGATAACTGCAATAGATACTTCCTTTGCAGAAGGAGAAAATGGGAAGCACATAGCACTCATTGCTCCATAGCAATTCTTAACTCCAACTGGACACATGGAATATTAGTTGATCATGACCGAGCTCTTCTCCCTAGAAGAGGGCTTCTAAATCCATTTTCTTTCCAGTCTTTGTTTCAGCTCTCTGGGCTTGTTGACCTGTCCTCTATGGGGTCCTTCCTTTTCATAAGAATTAACTCATATTTGTGGCTATGTCTTTCAGTATGCTTGTTGCTTCTAGAAAAGTGGGGGCCCAAAAACCTCTTTTCATTTTGAATGGTTCAGGTCCCTTTTGATGCAAGCCTGTAGTGCTTTTACCAATACAATTCTCTTAAATAATTTGTGGGTTATCTATGAACCTTGATGTCTTTATTATATGCCCCCAAAGCCATATCCATAATCCTTTCTGAGACATGCTTTAGGACAATGTTCTTAAAGTTCTTTTGCCTAGATAAGAGAGTTTGCTTGGTTTAAATAGCTTTAAATCTTTTTGTGGCCTCAACAAGGGGCTTATGGCTATGCCTTGATCTGATTTGTACCCTGAAGTCACTCTGTACTTTGAGAATATGTTTGCTAGCTGGAGAGACTCTTCTAGGCATGCTATATATGTTTTGAAATTCTGCTTGAAAACTGACTAGCTTTTACTTTATCATTCTTTATCCATACTTTATAGCAAACAGTTATTAGAAGGCAGTTGGTACTTTCAACATTCTTCCTAGGTACCTCCTTAACCAGATTCACACTGTCTCAGTTGTCTTTTGATATGTAACCAACTATTCCAAAGCAGAGTCACTTACAACAACCACCACTAATTCTTGCCACATTCAGCTGGATAGCTCATCCTTGCTCCACGTGGTGTCATCTGGGGTAGCTCAGGTGGAGAAGGGGGGGCTGTGTTACAAGAGAACAAAAGTAGAAGGTGCTGGGCCTGTTAAAGAATAGGCTCAGATTGGCACAGCATCATCTCTGATGGATTCCCTTGGACAAAACAAGTCACAAGGCTGGTCCAGATTCAAGGGGAGGGAAATTCAAATTCATCCCTTAAGTAGAGCAGGATGTGGATACAGAAATTGGAGGAATTGTTGGCATCTATCTTTAGAGACAATACCATCTCATTCAGACTTCTGGTGGACTTGGGTCTTGAATTATATCCCCTGTGTCAACCTGGCATGTGGTAGGCCCCTAGTAAACATCTTGAAATGAATAAATGAAGATGTGAATAAGTGAATTAATGTGTGAATGAATGAGTACATGTGTGCATACATGAATGAATATCTGAGCAGACGGATGAGTAAATGGAGAAGTTAATGGGTGAGTAGAATAGATGAACAAATGAATGAATTAGTGAGTGAATAGTGTGAAAAACTCCTCTAAAATAGAGTGGCAAACCATCCCTTATTTGTGGGAAATATGAGAAATGAAACTAGGAGCAATTATTTCAGGCTGCAAGGCTCCCCCAGATTCTCCTCCCTGGTCTCTTGTTCGCCCCCCGCCCCCCAGAAAGAGGGAGGGCTTACACCTGCTGCCCCACCTGAACAGGATGAACAGATGCAACACCTTTATAGCTCACCGATTTGACAAGGCTGACTCTTGAGAAGATTGTCACTGGGCTTTACAAACACAAATACCCTGATAAGCAAATAATGTAGACGTGTGAAGTGGACCATGTGGCCATCTTGCTATATGGACTGAAGACTCAGAGTTTCCAGAATGCCCCAAGATACATGGGAAATCCAGGATTTTATATGAACTCTATTTTCAGTCTTGGCAATGGTACTGTTCAGGATAGGTTACGTTATACTTTGGGGACAAAGAAGCCCCAAATGTTAGTGTCTTCAAGCGATGCGAGTTTCTCTCCCTCTCACACTATAGTGCAGCAGAGGTATTTGGGGGGCTCCGCTTGTGTCATCTGTACTCAGGGACCCAGGATGAGAATCGACCTCCCTCCCTCCTCCCTCCCTCCCTCCCTCCCCTTTTCTGGCTCTGAAACCACCTACCAGAAGTGACAGATACTACATTTGCTCACATTTCATTGGTCAAGGCAAGTCCTGTGGCCACCTTTACATGTACCAAGAAGAACTAGAAATTTTGGGTGAGCAGAACTAATGACTACTGTCTCAGCTAACCAACGAATGCATCTTTGGAAAACACTGTTCAGACCAGAGCTGGTCACTAAGACCTCCGCCTCGGAGTGCAGATGGGGAGAGATGTGCATTCGCACCTCCCCCTCCACCATTCTCTTCGGCTTCTGCCCTCTGACCTCTCTTGGTCAGGCTACTCAATCGGAAGCAGCTATAGGGTAGTTCAGGGTTTCTTAACCAGGACACTACTGGCATTTTAAGCTGGGTAATTCTTTGTTGTGGAGG
This sequence comes from Miniopterus natalensis, assembly GCF_054644295.1. Lineage (NCBI taxonomy): Eukaryota > Metazoa > Chordata > Mammalia > Chiroptera > Miniopteridae > Miniopterus > Miniopterus natalensis. The sequence continues at coordinate 8,800,854 of NC_142098.1, forward strand.
CTCTTTTGCCCTGAAAGATCTAGTGAGTGGGTGCTCAATCCTGACACTCACCCACTAGATGCCAGTAGCACCCCCCCCCCAGTTGTGACAACTACAAAAATGTCTCCAAATTTTGCCAGAAGTTCCCTGGTTTGAAGGGGAAGAATTGCCCCTGTTTGTGTTCCCGATCCATTGTGATAGTGGAAAGACGCCTTGGTTTCAAGATTTTAGATTGGCCATCGGCTGTGTGATCCCACAACAATATGCTTAACGGGTCTTCATGATGTCACCTATAAAGTGCAGGCACTATCATCGGTCTTCTCCCATGATTTCCGTGAGGATAGACGTGAAGGGCCTGTACAACCTTTCCTATTGGGGTTCAGAGGCCTGCGTGTTATGATCTAGCCTGGGGAAACGCTCCAAGCCTTTCCTTCACATGGAAACTATCTGGCTCTCTGTCAGCTATTAATGGTCAATAATAATATTTACCATCATTGTTATTACAGTTGCTGACTGCTGGGAGCTTAAAGCACTCTCGACAGCATGCTACAATTTATATTCACTATCTTGGGTAAAGCCCACAACAACCCCAAAGGTAGGGATTCTTGTTTTATGGTGATAAAATGGAGCTTCAGGAACACGGAGAGACCTGCCCAAGCTAGGCAGTGGTAGAAGAAATCAGATACATTAGCCCTCCCAGGTGGCATCTCTCTAAGAGTGTCAAGGGACCTGAGCTGCCTTGACAGATGGGAGGAGGACGTGGAGGGGTGTGTTGAAGGTTTGGGGATGCGCGCTCAGCCCTGGTCATGCAATCAGCTGCTCCAGTGCCTGGGCAAACATCACAATTATCATTACAGCAACGATCACTTCCATCTGTTGAGCACTCCCTAGGTAAAGAGCCCTACATGAATGATTTCATTCCCTCTTCCCAAGCAGTCTAAGAGGTGAGTGCTACTATTGCCCCATTTTACAGATGAGAACCGAGAGGCCCAGAGGGGGAGATGACTGGCCCATAGCCACACAACAGGGAGTGGAACATGCCAGGGTCCCAGCCCAGCTCTGTGACTCTCAGGTCCAGTCTTTGCATTCACGCCCTACAATTACTCTGTGCTACCCTTCCCCAGAAGCCACAGGCCCAGGGACCCCGAGTGTGTTCAGTCCCACACTGCCCTTCTTCCCTGGCACCCATGTGAGATGAATTCCAGGATGGTAACCTTGGGCCGGCTCTGATCAGCGCCAGTCTCAGCAGGCAACCCCCATCCCTCCCATCCCAGCAGACAGCGCCTCCCAGTCTCCTGATGCTTTATTTCTTGCTCTGCGAGCTCCCAGCTCCATCCTGGCCCAGGAGCTGGCACATAAACTAGGTGTTGGATAGAATTACGGTGCTCATTCGCTAAAAATTAATGGCAGCATGTGATCACCCCGCCCTGGCTGGCCTCGTCTCCTGGGCAGTCAACACACAGCCCAGCCCACACCCTACTACCCGGCGAAGACTCCAACTGCCACGGAGAAAAAAAAGAACTGTGTGACCCCCATTAGGAGGGAAGGAACGGCGAGGCTGAATGGGCTGCTCGGGCGATGAATAGGTTTTCTCCGCACAGATAAACAGTTTATAGTTCTAAACCCTGTGTTTGATTTCACATCTGCTCTCACTCCTGAGATTGGCGCTGAAGGCAGCCAACCCTGCCCTTCAGAGTGGCAGCTGGAACCTGAAATCCGCTCCCCCACAAGCGCGTCCCCATTGCCTTGGCGATGGGCTGCGTCTCCAGGCTGCGGCTGTCGGAGTGCGTTTTAGCTCAGGGAACGAAGGTTGTTCAGGGACGGAGATTTCTATTTCTTGATTCAACAAATACTTATTGGGGCCCTACTCTGTGCCAAGCGACTCCCCACTTGGCTCACGTGATCACAGCAGTTTGGCGTGGTGGAAAGTCTGGTGGGGCATGTAGGTGACGCGGGACGGCGGGGCCAGGAGACAAGCCTGCGTACCAAGAGCTCTGCCACACAACAGGTTCCCATGTGAAACTCATGCTGGTGTTGTTTGTTGTTTTTATAAAACTCATACCTTTTGAAGTATATGAAAGGAAAAGTTTTCAGATGACCAAATCTAGGTAGTTCAGGGTGGGTTTCCATAAGGTTATTGTTTTGTGTCAAATTTTTTTTTTAAGACTGTTTTTTTAAAGCAGTTGGCTCACTGCAAAACAACATCAGCCCTTCGCCCCGAATCAGCAACAGTCTGTGCTTCCACGTTATCCAAAAAATTCGCAAGGCTGGCCGTGGGCGCTTCAGAAATGCTTTCTAGAGGGTATTCTTCGCGTGACGCCTAGGAAACGCCACTCTGGGGAATGGTGGCATCTTCCCGGGAGAGGGCCCAGGTAGCTGTTGGTGGCATCCAGGGCACCACCTTGCTCCCCTCTGCTGGAATCTCAGGGATGCTTGGCCATGCATTGGTCAGATCCTTCTGACTTGATTTCTTCTACCCTGCAGGGGACAGCATTGGGCAAAGAACTGTGGAATTCATGTGATAAAAGAAGAGACATTTGCTTCCAATTATCCAAATTATTGTTTGCTAATTGAAGTACAAAAGGGGTATTTTTTTTCTTCCTTTGGTTGGTATAAGCATCCCTTTCCTTAAATCTCTTTGATTGAGCAAAAATGCTTTTGGAGTGTTTACTTTAATCCATACATCATTTTCCTAATCCCCAGAGAGGAAAGCAGCTGTGAGCAGTTAGCAGCCATCACTCCAGGGTGGGGGGGGATGAGTGCCTTCGTCCCAAAGGGGCACCTGGTGGCAGACCATGGCACCCACGGCGCCCGCGCTTACACACGCAGAACATGAACTGATACATGTTATTTGGGAAGACACAGATGAAAAGCCCGTGGTACCTTGCTCAGCTTCAGCGGCTCAGATGCTGTGGTCCTAAACTCCCTCTCAAACGGAGCTCTGCAAAGTCTCTGGTAGCTTTGTTTATTCTGGGCAGATGCAAAGAAGTTATCTCTGAACTGGTGCCAGCGATCAAAGGAACTGATGATGTAGAACAGTTCCACGGGCCATCTCCTTCCTCCCCGTCATCTATCATCCCAAGCCGCAACCTCTTTTCTGAGCGATGATTACACCCTAAACACAGAAAATTAATCACCACTCGAGGCCAGCCAGGTGTCTTGCCTCCAGAAATTATCTCACTGCAGCAAAAGAACAGCTCGGATCTGGTCATGTCTCATAATTCCATATAAAGAGCTCTGTGGCGTCCTATGAAAGCCCCTGACAGGTTTGCAAAATGCCGAACAGCAAAGGGCCAGCTCTGGCTTCATGCAAAGATCAGGTGGCAGTTGGTGCAGGCAAGGCCCTGTTGCAGGTAACGAAGGGACACCTTAAAGCAGCGCTAATTAAATCACCAGCTTCCAGAGCAGGGGAAAGCTTGTGGGGCAGAATCGGGCACCCTCCCCGAGGACAGCCCTTTCCTTACAGAAATGTGACAACGGTTTTGCAGAAGTCAGGCAGAGGCTGGGAAAAGCCCTGCAACTACACCCTTAGCGTGTTATTACGTGATCCGGTGACGCTCTGATTTTGAAATTCCACATGACAAGCCCTGCTTAACTCACCAGTGGCCGATAGCGGCCATCCCTTGTACCCTGTGTGTATATTTTATTTTAACTACGTGGCCCTCTGGCGACGTCCTGTGCGTTTCAATCAATCAGAAGCCCCATTTGCCAGCTCTGTGCGGAGTTCAGTGCTTCTGAGGGTTTGGCAGAGCGAAAACAATCATGGAGATAGATATAAAGATGATCGTCTTAATCTAATCGTGGGGCTTTTCCAATATCTAAATCCGGGAAGGGAGCGCATTCCTGCAAAACACAGAACGCAAGACCCGCAAACACCGGGCGGGGTTTGCCGACGAGCTTGGCCTCCCTTTCGGATCCTTACAACTTGGCTCTAGTTGAGAGCTTAGCGGCTGCTGTTAAATTCCTTCTCAGAAACGATGCTGCCGACAGGGTCCCCTTCCTGAGAGCACTTCCCTCTCCATCGAGAACCATCCACACGGCGAGAATGAAGACAGACGCCTCGTGAAATAACGCTCCCCGAAGACGGGCTGACATATCTGATTAAGAGGAGCCTCCGATAGAGTCTGCGATCAAATGAAGCCATCCCGGGTGTCGCGGGGCTTTGCACAGGTCTGAGTTACGATTCCACTCCCCCTTGAGGCCCTTGACACAGAAGAAAAGGAAACTGAGTCTCCACAAAGTGGCCGGGGTGCCTCTTCAGCCTCTAGCAGCTGGTCTGCTTTAATTGAAGTCCTTCAGAAAGTCCAGTGGGTCCTGGGAGGCAGGGCTGGCCTGCACCCCGACCTTGGTCCCTCTCATGCGGCATTCCCTCAGGGGAAGGGGACATGGCCGCCCAGATGCCCAGCTTCCTGGCTGGTCTGTGTGCCAGCAGCCAACGGTACCCAGGAGAAGCAGGAGCGTCTAAATGAGCCAGTGGGGGCTGTGGAGCGATTGAAACCGGGGCAAAGGAAGCAAACGGGGGACAGAAAACTGATAGAATGGTCAGAGGGAAGAGAGTGCATATTTCAGATACTTAGATCTGAAAGGGTCCGACCAGTTGCCTTGTCATCCTGAACCTGTGCGGGTGGCTCCTGGTGACAGCTGCGTAATCAGTTGTGCTTGGTGAGGTCACCAGCCCGGGTTTATTTGACTGTATATGAACGTGTGACGGCAGCTCTCCGCTCCTGGCCTCGCTCAGGCCCAGGTACCTCAATATATTGAGCAGGAAAAAAATAAATTAAAATCAAATAAAATCCACCCTAAATTCAGATTCATCCTAAATTCAGATATTAGTTTTCTCAACGTGCCAGGATATAGCCTGTCGTTGACAACGACCTTGGGCCTTAAAAGAACCTAAACATAAACTTTCATGTTTGTTCTCAATTCAGGATGAGCCGGTGTTGACCTGAGGAGGGACCACAGCTCCCCAAAGAGGGTGAACGCAGCCCAGCCCTGGCCACTTTCCGTCCCACCAGATGCTAATGTGACTCCTCGCCCCGCGCAGAGGGAAGAAGCATCGGAGTGAAAGAGGTAGGACGCTATAGCCTCGCGGTTCCCTTTGTGCTTGTTGCAGAACTCTACAGAATGCGTTATTTTAAATATCCTGGAATGACTGAGCACTGGGATGGCGAGCGTGCCTCTTTCAAACCTTAAACAGATCATAGCTGAGAACGTGTTCTCACTTATATTTATTATTATTTTTTTAATGCTTACTTGAGGATATGTTTATTGACTTGAGAAAGGAAGGGAGAGAGAGAGAGAGAGAGAGAAACATCAATGTGAGAAAGAAATATTGATCAGGTGCCCCCCATATGCACCCGGACCGGGGATCAGCCCCGAGCAGGAATCGAACCTGCAGCAAGCTTTTTGGTGCATGGATAATGCTCCAACCAATGGAGCCATCTGGCCAGGGCCTCACTTTTATTTTTGCCACACAAATATTGCTTCTCTATCTGTCTGTTAAAGTTCTCAATTACAGAGAGTTTAATTAACTCTAGAATTCAGAGGACTGAATGTAGCAGGCATTAGCAAATATAAAAATAATAAAATAAAATTAAATTAAATTAAAATAATAAAATAAAACAAAATAAAACAGGGCCTTTTCATGTGCTTACTGGCCATTTGTATACATATATATGTATATATATGTGTGTGTTTGTGTGTGTGTATGAGAAATATCTATTCAAATATTTTAATATTTTCCTATTTTAAAATGAGGTTGTCTTACTGAATTATAAGAGTACTTTATATAATATTGATAAAAGTCCCTTATTGGAAATAGGGTTTACAAATATCTTTCGCTCCTTCTGTGAGTTGTCTTCTTAGTTTTTGGATGATATCATTTGCAACACGAATATTTTAGAACCTTTCATTTACTTAGTTTTTCTTTTGCCACGTGTGCTTTCAGTATCGTGCTTAAGAAACCACTATCTAACCCAAGGTTTACTCCTATGCTTTCTTCCATGAGATTAATAGTCTCAGCTCTTACCTTTAGGTTTATGATCCATTGTGAGTTAATCTTGGCATATGGTGTGAGGTAGATATTCAGCTTTATCCTTTCGCAGATGCATAGTCAGTTGCTCCAAACCATTTGTTGAAAACGCTATTTTCCCCTCACCTCTGCCTCATTGAATTGTCTTGGTACCTCTGCCCAAAATCAGTTGAACAAATCTGCATGGGTTCATTTCTGGACTCTCAATTCTATTCCATTGACCTAAGTTTTGAAATTGGGACGTGTAAGTCCTTTGACTTTGTTGTTTCAACATTGTTTTGGCTCTTCTAGGTCTCTTGCATTTTCACATGAATTTTAAGACCAGCTTGTAAACGTGTATAAAATAAACAGCTGAGATTTGGGTGAGTTATTTTTTACAAAGGCAGATTGAATTACCCTACGTGCTTCTGTTTATAGGCAATCTGTTCATAGGCGCCTTCTCCTGGGGACGTGAACCTGTAGGGAGCTGCCCTGGGCCTGCCCTGGCTGCCGAGGCCAGGCTAAGTTTTGATTTGAGCCCTTGCTAAGAGGATCCCTATGGCCTTTTGATTTATCCCCAGGACTCTTCCATCTTAAATGGAACACACTTAAAATAATAGAAAAACACAGTTAAGTTGGCATAATGAAAGTTGAAGATGTCAGGGAGATGAAATAAAGTTTACGAAGATATGCCCTGCCGTAAGTGCACTCCTCTCTGCAATGAAGCGTGCGGTTATCAATTGACGGACGTGACAGCCAGCTTTCAGAATATTCATGAAAAAAGAAAAAAGCAGCCTCCTCTCCTAGGTGTATTAAAGCATTGCTTACCCCCTTTTGGGAAAGCCATGTCACCGATTCCAGCAGTGAACAGCGATGCATAAAATTTAGGAGAAAATGTGGGCCCAAATAAGCATACATCAGAAGCGGGGTCAAGAACCTAATTTCACAGTGACACACTCGTAATTTGGCTTTGAAAATGTTTGTCAATTCTAAATTCATTTGAAAAAGCGTAGCTCAGGAATGCCGGTGTCGGAATATGAGATATGCCGGTGTCGGAATATGAGATGCCAATATTTATAGCTCAGTTTACAAATACATTACCCCTGTCACAGTGAAATAAGTCACACACTTACGTGCCGAGTGGAGTCAGTCCAAAGGTGTAGGCATCAGGGGAAAAGATAAGGCGACGAGTAATTAGTACATTAATCTTTTTTATTATATCATTTTTCAGACGTATATGATCGTAATGTAAATTAGAAATAAAGGAGGGTTCACGGAAAATAGAATTAATTTCCGGGAGGTCAACCACTGTACAGTAACTGCATTACAAGCACGGTGTAATTTACGGCAACGTTCGCCCGCCTTCCTGCGTGGGGCTGATTGCGACGCGCCTGCTCCCTGCTATCAGTTGAAAGTCAGCTTGTGCGATAACATTCTACGTCCTAATGAAATTCATTTGCAGTACAAAAATTTGAGTGAATTCAACAAGGGCTGTTACAGGCCTTAATGGCATTCTATGGATTATTGATTTTTGATTTAGTTTCTGCTCAAGAGGAGCCCATTTTAACAGCACCATTACCTCCATAACGATTAGAGACAAAAAGTTAATTATGTAATTATAAAGCCAATAACAGACTTGTCTGGTTTACTTTGCTTTAGTCAGTTTAAACATTATCTCTCGTGTGCACATCATAACAGGCGGGGTGTGAGAAGAGAGATTAACGCCACGAAAGCAGATGTGAAATTTAATTCTCCGGGCCATCGCTGTCTGGGAAGCCATTAAGTAATCACAGCACTCTCCGTCTATTAAATCCCGGCTGCCACCTCACGCACAAAAGGTGGGAAGACGCGGGCCCAGCCTTCCAGTCCGATTGAGTGTAACGCGGGCCCAGCCCCGGGCGCCGAGGGAGAAAGCCCTGCTCAATGGGCCATCTCTGTCTCTCTGAAAAGGAAAAGCTTGGGGGAAATGAAGCGGAGGACCCTGGCCCTCCAATAAACCCAGGGACAGGTTCCCCCCCCCCCCCCCGAGAAAGGGACAGAACTGCTGACGTTTGCCCAAATTGGCGGTGAGGGGCCAGCCCTGACGGGGACACTAGAACTTTCTGACGCCGTGTCTCCCGTCTTCTGCTGGCTTGTGAGCCACGCTCTGGGGTAGACGCGCTTTCAGACCGTCCCGTCGAGAGCGTCCAGTGGATTCAGGATGAGCAGCGTGTGCCCCCGCCAGCGGCGGAAGGCTGCCGGGTGAAGCGGGCCTCGGCGCGAGTGCGTGAGGGATGCGCGCCCGCTCTCCTCTCCCCTCCGCTTGAGATCGTACCCGGACTGTGGTTAAAAACAACGGCCCCTAGCTGAGCGCTTCTATGGTCACGGCCTCGTCTGGAGAACGCCTTTCTCCGGCCCAAATTCACCTTCAACAACCGGCGGCAGGAATAGCTGATGCACAGGCGCATTGCTGGAGGTGAGCGGGGGGATCCGAGGAACACGCGGGGACCTCAAACAGCGCCGTGTTGAATGCGGCCTTGGTGACACGTCGCTGATCGGACTCCGGGGGCTAACAGCTCAGGGAAGCGGGTAAGTTCCCGAAACTTTTCTCTAAGCAGACGAGACTGTGATGGCATGGGGAGGAAAGGAGGGAAACCAAAGCCCTGCTCTGCTGTTGAACAATGAATGCTGTCTTCAGGAAGGTTCAGAGCAGCTGAGTGCCCCCGGGGGCGGCATTAAAACTGCCCAGACCAGCAGAGGAAGAAGGATCTGTCATCACTCACCAGCTCAGCCCTGACATCCTGGCCAGCTTGGGCCACCATCTCGGCCATCTCAAGATTGTTGTGCTCCGCTGGCCAGAGAGGACCGTCCAGGAATTCAAGGACAGAATGTCCATCAAAGGGCATTTGTAGGATGTCAGTCAGCTTACTGTCCTTCAGCTCCTGGCAAGGATATATATTGTTTGAGTAGCACAGTTGCTGGAATACAGCGAACAGGTTGATCTGCAGTGCCAAGCCTGCTAAACATTGTGTATCTGAGGAGGTACAGTCCACAGCACCCCGAGTTTACAGCAGATTAGGACACCCCCTGTAATTAACACTCACATTCTGTGGCCACATAGCTCTGGCTTTAGCATCAGCCAATTCTGTACCCTCCCCCCCATTTTTGCAAAAGAATCCCAGACAGATCGAGACACCAGGGGGGAAAAATGTACCAGTTGTCAATAGAGCCTCAGTCACATTTAAATACATCTTGGACATGTTTGTTTTTCCCTTTGGAGCCTTTGCCAAAAAATCAAGCCTCGTTAGACTCAGAGACCCAGCTCTCGAGAGCTTCTCTATCTTTCCCCCCAGTTCTGTGGGGCAAACTCACCAGCCTCTAGCGCCAGACGAGAAGGCAATAAACCCGAGCTTGTGGAAGCTTCCCCAGCGAGGCTGCGGCGAAGGGGCGCTGGCTCTCTCCGCGGCAGAAAGCTTGCCCTTAATCCGGAGACTGTCTTCATACCTTGGCCTTTTATCCACCTAAAAATAAATAGTTCGTAAAAAAAAATATTTCTAGCACCAAGACTATACTGAAGAATCTGCCTCCCCAGGTGGAGAGTTGTGTGTTTTTTTTTAACCTGACATCTTTTTACATCAAAATCCACTGCTTTTCAACTCAAGGCAAACAGAATCTCCAGCCCCAACTCCCTTGATAGGAGGAACTTGGCAGCGTGTCTGCCTTGTCACATCCCACTCATCTGATGCGTACCTGGGTTGATATTGTTGTTTTTTGGAAAGCCCACTTCTCCAAAATGCCTAACCTTAATATTTTTGGTCCTCATTTGCCCCCCGAGCCATCCCCTCATTTGCCTGCAGACACAGCCCTTCTCATCAGTCCCTCTCATTTCCCGCTGACACTTGCTCCCGCCGCTCTTTGCGGCAAAAAAAAAAAAAAAAAAAAATCTGTGCTGTGAACACAGTTTGACATTTCCTGACATTTCATGAACTAATTACACTACAAATAATTAAGCATGTTCACATCTGTAACAAACGAAGGCAAAATGGTTGTCAGCGGGCGTGATTGATGACCTCCCTGCGACTCGATCTGATGAGATTCTCCCCACCCTGGGCAGGAGCCGAGGCCACTGCGTTCGCAATCACGCCTTCAGCCCTTTTCATCAGATCACACCGACGAGATGCTTGAAGAAAACGATGGGAAAATTAATGACTACAATGAAATATTTGCATTTTTCCAGGGCTGGAAAAAACAATGAACAAGAGATGTGACAACCTCAATTATTTGGTGGTGCTAAGAGCTCGGAGACAGCTCCTGCTGGAGAGAGCTGTTGGGAAGCCCGGGGGTGTCAGGCTGGCTGGAAAAATGGCAGGTGACAAGGACAACATTTTTTTTTTTTTATGCTACACAGGCCCACAGAAGCTCAGCTAAAAAGACAAATTGCAGGAGCAATTTCTTATGGAGGGGGAAATTTGTCAGCATTTAAGCTTGTTCCTTTACAAAGGTTGGCCCGGGTTATGAAAATAAGCCGGGCAGCAGACAAAGGAATGCGGCCTGATAGCTGCCAATCGATGCAACTGCCAATGGCTGGGTCTTCTTTGTTCAGCACGGCCCGTGGGCTCCCGGCGAAGGCCGCCCGCTGTACCGAGCCGAGCGCTCCCTGCCCACTGGGATCTCATTTGGAAGGGACCCTGGTCTGCTGGAGACCTAATTTGGCTTTTTCCAAAGCCAGCTCCAGCCAGTTTTCTGGGCAAATTTCCCTCCTGAAGTTGCCCATACAAATGGATTTATCATCCAAGATGATGACAGCGTAGAGCTCCGTGAGCCAGAAAGCAAGCATAAAATAAAATAAATACCTTCGGATAGAGGAGATGGCCAAGCAGCTCTCTCTACCGAGCTCCTTGCCAACGACACCCTGGCCACTGAAAAGGGCAAAACGGAGTTTTTAAAGCTTAATTTTTTAAGTGCAGAATGAATTCCATTACGTGAAGTCTTCCCATAATTTTAATTTCACAATGTATTTGTCTGTTGCTTTTAAATGGAATAAGCAAATCAATTTACAATCTAATTAGCTATTTGAAATTTCAGCTGTTGCCATCCCAAGTTATAATTGGCCGCGCAAAGGCCTCTGGGATACATTAGCCGTGCAGAATGGTGTGGAACTACCACACTGTGTTGACCACCTACTATGTGCAAGACACCGTGAGGTGCTTGCATATATCATACCTGTTATCTTCGCTGCAACCTTACAAGGTAGACCTTGCTATCCCCGTTACAGATGAGGAAACTGAGGCTCAGAAAGGTTAAGTGACTTGCCCAAAGTCACACAGCTGTTGCGTGGCAGAGACAAAATTCAAACCTAGATCTGTTTGGCTGCGGTGCTTGGGGAACCTCCGCTCCTTGTTCTCCGGGTCCCACCAAGCTAACTCTGGGTAGGTCAGTCAAGTTCACTCATTCCTCTCAGGGCTGGTGCCCACATCAGAAGGATGGATGACTCACCGTCCCCTGCCTCCCCCACTGCCCCTCTCACCCCCAGCCACTCTCGGATTGAAATGGACATCTCCTCCATTACTGGCCCCCACACGCACCCCATGTCCTGCCCCCAATCCATTAGCGAGATGGAACTTTCTATATGGACGAGAAAGAAATCAGCCTGAAAGTTTGGAGGCCTCTGACTCTTCACATCACAATATGCCCAGCCCGGAGGCCTCAAGGCAACAGTCAGTTATGTCCCTTTATATCTTAAAGGAATTTGAGCTTCCACTTTTCCGTTTTCTGTTTGGATTCTACAGGGAAGGTGAGTTGATGATCAGACAGTCTTTCCTCCTTCAAACAGGTGCTGGACGTAGGCTTTCCAGAATCTTGCTCAAGGCAGTGCTGGGAACAGATTCGGGGAGGGGAGCAAGTCCTGGGCGAAGGACGGGCATTTCTAGGCTGGCTCTCGGGCCTTTTGCGTTACTAGATCACAGCGCAGAGTTAAAGCCTTAGCTGTAGCCTTTCCCCCCGCTCATATCAAACCTCACGTGTTTCTCCACAAGCCGCCCTGGCTGGGCTTTTAAAAACCCATTGTTGTCGGTTGTACGGCCGACTGTAAATGTGGGCGTTTTTGACCTTCATTCCACAACTTGACTTCAATATCTGCTAATTCCTTTTTATAAAACAAATTGCATCAATCAGGCTCGCACTTAACCGGCGGCGGCTTCAATTGTTTTTGTTCCCTTTCATAAGTTCCTCCTCCAGATTAAATGCCGTTGCACCCGACGAACTGCTCTCGGCCGTCGCGGGGGGCTGATTTGATTAGTATGGATTCTGGAATCGGGTAAGGACTGCGTCAGTGTCCTCTCTAGAAGAGAGGTGGCGTGTCATGGGATATTAAGAACGGCCATTTAATGTAAAAACTCGGATAATACATGAGTTAAATGGAGAAAATGAGAGAAAGCTTTTAAGAGTTCTCCCAAGACGGATCGCAGAATAATATTATTGTGCACGGAAGGGGAGCCGATGGGCCCCATCAGGAGGCCATTACAGAAGTGGGTTTAAAATCGTTATGGCAAAAAGCATTCCGGGGCCGCAGCGAGCGAGCGGCAACACATAATGAATTATCAATAGAGGACTGGCGATTCGGTTATATTACAATAGGAACAGAAAACTTCCTGTTACATAATTTTAATCTGCCACTCTGATAAATGGCTTGAGGAGGGAGCCCCATTTCCATCGTGAGCAATGGGAAGGAGGGAGGGGACAGGCGGGTTACCAGAGAACATTTTTAGCTATTCTATGATCCAAGGATGCAGCAAACACCCCTCACTCCATGGTTCACCTGAAAGACATCCATCTCTAAGCATCAGACACTGAATAGTGGTGCTACATGAATGATCCCCAAGTCCCATTAAACTGTATTTAAAAAACACAGAGGCCAGCCCCCAGCCACTGTTTGCTAATTTGATTTTTTGAAATATTGCATGAAAATATTTATTTCAAAACTACTGAGGTTTTGGATGCCTCCTTAAATTTTGCTCCCGAGATGAGGAGTGTCTTAGTTGTCTCAGCCCAGTTCCAGTCCTATTGCCATAAATCTGCACAACAGGCAACATCGTCCCCAGTTCACAGCCTGGGAAGCTGAGGTTCAAAGGTTTCATAGCTTGGCTCACAGTTTGTAAACGATGGAGCTGGGATGCAAATCCAGCTCCTCTGCTTCAAACTCCCAGCAACCTTCTACTTTACTATGTTTTGCATGTGTGTTTAAAACGTTCCTGCCCAGTGTTGCCACCCCAATTATAGAGCTCTTTATAGAGTTCCAAAATGCCATCTGCCTCATTGACCAATGTTGGGACAAGAGAGTATGTGACTATTTCACTTCGAAAAGCTCTTTAGTATTTACCAAGAGGAAATGTTTTAAGAATTGCGGTGCCCATTTGTACTGGCACCTTGAAAAGCCCACCTTAAGAGGCACTCTCCAACATTACAATACTGTTTTCATGAAGGTTTGCGAAGGGACCAGATCCGGGAAGCAATGGTTGTCCCGGGATCGGTACTGGTTGACCAGGGATAAAAAGATGTGCTTTTCACTGTAGACCTTGGTGTGCTTTTTTAAAATTTTTTTATTTAAAAAAAAGAGGTATAATTGACATATAACATTATATTAGTTTCAGGTGTACAACATAATTATTATATACATAAAATGATTTGTAAATATTGTGAAATGATCACCACAGTAAGTCTAATTAGCACCCATCATCTCACAGTTACAATTTATTTTTCGTTTGATGAGAACTTCTAAGGTCTACTCTCTTAGCAACTTTCAGACGTACAATAGAGCATCCTTAACTATAGTCACCGTGCTGTACATGACATCCCCAACACTTATTTATTTTATAACTGAAACTTTGTACCTTTTGAGCCCCTTCACCCATTTCACACACACACGCCCTCCCCCCTCCCCACGGCTACACTATGTTTAACTTACCCATTTATCATTTGATGGACATTTGTTTTTCCCCCCTTTTTGGCTATTACAAATAATGCTGCTATGAACATGCATGTACAAGTTTTTGGGTGGAATCAGTAGGTCATAAAGTAACTCTATATTTGGCATTTGAAGGAATGGCCGAACTACTTTCCAAAGCAGCTCCATCAATTTACGGGCCAAACTGCAGTCACCCTGCATCCTTGCCAACACTTGCTACTATCTTTTAAATAGGTGTGTTTTTAAAATTATATATAAATAATATATGAATACATTCCTATTGTAGGAAAGTCAGAGCAAAGTGTAATTCCACAGAGCTGAAGGGCCCTCTTCGCCATCCTCTGCACCTTGCTGACCTCCCTATGGGCGAACATGATTTTGTGCATACCCTTCCAGTAATTTTCTGTGTTTTTCTTTCCACCTATGTACAGACAGAGAAAGCTCTCTTATTTGTGCATAAAGGTCATCATACTACACATACTGTTTATTTTTTCTTTCCATACTACACATATTGTTTTTTTATTTCCCTTTACATTTTCCACTGGACCTTGGAGATTGTTTAATATACATGTAATGAGTGTCCAGTCATCTGGGTTTTTCATAAATGTCCCTTTACTTCTCTCCCACAACACAGAGCCTAGATGTACTCAACAGAGTCCACCTGGCTACCTTCGTACTCAGCAGGTTGCCAGGAAACCTGCCATCCCCTTCAGGCACCTCTTCCTTCCCTGGCTGGGGTACCATGTTCTTAAAGCTTTGGGATGACTGTAGAGTCAACCTCAGCAAGAACAAATCTTAACTCTGCCCTTTACAAGTTCAGTGGCCCGGACTCTCTGTCTCAGTTTTCGCCTTTGTAAAATGGAGATAAAAATAACATTTAGCTCCTAGAGTTGTTGCTGGGATTAAATGAGATACTAAAAATAGCGTTTGATTGTGTCTGTTACCAATAATGGCTCCACACTGTTAGCCACATACACAGTTTACAGACACAGGCCAGCAGAGAAGCCAATGTCTTTAGTATAATTCCCTCTGCTGTTAGGCAGTCTGGCCACGAAATCAGTTCCATGTGTCTTCATCATGAGCTCCCAGCCCAGGGAATTAAGATCTCAGCCTTGGGGAGTGGGTAGGGACACACCCTTAAGCCTTACTCTTTTGATTGAAATAAAATTGCAAAATGAATGGTAATCACAATAGCAGATCTTTACCCATCGTATCCAAGCTGGACCATCACGAAGGGTATTGCTATAGCCACAAAAATGAGCCCAGGTCCAGAGGCCAAGCTCCTGAAAGAAGCCAGGCTGGGGGAGAGTGTGAATTGCCATCAGGATTGAAAACATTGCTGCTGGCTTTGGAATCCCACACGTTCTGATGTATCGCCACCATCATTGCTCCAGAGAGGAGACGCTGGTCTGTGAGCACTTGCTGATGGAAAAAGTAGCCAGTTGGTTCTCTGGTGACACTTCTCATCTCTGGGGTTTAACCAGACCCCACTGACTTTATTTTGGGCAAATCTGTATAGGAATGGTGATTATTGTGCCCTGTAAAAACAATCAATAGATATTTGTTGAATTGTGTACAACCAATTGGACTTTTATTTACTTTTTAATTCCCAAAGCTCAGCACTAGGCCCTTTGTAAACACTCCGTTGATATTCCAAAGATATTCGTTTGAAACTGGACTGGTCAACTTGGGAGGGTATGGATTTGCTGATCATTAATGGGCAAGAATTGGTTAACAAATACTAGCCAGATGCTCAGGCTTAGTTGAAGAGAAGACACTACATTCAGCTCTGGCTGACTGATCCCATCTTCTGTGACTGATCTGAATGTCCATCCTGTGCATCTCTGAGACAAGAACCTTCTAACAACCAGGGCCTTGGGCTTCTTCTCCAGGCTCCCATCTTCTCAGAAAGATTCTGCTTAGCTTTCCGGTGCAAACCCTTCTGAGATTCCACAAGTTGCTGTAACTTCACATGACCTGTGTACTCTTTCACTCTCTTTTAAAATGAAATTAAATTTTATTTGTTATTGCCTGAATTAAAATTTTCCCTAATTCACTTTGTGGGTTGTCATACGTTAAAAATCAAAATCACTTTCCTGCTGCTTAAAAAAAAAGGCCAAGAGGAGAAAAGAAACTTAATGGCAAGATCAAATTCCAACTGTTATATTTATTCATTTGCCATAAGATAAGCAGGCTGTCACTTTCACAGAATAGTGTAGGTGTATGTCTAAAGATGAGGGAAGAAAGAGAACTGAATCATACATACCTCATTGTTCTTCTTAGGCGGCCTATAGAAAGAGAAAGCAATACTCTTTCGGTCAGGATAGGTTAAGTTATGTTGCAGTAACAACCACAAAACCTCTGCAAAAGATGATTTCATATTAATGCTACACATCTACCTCGTGCCAGCAGGGGATTCTGCTCATTATATTCACTCAGAGACCCAACTCCCATGATTATCACAATAGTGGGAAAGGAACATGGGAAGCAAGAATTGTACTGGCTCTAAAATATTTTGCCCAGACATCACTTCTGCTCACATTTTACTGGCCAAAGCAAGTCACATAGTCATGCTAACTTCAAAGGAGGCAAGGAAATGTAGTCCTTTCTCATATCAGGAAGAAGGAGAGCTGGAAATATTTGTTGAAGGGCAGAAATGACTATCACAGACCCCAAGTTTACAGGGCACTACATGTGAAATGTAGCCTGAATCCAGGAGAAGAATCACTGGGTGTGGGACCACGTCTCTGGAGCTTAACTCCACACAGCTTCTCTCCTGCGCCAGTCCCCACTTCCTGTCCTTCCTTTTCTCCCAGTTCTTTATTCCCTCACCCCATCTATTCCAGAGTGTGCAGGACATTTGTCAGCTTGGAAATCACCCATCAGTGGGATGGGGTGGGGAAGGGAGAGGGGCCTCTGACTCAGGCCAACCTGAAGTGTCTCCTACTTTAGAATGAACAGTTTCAACATCCCAAAGCTCTTCATTTCATTTGACCTCCTGGTGGTAAAAACCCTGGACTCCAAAATATGTATCTGTCAAAAGACTGATATTGTGAATATATGAAGAACTGCTCCAACTCAAAATTAAATAGACAAATAATTCAATATTTTTAAGGAGGAAACAGCCAAATAGATAATTTACAAAGAAAATGGGAATTTATGAATACCCATAAACACACAAAAAAAATGTTCAGCATTGTTAGTCATCAGGAAAATGGAAATTAAAACCACACTGAGCTACCACTACATACCCACCAGATTGGTTAAAACTAAAAAGACTGACAGCACTAAGTGTTGACAAGGATGTGGAACAACCAAACCTCTCAAACATTGTTGATGGGAATGTAAAATAGTATAATCACTTTAGGGAAAGCAAAGTCATTTTATTACATAACTGAACATACAGCCATCCTGTGGCCCAGCATACCAGTCCTAGGTATTTACCCAAAAGAAATACAAGCATCTGTCCATCAAAAGACTTGTGCAAAAAAGACAAGAAAAGACCATTTGTCTATTATAAACCATCACAGTCAATTTATTTATAATAGTCCCAAATCTAGAAACAGCCTACATGTTCACACACAGGGGAATGGATAAACAAACTGAGGTATAGTCATATAATGGAATTTGGCAATAAAGGGAACAAACTATTGGTATGTGTAATAATGTGGATGCATCTCAAAAGCATTATGCTGAGTGAAAACCTTACACTAAACCATACACTAATGCATGAATCCACTCTGGGGAACAAGTACTAGAACAGGCTAAGTATATGCGTGGTGGAAAAAATTGGAGGAGCTAGTTATTTCTGTGGAGTAGAGAGGCAGGAGTTGGCTGGAAGAGGCAGGAGGGAACTTTAATGGGAGATGGTAATGTGCTCTATCTTTATGGGAGTGTGCATTGCAAGGTATATGTGTTTGTCAGAACTCATGCACTGGCATGCTTAAGATTTATGCAGGCCATGAATGGAAATTTTTCTTTACAAAAAGCTATAAACAAATATTAAAGTCTAGTGAATGACATGCAGGCTGATGTATTTAGGGATAAAGTGTACTAAAGTCTGCAACTTACTTTGAAATGCACACACATAAATATAAAATGGATTGATGGGTGGGTAAAGGATGGCTATGTGATAAAGTAAGTATAGTAAAATATTAATTATAGAACCTAGACTGTTTGCCTGTTACTCCTTAAGGCCTTTTGTACAGATGGAAGAAAGAAATCCCCACGGGTTCTGGAATCCAATCCTGCTGAGCTCAAGGCCAAGCTCCTTCCCTTACTTGCCGTGTGGCCTTTGCAAGTTCCTTAACACATCTGCTCCTCGACTTTGTTGATAGTAGCCACCTCCTAGGGTGGTGGTGGTGAGCATTAAAGGAGATCAAGCTTATAAAAACCCTTACCTCCTAAAAAACGCCCAGGTCATCTCAGATGCTGTTATTATTCATTTGTCCGTTGTTTGTTGGATTTTTCTGAGAATGAACTACTGAAGAACAGCTATGTTCTTGTCATTCCAAAGTCCCCAGACCCAGAAGGTGAACTGGAGCCTCTGTTTACCTACCACGGTGCTCAGCACATAGTAGGTGTTCAGGGAGTGTGGACAGAACAGAATCTAAGGGGTTGCCCAGTCATAACCTCATGACAAACACCTCTTAACACCTCTCACCACCCAGCAGAGCAGGACCCGAAGGATACTCTGGGCATAACCAAAGCAAGAATCAGCCCTTATAACAGGGATTTCCCAGGTGAGAGGGCACGGATCTTTCTAGAAAAGGGATACTCAAGACCACATTCTTTCGTTCGTTCCCTCTTTGGGGAGACTAGCACTTCATTGTTTTGATTTCTGATTAGAGCAGGGGTTGTCACCAGGGGCGATTTGCTGCCCCTCAGCCCTCACCCACCTGGGGACACGCGGCAATGTCTGAAGACATGTTTGGTCATCATAACCAAGGAGGGGTGGTTTGCTACTGGCATCTAGTGGGTAGAGGCCAGGGGCGCTGCTAATCATGCTACAAGGCTCAGAAATGCCCCCTCCCCAGCAACAAAATGATTCTGCCCAAAATGTCAACAATGCAGAGGTTGGGAAACCTGGATTGAGCAGAAGAACAGG
The DNA here is from genome assembly GCF_054644295.1 of Miniopterus natalensis. Taxonomy (NCBI): domain Eukaryota; kingdom Metazoa; phylum Chordata; class Mammalia; order Chiroptera; family Miniopteridae; genus Miniopterus; species Miniopterus natalensis. The sequence continues at coordinate 8,819,892 of NC_142098.1, forward strand.
GCACAGTGGCCTGGTCAGCACTGCTCACTTGGCAGCTGTTTCCTGAGCCTTACAGGGCAGACCCTGGGTGCGCTGGGAGGGGAAGCACAGGCCCTCGCTCCGTGGCAGCCCGGAGTCTGGCCAGGGCTGCCCGGGGACATCGCCCTCCCTCCCTCCACCCTCCCCCTTCTGTGCATCCTCAAAACCCAGTGCTCCTTTTAGGTGGTCAAGAACTCCATTCCGTTTCTACTTTTCTTCAGAGCTGAAGTGGGGGTGCCCAAGACTAGCTCACTGATTTATTTCATATGCCCATTGCCCTGAGGCCGGGGGAGCGCGGGGCCAGGGGCAGCCGAGGACAGTGCGCATGGCTTTAAAAACTACAGCTTCATTCAATGCAACCGAATGGCTAAAATCTGTCCCAGGCCCACATTAGAGGAAGTGTGTCATAACCCTTCTGTCACAACATCTGATTCGGAAGGGGCCTCCAGTAATGGAGAGGGTGGCCCAAGCCAGCCTGCCACACAGCGCTTCCCATGAGCTGTGCTTGGAAGGCCCGCAAAGGCCTCTGGTCCAGTCTCTGCCCCCAACTCAAGCCACAGGGCCTGCAGTGCCCCCCATTAGAGTCACTCTTTTGGGTTAAGCATGCTTCTCTTGACTCAGTCCTTTTATAAAGTATAAACATCTCAGGAAAACCATCATTCAGCATTGTGCTAAGTAGTGGTGAAGTGCAATGACTTCAGGACCAGACAGACCCTCAGTTTGAGCTGGAGATCCATCATTTAGTAGCTGTGTGACCTTGGATTAGTGGCTGAACCTCTCTGGGCCTCAATTTCTTCATTTGTAAAATGGGGATGGTAACAGTCCCTACCCTCGGGTTGCTGTGAGGATTAAATACACATCAATAAAACTAATATAGCACTAAGCACAGAGCCAGGCTCCGAGGAAGCTCTCCCGCGAACTATCAACATGCCAGCAACAGGACAGGTGATATAACCCATGGTGGTGGGTACAGTCTAGTGGGGAGGTGGAGATTTCCTTGCAAATGACCTTAATGCAAAGTAAGAAGTTGACCCGCTTTGCTCTCCCCACCCCCCACGCCCCCCAGACACACATTACCAGTCCACACACATCCTCAGAAACACACCCATATTCATAGACGAGTTCAATGTCCCCATCGACACACACACAGATACACAAGCATTCCCAGATAGGCACATGTTCACAGGTATACGTACCTCCTCCCACGTTCATGCCCAAAACACACATATGCACAGATGCACACACACATCCCCCACATTGACACACACACATGTTCACAGGTATATACACATTTGCACACAGATACATGCACAGACATTCCTCCGCATCCACACAGTCACACAGGTTCATAGTTACACATGTGTGTACACACACACACACACACACACACACACACACACACACACCTGCTATATCCTGAGCCACTGGACATGTTAGAATCCCTCGGCACCTCCCAGTTTTGTCGGGGCACCTCTGAGCTTTCTCCAGTTTCGTCTGATGAGCTGGGTCCTGCACACCCCGTGGCCAACACCCCGGCTCTGGAGGGTGCTCCCACCCGGGCTCTGGGAGAAGCCAGGACACCTGGTGTGGTGCGGCCATGTGGGTTTCCTTGGCCCCTTGACAAGCTCTGACCAGCGGCCTCCTGCGGCCTGTGGAGAGGAGAGGCTGGGACCCCACTGCTCCCCCCGCTCTCCTCGGGGCTCCAAACCCCAGACGTGAAGCCGCCTCCTTGCACTTAATTATAACAAGCGGCCTTAACCGAGAATTAAGTTCCAGTGCCTTTGCCCACTAGATGAGCTGGCACGGCGCCCCTTGCCCTTGTCATAAATTAACTTCTCCAACAAATTTCAAATGAATTATAAAAGTTGAAAATTAAATCTGGCTAAATTAGGGCCTTCCCTTGTTATTTTAATGAAGCAGGAGCCACCGTGGCTCGGAGCAGAGCGTGAGGACCGGCGCCCAAACGTGAGCAGCAGCCCCAGCCAGCTGCTGGGCAGGAGACGTTCTCAGCTCTGAGCCTGACAGTGGATCACGTCTCTGAGTGTGATGGGCCTATGCCTTTTTATTTATTTATTTTAAACTCTGGGTTATGGAAAAAAATTCCAACATACACAGAAATAGAGAGAATGGTCAGATGGACCCCTAAAAAGTCACTCAACAAGAAATACATTTTTAGAAATTTACCACTATGCCCTATACATAAAAACCAATGACACCTTCTTGCCGAGCATCTTTCTATAGGTTCCCCCATGTCTGAATTGATTGCTTTGGGGGAAGGAATTGATAAATGAAGAGATCACTGATCAACTTTGTGTTTCCACTCTTTTGAGTGCATGGACAGACAGTGGTCATCGTTGCGGGGGAAAGGGGGCTTTCAAAACCCCCTTCTGTATGTCAAGAACTGGCCTGGGGAATATGAATATAGAGCTTTACATACATGTCACCCAGAAAGAATGGGGACCATGGTGCAAGAAGTTCCCACTTGATAGGAAGCATGAACGTCCCTTCAGTGTCTAGGGGTTGACCCCAAATTGTCACCCCAATCTGGAACAGCAGTGCCCAAGGACACTGCCAACAATGTGGAAAGGCATGAGGCAGGGCTCCTGCTTGCCCATACTGAGCACAAGGTGTGTTGGGGATCCAAAAATTCCCACATGCCATAGTGAAGCGACAGTGGGAAACAGTGAACCAGGGGACACAGGGGGCCTGGGGGTTAAAATGAGGCAGCCACAGAGAGTGGATTTAATAACCAGAGGCCATGGCCAAAGTCCTCAATAGTAGATGCAAACCTGATACCCCTCAGGCCAGAAGGACTGGGTCCCATAACCAGATGCCAATATAAGTTACTAGGTCGCCATGGGATGGACTATAAGACCCCTTAGTGAGGCCCCAGAGAATATCCTAAGGGTCATTAGCCCCTTCTCTTGACTGCCGTGAGGCTATACAAGCTTCCGCATAACCCTGGTGCCAAAATGGAAATGACAAGTGAGAAGAGAGATTATTGTGGGGAAAAGTCAGGAACTTTGAATAGATTTCATATTTACTCAAAAGAGCTCATCTTCAACCAGGAGACACTAAAATCAATGAGAACGGGAGCTGTAAGGAAAGATGAGGTCAGTTCTAGGAAATATATCAAGTGACATTTTTTAATATATCTGAGTTTTAGTGTGCAGACTGAACTGCGTTGCTTAAGGTCACAGAAGAGCACAGGGTCCTTGCGGCTTGCTGATCTTAAAGCCCAGGTGCGTGTTTCCCATTTCCCGCGACCTGGAGATCTGCGGTGCTCTGGGCAGGGAAAGCTGGACGGCTGCTGTTACCAGTCTTTTGGGGGTGCAAGAGCCATATGAGACGAGGGTCACGGTTCTCAAAACATCTGAATGAAAGTCCAAAGGCTTTCTTCCTCTTGTGGGGTACCTAGAGCCACGGGGGGATTACTGGTGGGGTTTTCCGGCCTGTTCCTCCCTCCGCTCTCTGCCTTGCATTGGGGATGTCAAAGGGAAGGAAAAGAGTGTCTGGGCACCGCAAGAGACATCTCGCAAAGCAAGCAAGAAAGGCGTTGGGGACAGGCTCTTTTAAATCGCTTCCTTTGAATGTAAACTGGTTGAAATCAGAGGCAGAGAAAGACACGCTGAGCCTCCAATCCGAGACAGCCCGATTTTAAAAAAGATCATAATATCCCATATCGCTCTCCTTTATATGCCAATGAGCTCATCACCAGAGGTCAGCAACCGGGTACTCCCGGCCACCAATCCGAGGTGCCACACAGGACAGGCTCTGGGGAATTGTAACACCGAACGAGGGTCCTCTTGGGAGAGCAACCGCTCTAAGTAACCAGAGCTGCCTTGAGGAGGTGCCAGGGCCGACGGGCCACTCAGCCCAGGAGACAGAGAGTGGCAGGAGGTTATTTAGATTCCTGCAAACCCCCTGCAATCAGGCTTTCAAGATAATTAGGAAACAGAAGGACAATTCATTAATGGCCCAAACCCAGGCAGCACCAGCCTGGCCCGTGTGACAGGCCAGTGTCTGGCCCTCCTCGTGTCTGTCCTTTCATTTCCAGACAAAGGGAAGTAATGCCTCTCCAACTTGTTGACTGTGGTTCACACAGCAAGAAACACACTTTACAGTGCAGGGTGGCACACCCCCCCACACGCACCCACACAACTGAAACAAAAGTCACACAATCACACTGACCTTCCTACGTGCAATGCTCTCTGTATTTCTCTCCTGTGCTCTTCTGCTCCATGTTTTAAAGCCGGTCGTGGCCCATTAAATCGAATTTGCCACCCACTAACGGTCTGCAACAGAAAAATATGGGCCTATAAGCAGCACCTGTTTGTCTTGATGTTTCATTTCTACCCAGAGTTTCCAGGTAGGCAATTGGTTTGGGATTTTACACTTTGGTTACTTTGAGCTTCTTCCGCCTGAGATCCAAGACACAGAGCTCCTCTGCAGGGCTGAGCTGTTGCTCTCATTACAGGGAGCGGTACTGCAGTTATCAAGAAGCCCGTGATGTCTAGCGACAAAGGCTGGGGGGGAACAAATACAACTTCTGGAACTTGTGGAATGTCTAAAGGGCAAGTTCTTTTTCTGGGTTCATCCTCTGTCCTTTTGGAAACACAGTCATTACGTATCGTAGTACTGTTAGATCAGCGCTGGATATCAGAGCACCCGGGGCCTAGCCTGGCTGGCTGGCTGCATGACCTTGAGCACGTCCTTGAGCCCCTGCGGTGCATGCTATTGGCTCCTAAGTCAGTGCTCGCGTCCTACGCCCCCTCCCTTGCCGCCTCCCATGGTGCAGCTGGAAAGCTGATTGTCCCCCCTCGGTGGCCCTGCAGCCAGAGGCGGCCACGTGTCAGTGCTGACGGGATGTGGAAGCAGAAGTCTGATGAGACAAGGGTGGTCTGAGAGAGGGTTGTTTCTTCTTTTTCTTGCTTATTTTTTGTTTGTTAATCTTCATCAGAGGATTTTTTTCCATTGATTTTTAGAGAATGGAAGAGAGGGAGGAAGGGGGAGAGAGAGACACATCCATTGGCTGCCTCCCAAACGCACCCTGACGAGGGCGGGGTAAGGGACGAACTTTCAACCCAGGTCCGTGCCCTTGACCCGGAATCAAACTCAAGATGCTTCGGTTCGCAGGCCGATGCTCTAACCACTGAACCACAATGGCCAGGGCCCTGAAAAAGCTTTCAATTGCCTGATGAAAGGTCCAGGCTGTGGCCGGTGCCGAGCCTTTTCTCCACGCTTTCTGCTTTGAGCTTTCTGCTCCCCACATGATTTGGGGAGCCTCGGAAACCTGCCTGCAGCCACGGGGTGACAAGCATGAAGACGAAAGCCAGCCCAGTGGGGGTGACGCGGAACAGAAACGGGACCAAGCTTTCTGGTGGCATCGCTGAGCACAGAAACAGCAACTGCCAGCGCCTGGATTTCTGGCTACTTGAGAAAAAGAAACGTCTGTTTGTTTTTTTAAAATAAAAACTGTTGGATTCTGTTTCTTGGAGCCAAATGCCTTCCCAGTTCATACAGCTTCTCTGGGCAATGTCAAATGAGGACAGTGTCGCCAGCCCTACTTTCCTTAGAGAGATGTCATGAGGGTCAAAAACAGGGCGTCTCAACCTCAGGACTACCGACATTTGAGGGCAGGCAAGTCCTCGCTGTGCGGGCGGCTCTGGGCACTGCAGCCTCCCTGGCCCCTAGCCCCTAGATGCCAGCAGCAGCCCTTCCCGAGTTGTGACAACCAAAAATATCTTTAGACATCGCCAAATGTCCCCTGAGGACAAAACTGTCCCTGGTTGAGGCCCACTGGTCAATAGTAACGATGGATGTGACTGTATTTTAAAGGTGAAAGTTTCCATGAGAGTGAAAAACATTACTGTCAGTGTACAGTATTTCATTTTAGATTTTTTAGTTGTTAAACGGAAAGTTGTCTTTTTTTAAAGTACATTTTTACACTCAGATTAAGGTTTTCTTGCTTCATAAAGAAAAAGCAACAAAGTTTCCAAAGATCAGAGAAAAAAGTCCAGAAAAGTATCCAACCTGACTCATTTCTCAGAGGAACAGGAGTTGGTGGCTACAGTGGCCAATAGGGATGTTCTAGAACAGGGGTGGGGAACCTTTTTTCTGCCAAGGGCCCTTTGGATATTTGTAATATCATTTGAGGGCCATACAAAATTATCAATTTAAAAATTAGCTATGAAAAAAGCTCCTAGATTTATTGAATTTCGAGCCCCTTCTGTGGCTGCCTTGGCAGGACCAGTGATTTCATGGGCTGTATACGGCCTGCAGGACAGACATTCCCCACCCCGTTCTAGAAGGACGTTTTGGATATTGATTCAACATGACACTGAAGCAAGGCTTCCTTGCTTGCTCCAGAGCTTCTAGTCTCTCCGGTACTGGGAAAGTTAAGACCAGGTGCACTATTTGCAAGGTCTCGATTCAAGGAATTGCCTGAAGACACTGGATTCTTAGTAGGAACGTATCGACCTTGGATGATGGTTCTCTTTCTTTTGAAAACAAACATCTATATGTCTTTTGAAGATCCCCTTGGCCCCATTTCTCAGTCCACGTGGTCTGGGAGAAGCCATCCCCATCCAAAGTGCAAGAGTGGGATGCGACCTGGGCCTAAGCCAAACAGCATAAACCATCCTCTCAACACTTGGTTTAGACATGGGCATGGGACCCAATGTGAGCCCAAGAAAGACCACTGGGGGAAGGGCAGGCATGGGTGTAGGAACATGTAGGCCGGAGGGGTGCTGTAGACCACTGCCCAGGTTCAGGAGTGAGCCTGGCTGTGAAGCAGCCGACAGAGAGGCGAGGCGAGGCGAGGGACCAGACCCCGGTACATCGTCTGGTGACAGATTCCGCCTGGGGCTGGTGCTACCCAGGGCTTCTTGGCCAATAAATAAATTGCTTCGGGTACTTCGGACTGGAGGCTTGTCCTCATAAATAAAGCCCAGCCCGGCCATTCAAAGCCAGAATGACTTCCGGAAGGTGGTCCACCTCACAGGGGGGACGTGCTGATGAGCCGGGAGGATAAACTCCACTCGATAATAGGAACCTGAGCAATGCACTTAAATGCAGGAGGAAGAAGAGGAAACTCAGGCCATAAAAACAAACACAAAGACACTCAGCCGCCTGTGGCCCGTGGGCCCCTGCAGAACACAGCAGAGAGCTATGGGAAACGTGACCCCAAGGAGCCACTCTCTGGAGTCGGACATTAATAAAGATGTCTTTGGGGGACCTGGAAACTCATAAAACAGGCTCTGGCTGAGTCCCGAGGTGTTGGTGGCAGCTTGCCCAGAGCATGTCAGGAGCCACGGAGGCTTCGGAAAACCCAGAAATACGAGTCCTGTCTCGCTCGCGCTCTCCCTCGAAGAGGAGCGCTGGGTCCCCATAAATTCTGTCGAAAGACATGTGCTGAGCCGGCCGGCAGACGCTCCAGGCGCCCCACCTGCCGCAGTTTGCTACCATCGCAGACAGTGGGGCGGCACCTTCCCCAGGACACAGCGGCTCCCTCCTCCTGGGAACCCGCGGGGACGCGCAGGCCACCAAGCATGTGGCGGGCAGGGGGCAGAGGGGGACCACGGTTCCGGCCCTTCTCACACCGCCGGCCGTTTCCCGCACTTGCCCGTTTGGTCCCCACGGACCCCATGACCCCGCTTCGCCCTGTGGCTCCCAGCAGGGTGTGTGTTTCTTTTCCGTTGCCCCTAGTTTTGTGATTCACGTTCAGGTTACTAAAAATTATATCACACAGACTGAGAAGCCCTCTGGAAAGTCAAGCTGAGAGGCGATCCCTGTGTCCACAGGAAACTTATTTGGGAGGAAAAAACAACCAGCTTGGTGGCGGCAGCTAAGTGCCAGGACACCCTTCCCTCAGGCAGGCTCGGCCTCCAGCCTCGGCCCCGCGGCCCCGTGCAAGCGCCCTGGCCCCTTGGAGCCTCTGTTTTCTTCATCAGAAGAAACAGGCGAGTATCCCCTTTTCCCTGAGATACTGTGAGCAGTGTGCCTGGCATGCAGAAACGTGCAGTAACTGCCATCGTTGTCATCACTGTCCCTGCTATAGTTGCAGCCAGGGAAGAAAGTCTGCCTTTGCCGAGTCCTCTGCAGAGCAGAGCTCAGAGGGCGGGCCCAGCGTCCTCTCCTGGCCCCCATTCCCAGAGGGCCGCCCGAGTGAAATCCCTGCTGTGAAACATGCAGGACTTTCCAGCAAAGAGCCACCCGAGATGGCCAGGGACTGCACTTTTTTACGGGCTCTCCCATCATGTGTGGCACACAGTAGATGCCCACCTGTAGCCACCAAACACTGTTGATGGGCTAGAAGTTACCTGTGCGAGCCACAGAGCCTCCTTGGCTGGGGGGGGGGGTGGTGATGGCATTAGCGGAGGTCTCGGGGTCCCCCGGGAGAAGTGTGCGTGCCCCCCTATAACATAATGTTGGGCCACAGATGCCGCGATGGCCCCATCCAGAGCTCGGCTTCATAAAGACTCGGTCAGACCCAAGTTTGACCTAATCAAGAAAGGCTACGGAAAGCAGACTAATGACATTTTGATGAACTTTTCAACTCAATTTGAAAAGCCATGCTACGTTAACCACAGTTTCCAATTACCCTCCAGGAAAAACTCTGGGAAAGTCGAGACCCCTCTGAAGCACAGGATGTCCTTGTGGAGAGATGGCCATCTAAACCACAGCCATCCCCAAGGACCCTCCTCCACTGGTCAAGGGAAAAACAACAGGGCCGGTTATCTTTCTTCTGTGGAACATTCCAGTGCGTCCAAATGGAAGACATACGTTAGTACCGCTTGATTTGCAATCAAAAACTAATTAGCCCTGGCCGATGTGGCTCAGCTGGTTGAGTGTCGCCTGGTGCACCTAGAGGTTGCCAGTTCGAATCCCAGCCAGGGCCCGTGCTTGGGTGTCGTGCCCCATCCCCAGTAAGGGGCGTGCAGGAGGCGGTCAATGGATGCTTCTCTGTCTTTCTCTCTCTCCCTCTCTCCTTTCCTCTCTCTCTAAAAAAAATCAATAAAAACATATTTTTTAAAAACTAGTTAAATGTGGCCACCTCGGGATGAAGGATCAGGGCAGTCTTCCCCCGGGCATGCCTCGTTACAAGGCTCTGAGGGAGGACCTGTTCCTCTGAGGGTCTCTCACCTGGGGTGGGAACAGGCACTCGGGGACCAGATGCCTGACCAGCCAACACCATGAAAATCGACAGCTCCCAGAGCAAGCACCTTCTGTTTGGTTCATGCCTGTGAAGCCATCAAGCTCGCTCGCTGTCTGCCCATGGACAGAGGAAAGGTCATGTGAAGGACATAGTGAGAAGGTGGCTGTCCGCAGGCCGGGAGGAGAGCCCCCCAGAAACCACCAGTGACAGCACCTTGAACTTGAAATTCCAGCCCCCAGAACTAGGAGAAGATAAATCTGTCGTGTAGGCCACCCAGTCGTGTTGTGTCACGGCAGCCGGAGCCGACCGAAGCCCGTTCATCACCTCTCCCCTGCCCTTACCCCGCCCACTATCTCCAACAATAGCGTCTTTATGCCACATCTGTGATATTTTTTCTCCTTTGCATCGTCCTGTCTATGGCTAGTGGATTATCCATAGAAAGCCCTTAGCGCAGTGCCCGGGGCAAGGTAAAACATCCACAAATAGTGCCTGTTATTATTACGACTCAGTGTTATTACTGTTGTTATTATCATTATATTTTTCTGGAGAGCACAGGCATGTCCCCATTTTGTTATTAGACTCCTTTTAGTAACAAACCTTTAAGGTCCTAAGCCAAGGTGGGGGCAGCAGGGGGCATGTCTCTTGCCTGAGGTTATCCTGGAAGGATCCACCCAGATCCAGCACCCTGGGCAAGTTCTTGGCCTTTGGGTTCCTCAGTCTCCTTAATGGTAAATCACCCTGTGTCGTGTCTACCTCCCCCTTTCATCACACAGGCTACCAGTGCGCATACATCCCCCCCACAGATACACAAGCACAAGCATGTACACACCAAAATACACAGGCACGCATACACACAAACACACACAAATATACAAACACACACACAAATGTACACACACAAATGCACACAGCACATAAACACACACACAAATACACAAGCACAAGCACATACACACACGAATACACAGACACACATACACACAAACACACACAAATATACAAACACACAAACACGTACACACACAAATGCACACAGCACATAAACACACACACACAAATACACAGACACACATACACACACACAAACATACAAATGCGCAAACACAAACATGTACACACACAAGTGCACACACCACATACACACACACACAACAAGGCAGGAATATAATGAATCTGAGTGGAAGGTGGGTTAGGATCAGCTGGTCAGGGCAGATGCTGGAAGCACAGCCACTGCGCCACCGGAGTGGCTGGAACATCTGGACTGGCATGGAACAGAGTGGTCGAGGGTTGGCCAGAGTTCTTGGGTTCAAGTCTCAGCTCCTTGACCTTGGACAAATCATTGAACTTACCTGGGCCTCAGTTTCCTCAGCCACAGAATGGAAGTTACAAGCCGACTTCTTTCACAGTGTGGATGTGAGAAATAAACGGGTCAATGCTCCATAAATAACTAAGGCACAAAGGCATAGTGCTCAGTAAATACGTAACGTGCAAACAGTTGGAAAATGCCGGCTGTCACTGTCAGTAATGGCACCATACAGCCGGCCACTTCTTGTCAAGCAACGTGACTTTCGGTTTATAACGTCCTCAGGATATTGAACTTCTGTGTGGCCGTGGGGTTTGGCTCTATGTGCAATGACAGTGCTACGGTCGAAAGACACATTACTACTTAGAGATATATTCTCCTTTAAAACGTTTTTATAAATACGAATTTATCACACGGCTATGCCAAGGGGCAGAGACCGCTAATAGAGGCAAACGACACACATCCTTACGCGGGTTGGGCCCCCCCCAGCTCCGAGGGGCGTGGGGGTGAGGGAGCAGCAGGTTCTTCTGGGGTAAACGTCTTCCTGGGGACCTCCCATTTCCCGCTGGAGTCGGCTGAGGTGCCCGCAGCAGGGTCTCCCCCCGATGGCTTAATAACCTCAGTGCCTCGGCAACTTACTTAACTTCTTTCCTCATTTTTCTCATCTGTGAAATGGGGATGGTCATAACCGTCTGGCAGCTGCTTCATAAGGTGTTCGTATCGAACAAGTCAGTCCCGTAAAGGCCTAAGAGCAGAATAAAGGTACCCGGCCCATGTTGGTGGCCCAGAAACATCAGCCAGCCGTCTGCTGGGTTGCCTGGGGCCAGGTCGGGGTTGCACAAACTCAGTTTTACTTTGGGATCTTTAAAAACGACGGCTGTTCAGGAGCTTCTGAGAGCTGAGTCATCCTGATCCGGGTAATCTTGAAATTCAGTTCTTTTCTTTTCTTTTTTTTTTTTTTAAAATTCGCCTTCACTGCCCTTTGCCAACCTTCCCAACACCATTGAAAACTAGGCGGGTGATTATCTGAGGATAAAAGCTTTTATCATGAAAAGTTTTGTTTGAGAAAGCTCGAACTGCGCTTCTCACTGCCGGCTTTCCTGCGCGCCGGGGCTCTGTCCACAGTCCCACAAAGGCCAAGATTAGCGCTCTCTGTTCGGGTTTAAAACCCTACAAGCCGGCCATGCAAGTGACCAGCACCAGATTATGATAACAGGATCATGTCCAGTTATAAAAACAAGTGTCTCAACTTTTCTCATGTCACTTTCTCCCGGGGTCCCTTCTGAGAGGGAGGCTCGGCTCATTTTGAAGGCAGCGCTTTGAACTGGATTCATGGGGTATTTGCATAAGAAGATTTGAGGCTGAAGAATGGTTGCTGTTGCATCTGTCCATTAATATGCCTGCTAATTCAGCACATTGTAAGCCTATTGACGGCCCACAAAGGGCTCAAATTCAAGGACAGTTATCCTATGGCCATTGTGAACGCTTCCATTGAAGGAATATGTTCGCTCGAGGAATACAGTTGTTACAATTAGATATTTTTCATGAAACATTATAAAGAACTAATGACAACCAGAAGCACAATGCTGCAACAACCACCGAAAAGCGCTCGGAGCTGCGGGCAGGAGCCCGGCCGGCTCCCCCTGGCTCCCGTCATCTCCCACACGCTCATTTTCCCAGACGCGGCCTGCCGGTGATGGATGGAGATCTCCAAACGCGAGAGCACATCCATCTTGCTCCCTAAATTTAAATAAAAAGCAAAATGAAATAAACAGATCCCGGCAGAAGAAGAGAAACCCACATCGCGGGCCTAAAGAGTGGTTAATTTCATCCCGTTTATGAAAAACGTCACACCGTCACCTCCGAGGGATCCGCAAGGCGATGTTTTCGGGCAAAGATGAATTATTGGAGGCGAGGAAGCGTCTCCCTTTTGAGAGGCTGAGAAAGGATGTTTATGCAGATCTAGGAAAATTCAAAACAGGCGGAACAATGGTGCTGGCGGTGGCGGTGTTTAGGCGGCTGGGGCCGGTGGCATTTTAGCCAGAAAGTCGCCTCTCTCAGGAAGGAACTTGTTAAAGGGTCTGGGTTAGCCGGGCTGGGGAGGCCTGCAGGGACTTTCTACAAAAGTGGGGGTGAAAATGCTGTCTCCAGGGGGGGTGCTTGTGAAGGAACAGCACGCCGGGGATGCCTGGGATCGGGGACATTGTCTGAGCATTGTGCTGGGCTCCCACTCAGCCAGCCATTGTCACGGGGGCCCATCAAGCCCCTGGCCTGAGCACCGGTTGTATTTTTCCCACTTTACATCCCTCAGAAAAGACATCAAAGACCAGGGAGATGTGCTTTTTGCTTTGTTTGGTTTCTGATTCTCAACATGTGGCTTCCCGGGCCAAACTTCGGCACCTTTTAACTTATTCTGTTCAGCTTAGGCCCGAGCTGTATTTGAGCATTAGGGAAACTATAGTAACCGATAATCTGCCTGTGGCTGAAAAGAAACTATGTATCTTGTCACACAAGAGCTGTCGGTTGGTCACCGTCCTAGCCGAGACCCTTTAGGGGCTCCGGGCTTTCTTTCCCGGGGCTCAGCCTGTGCCGCTGAAAAGGCGGCCGAACCCTTTGCCTTTCTGGCACCGAGGACCCGTGCTCATGTTCATTTATATTTTAACAAATAAGGCATTGTCCCCTGCAGCATATCAGCATTCGATTATCTATCACAAATGTTTTCATCAAGTCAGAAATGAGGCCTCTGAACAAAAGGGAGGGAGAAACCCCTTGGTGCTGCTCAGGGTGGGGCAGAAACCGCGATTTTTTTATTTTCTGGGTGGGACTTTTGAGTTCTTTGGCACATCAGGTCAAGTCAGTTGTCCCACTTAAAAAAAGAAGTGCCAGGGGCCCCCGAAGCAGGATGGTTGAAGATGCAGGTACATGGCAAATCTGGGCTGAGCAGGGCAGCGTGGGGTGTCTGCTGAGAGCAGCAGCTCCAGGGCCTGGCTCCAAGGGCTCAGATCCCACCTCCGCCTCTTACGAGCTGTGCAACCCTGAGCAAGTCTTTTGAGGTCTCTGAACTTCATGTTCCCTCATGTTAAAATGAGGATACTAACAGGCCTTAATGGAAGGCCTGTAAGAGGATTAGCTGGCCTATTCTCTGTGGCAGGACAGGGCCCTGCATACAGCAAGTGCTCAAAAAGGGCTTTTGCAGGAGTTATCTCATAGAGCAAGTGTTGCACTGTGGGCTAGGCAGGGACAGGGGCAGGCTACTCCACGGCCAGGATCCCAGTGGATACATTATAGCAGTAGCCATTATTATTATTAGATTGTATCTTTATTGGTAGGCCACCTTGTTAAAAAAAATTACAGAAATATAGACAATTTCTTTAACAGACATAAAATAAATATGAAATAAAATAGAAACAAATAGGAATAAAGAATAATTGTCAAAATAACTAAAACAATACAGAAACATAGGGCATAGAAATGGAAAGTTTCTAGGCAGGCAAAGGATGGGGGTGAGGCAAGCGTGGCATGAAGGGTGCAGAATTGAGGGGCGTGCCTGCTCTCAGTGTCAGCCAAGTGCAGACTTTGTGCTCTGGGTGCCTGGCTGCCTCCTCTGGTCCTGGTCCTGCTTCCAGGAGCACTGATCATGAGAAGTGTCATCTATTGACTGGTGGCGTTTCTCACTGTGGCACCAACATTTCATCATCTTGGGCAACATGAGCTCTCGCCATGCAGACTGTGAGAGCTCACTTTTTCACTCACCCAGTAGATTTTCAGTATCTTTCTGTGCTAAAGAGATATAAGTCCTGCCCCACCCTTGAGCTCTTTTTTCTCCTTAAAAATAAAATAAAATTCCACCTCTTTTGCCTGTCTTGCAATTGCGGAATACAGAAATGATTGGTGACCATGATCATTGTTTGGGTACAAATCCTGTCTGACTTTTTAAAAGCACTTCTATGGAACTAATAGGAGCTCACATTGTATTGGATGTCTGTTAGGAGCCTGTGATAAGAACCTTACTCCGTATTGTCAGATTTAATTTTTATAACAGGCTAGTAGCTGTCAGTACCATCCCCATCTTACAGAAGAGGAAACTGAGGCAAGAATGAAGTTAAGTAACTTGTCCAAGTCATGAAGCTGGGGTGTGAGAGTCCAGATCAGAACTCAGTCCACGTCCGAAACTTTATGCTCCCTTGGATGTGTTACAGCTGCAAAGACACATGTGCACACAACCCTCTACCCCTCCCCCCAAGTTTTACAAAAATAACATCACGTTCTGTACACTGTTTTGCAACGTCTTGCTTTAACCTAGCCTTGAATCACAGACCCCTTCACTGGATGGTTGCAAAGGGGTCCATGGCATGGATGTATCACAGTGTATTTAGGTTGTTTCCAGTGTTCTGCTCTTTCTGGAAAGCTTGTTGCCTGAAGGGCTTAGTTAAACTTTCCAGGCCCAGGGCTCACATGAGGCGCCTGTGCCCTTACAGAGAAGCGGCCCTCACAGCAACGCAAACCCTTGCCCTGTGAGAGGCAAAGGCTCGCTGTGCTCTTTTCAGGGGGGAGTCCCTGAGGCCCAGAGAGTCCACAGGACTGGTCCGAGGTCATGAGTGTGTTAGCGGCAGGTAAACCTGGCTGGGTGGGAGCACACCTAGGGAGCATTCCTGGCTCTCCAGGGAGGCCTGGCAGAAATCCCCGCTCCGGAGCACCCCCCTACTGAGCCAGCTAAGGAGGCAGGGTTTAGGGCCCGGGTATGACAGTTTAACAAGCACCCTCTTCTGGTGTTTCAGTTCGCAGGCTGGATGGGCAACTGTGTACGTTTCAACCAAATGTGCACGTAGGACTACAAACCTAGCCATCCCTGAGCTCTGACAGGCGGCCAGCACCCCTTCCCCAGCCTCACTGGGCAGGCAGAAACCAGAGCTGGGGCGCCTCCAGAGTGACACCCGGTGCGCGCAGCCCCAAGCCTGTGCCCTCCTAATCCCAAACTCAAGCTGCCTGAGGCGCACCTCCAGCATCCTCCTGCTAGGTCAGTGTCATAACTAAGCATATTCTTGCCGCCTGGGTTAGGAGAAGACAGCAGCCTTCTTCTAGCCTCTTCTCGCCCCTTCCCCCTGCTCTCCCTGCCTCCGTCTTTGATTAAAGATGGAATCTCGTATCTCTGGGACCCTAGAAATCATCCAATCCAACCCCATGTGCTACAGATGGGGAAGCTGAGGCACAGAGAGGGTGAGTGACTTGTCCAAGGTCATAGAGCATACAAGTAGCCAAACTGAGGTTAAGAAAAGGGCCAGGGCTCTCTTGCCACACAAAACTGTGTCCACCCAATTATATGGTTAACCAGTAGCGGCCACTGTCTCCCAGACACTGTGCTAAGCCCCAGAATACAAAGCCAGGTGAGTCATGGAATTTGCCTCCAGAGAACTTAAGAGTCTCATTGAGGAGATGGACACATAAATTTTTTTTAAAAAAGAGAGAGAGGGAACTCTGATCGGTTGGTGTATTAGTCAGCTTGGTGTGCCGTAAGAAAATACCAGGCGGGGTACTTAGATGGGAAGTCCAAGATCAAGTTGCTGACCATTGGGTTTCTGGGGCTGGCACTCTCCTGGTTTGCAGATGGCCACCTTCTCACCGTGTCCACACATGGCCTTTTCTTAGTGTATGAGCATGGAAAACGAGCCCCTCATAGGCTCTCAATTCTGTAGGATTTGTGCCCTAAGTTATGATTTTATTTGACCTCAATTAACTCCTGAATTCCCTCCTTCCAAATGCAATCCCACTGAGGGTTGAGCTTCAACCTATAAATTGGGGGTGGGGAGATCACATTAGTTAACAGCAGCGAGTAATAAACGCGGGTTCCCCTCACTATGTGAACACTGCGTGCCCATGAAACCTTTCGTAAGCTGAGAGCAGAAGCGGTCACGTTATTCTAGGTCCTTATTTCACTCACCACCACGGACAAGCGAACCCCTACAGGAACAATGACGATAGCTCACTTTTACCGAGCACCCACCTGCCGGGCAGGGTGCCAAGCACCTTAGATACTTCCTATCGTTTCATCCTCACAGCTACTAGAATCCCCCCGTTTCACAGCTGAGTCAACTGAGGCCCTGGAGAGGTGGAGTCACTTGCCTAAGGACACGAGGTGTAACTCCAGAGAGGCCCCCCCACCGCCCAGTTCTGGGGGGAGGTTGGGAAAAGCTTCAAGGGGCAGGTGATGCCTGAGAGAAGTTCTGAAGGCCCGGGACCCGAGGAGCAAGGGCGTGGGCCCAGGCTCCCTCCTTCTGAATCGCAGGACCCGTTTATTTTCCCCAATTCACATTCCCTTTTAAAAAGCTCCTAACTGCGGCCTGGCTGGGGGAAGCGGTGCATTCGCGACACAGTCCCTGGGCTCCCGACTGACGTGGGCCTGCGCCAGGCGCTTTCCCAGTGACCTAACACCGCCTGGCAACTGGCCGCCTTCTGCTTCTGACAGCTTGGCATATTTGGTCATTTACTGGGTGCCTGTGAAGATCAAATGGGTTAAGATTCTTCTCTTTAAGCAGCGGGGAAAGGAACATCAAAAAGGTGTACATTTCATTTCCCCAGTTTTGATTAAGTCAAGCATGAAATGAAATGTAATACCCTCAAGTGGCCGGGGTTTACAGCATTGATGTCGTTACTTCTGCTTGAGGGGGCCCAGTCAGCCCTGGGCCCGGGGAACAAGCTGACGGAGTTTTAGGGTGGCCAGATGGACGGGTTTACCGCGGTTGAAAAGGCAGCTTAGTGCTGGCCTCTTCAAGCCGACTGTGTGAAATCCCGGGGTGGCCCCTTCCCCTCCGCCCGGCCCTCCCGCAGCCCCGCCTCCCCCTCCCAGCCCGATCTGGAAAGAGCGACCTGCCCCTGGACGCCACGCCGACCCACCCTGGCTGCTCTGCCAGGGATCGGGGCTGCCACGGGCAAGAAGGGGACACCCCCGGAGTGTCTGTGGGGCAGGGTGGCCCCAGAGGGAATTAGCTTTCAGGGAAGGAGAAAAAGACGAACCCCTGGAGGGCTGTCTCCAGAACTCACTAACACCTGATCCTTGGTTGGGCAGCCCGGGGCACCCCTCTGTGCCAGGCAGGGTTCTAGGCCCCGGAGAGGTGAACCCAGCCACCTGGCTCTATTTATTCCAGAAATACCCTCTGAGGTTGGCTTGGAGCACCAGAAAAAAATGTGAAGCTACTATGGGGCTCAGCAGCTGACAGCCGGGGCTGAGAAGAACCTGGGTCAGCACCGGGCTAACTTCTCGCAGGTCGAAGCCATTTCACCCACCGGCCCAGGGCCCACTTTTAAGGGCTCGCGGAATAGTTTCCTGTCTGCAAATAAAGTTAGAGCAGTGGCTCCAAAACATAAAAAGAAAAACTGCCAGATCGGACAGATGAGGCGGGTAATGAGCGACTCAGTGAGGGAGGAGTGTGTGGGCAACCGAGGTCCCACCGTCTCGTAGTATCTGAACAATGAAAGAGCGGAGCGGATGGCCTGCTCTCACAGAAGCAGAACCGAAAATGATTAAATATTCTAAAAATGCTTCCAGAAAGTATTTTTGGCATGAAGAAGGTCATATTTCACGTGAGATGGGGAAAGCACTTTATATATTGGACAGGGAGACTCCCCAACTCAAGGCTTGGGGGCCCGGTGGTGGGATCTGACACTGGCTTGGAGCTCAGCTCTGCAGCCCCAGGTCTGAAATGAAGTGGGTCCTTCTCAGGCTGGAAAAGGCCCACTTTCCAGAGGTGCTTTCCGGAAGGTTCCACCCCAGGCTCAGCTTCAAGCGTCAGGCTTCGGGCTCTCGACAGCTGAAGGAAGACAGCGGGGCTTGGAGAGGAACTTAATAGAATCCTTAATGCCGCTAACAATCCTCTGCTATTGAATTGCATTAAGTAGATATTATGGGAGCACAAAGAACTAAATAGCTCAACATCACCCTCATTCGGCATGCGGCCCGGCTGGGACCATTTTATGGGCATGGCCATTGTTCCTGGGCTCCCCAGGTTAGCTTTAAATTGCAAATGATACCCTGAAAGGAAACTCTCTCTCTCCCTCTCTCTCCCCCTCCTTCTCTCCTCTCTCTCAAAACGGCCCTCCCAGAAAGAAAATCATTTTAGGCCATAAGAAAAAGAAAAGCAATGTTGCCACGGCTCGGACCGTGGCAAATGAAATACATCACGGGCTCGGGAGCCGGAAGCCCCGCGCGGGCTCCCGCTCCTGCTCTGGAATGCGGCCCGCATGAGAACGCGAACAGCGCCAGCTCCGCACGAATTCATAGGCCGGCCGACACATTTCCCTTTGTTTGAGGCCCATCGGGCAGCATCGGGGTGTGGGCCGGCCAGGAGGAGGGAGGGGAGGATCTTATTTGATTAAAAAAAAATCCAATAATCCAGCTGAAGGGGAGGGAGCGTGTGCAGCCACCCTCCTCGGGACGGGCCTTCGGAATCAATGGCGAGCCGGCGGCGGCCGCCACGGGAAGTCTCATCACTTGCTCTGATCAAAATGCTTTAGGAAAAAAAAAAAAAAAAAAGGTCTCCGTAGAATTGTTTGCAAACTGCAAAGTGCTTCAGCGACTGACATGAAAACGCTGGAAGCTGGAAACCTATTCCCAGGCAGAGGCCTCCTCTGTCACCTCGGTGGGTGAATAATTGTGCCTTTTGCATACGCCTTGTCAGCAGCGGCAGGAATGAGGGGGCCCCAAGGACCGGCCGGCAGCGCGGGTGTTGAACCAGTAGAGTAAATTAAAACACGGATTAGAGCCAGTATGATTGGGGGTGACAAGCAGGGCGGGGGCGGCCAGGGACCAAGCCGTGTTGCCCATATGGTCCCCGGGCCGCCCAAGCAGCGCAGCCCCAGCCTGCTCCAGCTGCCTGTCTGAAGGGGGCCTTTAGGAGGCCTCAAGCCATTTGCTGGAACTGGGAAAATTGGTTTCCCTTCTTTGCAAGTTTCAGAAGTGCCACCAGCTGTTGCCAGGTACTCGGAGGGTTCGGTGGTAACATCCATCATCCCCGCCCCCACCCTGACCCCCACCCGGCACCCCGTGGGAGGGAGGCCTGGTGCTTGGTGGGGTGCTCTGATGGGCAGGCCCACCCCTTCTTGGTTACCTCGTTTGAATTCAGAGAAGAGAACTTTCTGGGCCACCGAGAGCGGGGTAAAAGTGGCACCTGACCGATCTGGTTGCCAGGATCAAGGTGAGGAGCCAGGGCTCTTAGTAAGGCTGGTGAATGTTAGGCACCCACCATGTTCTACCAACTGTAGCTTTATTATCAGGACCTGTGTGAATGGTTCAGGTGCCCAGGAGGGACCAAGTCTGTCTGTAATCTATTCTGCATTCCATCCACCGAGCCACTGCCCGGTGCAGGGCACGTCCCCCGTTTTCCACAAACGCACCTCACGAGCCTGCAGTGGCCTTGTGTTTATCACAACCTCGGTACAACTCTATGGTTAGGTCTGGTCACCACCATCCCCATTTTACTGAGGAGGAAACTGAGGCTCAGAGAAGCTCAACAATTTGCCTGCTGTCACACAGCATAGACGTAAAGAGCTTAGGCTCCCACTGGGGTCTCTGAGTCCAGAGCCTGCCCCTCTTAACCGCTGTGTGGGGAGGAGAGGTGAGGTTGGGAGACCTGGAAAGCTCCCCCTTGCTCACCGGGAAGCTTTGCCACACAGAAATACAAAAGGGGTCTAGGAACAAAAGGATGTGGCCGTGGTTCCTGGAATGGGGACAAGTTGGTGGAAGGGGCGGCTGGGGGCAGGAAGGACTTGAACATGCCATAGTGGGCAAAGCAGGGAGAGCTCTGCAAGAGCAGTGAGTGTTGGGTCACCTTCAGCAAAATCCAGGAGTGTCCCCCACCCCGATTAGATCCTGCACCGTCCACACCAGAATCCCGCTGTGCTAGTGTGCTTGTGCGAGGACACACACACACACATACACACACCCTGAAATACGCCTCTTCTGAAGCAAATGCCGTAGACAGCGCACTGGCCGGCCCTCCTGCCGAGAAGGAATTGCCACTCACGTCCCCAGTGACAAGGGGGTCATCCCAGGGAGGCCTTGCCCTCTAACATCCCCTGTTCAACTTATTACATGAAATAAATTTTATGCTATAATATCTTCTGGGGAGAAAATTCCACATGACATGATCTCTTTCTACATGTCAAAGGGAGAGAGCTCACGTGTGAACAAACCCCAACTCGGAGGAGTCACACATCATATCTCATTGCCTGGGCTCCTTCATGACCTTCCACATTCAGCAGGACAAGAGCACCCCGTTTAAGAACTTGACTCTGAAGAGTTGCAAAGTGAACACTCATCTTTGAAACACCCCGATCTCAGCCCTGGCCGGTGCGGCTCCGTTGGCCGGGCGTCCTCACGTGCACCAAAGGGTGCTGGCTCGATTCCCGGCCAGGGCACATGCCAGGGGGTAGGCTCCATAACCCGGGTGGGTGGCTTCAGGAGGCAGCGGGTGGATGTTTCCCTCTCACATCCATGTTTCTCTTTTTCTTTCCCTCTCCCTTCCTCTCTCTCTAAAAAATCAATAAAATAATATTTTTTAAATCAAATGAAATACTCAGATATCAGAGCCTGGGAGGAAGGCTCAGCTCTCTTGCTATTGGTGCCTGATGGGGTTTCATAGTACGTGAAGAGGACCCTCTGATGCCCATTCTCCTCCTGTCCCCTCACCAAAACCATGCGGCACCTTCCCCGTCTCTGTGGAGGACACGTCTGTCCTTCAGTCGCTCAGGCCTACCATTGCGGAGCTCCCTTTGCCTTCCTTCTCTCACACCCCACAGCCGCCCATCAGCAAATCACGAAAGCTCTACCTTCAAAACACGGCAGCCGCCCCCTGCTCACAGCTCCCTGCTTTCTAGCTGCTTCCACCTCGCAGCCTTCACGAGGATTCCTCTGCCCAGAGCCCCGCGATGGCGTCTCCCGTCACTCACGGAAGCGCCGGAGTCCTCGACGTGACCGGCGAGGCCCCTCGCCGTCTGCTGCCCGGCCGCCTCGGTGCTTTCCTCTCCCGTCCCTCCCCCCCCAGATCGCTGAACTCCGGCCACGTGGGCTCCTCGGGGTGCCTCCCGCCCGCGCACCCCCACCCCACCCCACCTGCTGACCCGTCTCCCGGCTGCTCTCGCGCAGCTGGTTCTCGCCACCGCGTCCTGTCTCAGGGCTCTTTTCGGTGCCACCTCGCCAGAGGGCTGTCCCGGACCTCCCTGAATGAACCAGCCAAGCGCTGCCATCCACGTCACCCACCCTGCTGGATTTTTCTCCCCAGCACTTATCATTAAATTCTGTCTACTTTATCTACAGCTGTCTCCGAGGACTTAGATCAGCGCCCGGTACTTAGAACCTACTCAAGGAATGTACATGGCCGAGCGGTGAGCGGATGGCTCTAACCCGGGGCGAGCGCAGAGGCCTCTGTCCGCCTGCAGGCCGCTGTGGTCCCCTCTCTCCCTCCCCTTCTTCCTTCCAAAGAGACCCCGACTGCCCGCGGGGCCGCTCATGCTGCAGGCTCCCTCTGGCCCGCTCACCTGCAGGCCGTCGAGGTGCACGCGGCTCCTGCGTCCCCCAGCCCTTTATGCTGTCTCCGCAGGATGCCCGGTGCCATCCTGGGCCACTCCAGACACGGCAGCGATTTCCAAACCTGCCAGGTATCACCCCCCTTCTGGGCCTCTGCCCACGGGTGGCTCTTGTCCCAGAAGACGCTTCTCTTTCCTCCGCCTCCCCCGCTCCTTCCTAGCCGGTGAATTCCGCCGTCCTGAGGTGGCCCCGTAAAAACTCTGATTAGCCAGGATCTGCATCCCGTTCCGGCACTGCCCCCTCCACCGCCAGCACCAGCTACGATTTCCAAAGCCTGCCCAGGCACATCACCCCCTGGCTGAGAGAGAAATTGGAGTAACCGTTTTACATCGAAGGTAAAGTGTTCCGTACGTTGGAAAAACCTCCCTCGTTTGTTTTGTCTGTTTCTGGAGGGGCAGAGGGAGGAAAAGCATAGAGAGGTTAAATGACCGGCCTGGGGATGCACAGCGAACTGGCGGAGCTGGGAGAGGGGTGGAGACAGGCTGGCAGGAGTGTGTGTGTGTGTCTGTTGTGTGTTTTCTCAGCAGCAGGAGGTCCCTGTGTGCCTTGATTAGCAGTAACCCCTGAAGCTAAAGACCTGGAGATAAAGACCTGGGGTGCCTGACCTTCACGCCCTGCACAACTGTAGGTCTGAACTGCAGAGCTGGGATTCAGGTGCTGAGTACCTTAGAAGGAATGAGAAGGGGGGTCCTGAGCATCTCTCGAAGCCCCTTCATTCTAGGTTGGGGGAGAGAAAAGGAGGCCTTGAGGGAGCAGATCCCGCAGATCTACCCCAGCAGGGCCCCGGGCGCAGAGTCATTGATCAGTAGAGGGTTACTGTTATTGCTCCTATCACTGTTATCTTTATTTCCTGATTCTTGGCTTCCACATACATCAATTACAAATGTTAGCAAAAACTTAAACTTTGGCGTCTAAATGAAACAATGCAGCCATTTATGGAATACAATCATTGTTTACTAAAAACATCCAACATGCTTAAAATTCATAGAAGTTTAAAAACATTGTTTAAACTAAAAAAGTCAAGACGAACAAAGGCAGTCCTGATC
This sequence comes from Miniopterus natalensis, assembly GCF_054644295.1. Lineage (NCBI taxonomy): Eukaryota > Metazoa > Chordata > Mammalia > Chiroptera > Miniopteridae > Miniopterus > Miniopterus natalensis. The sequence continues at coordinate 8,842,994 of NC_142098.1, forward strand.
CTGCCCCCCGTCTTGCACTGCAGAGGGGAAATTGCTGACGAAATTACTGGGTCAACTGACAAAGCTGAAACACGAATGATGAATTAGATAAAAGTTACTGCATCAAGGTGAATTTTACTGACATTGATAACTATATTGTGGCTGCGTAACAGAATCCTCCTGCTCTTAGGCAATACCCATGGAAATACGGGTGTGTAACTTGAGGTATCTAACTGACCCTCAACTGGGTTTGTTAGCCTAGGTAGCTAGTTAGTATTAACAGGCTAGTAGGTTAGAGAAGACAATTTGGGGTGTGTGTGTGTGTGTGATGCATAAATAACAAAGCAATGAGATAAAATGTTAAGAGTAATTGACTCTAAGGAAAGGGTGTTCTTTATACTATTTTTCACTTTTATGACTTTTCTGTGAATCTGAAGTCATTTCCAAATAAAACATTTAAAAAACAAAACACCACTCCTTGTTCAGGATTACGATTTTCACGTGAAATTAAAATGAGTAGTGCCGGGAAGGTGAGTAGTGGAAGAAAAAATAGGAGAGTTACTTACCAGCCTTAAAACCAGCAGTCAGAGAAGATCAAGTCTGGCCTGGTCATCAAAAGGCGGGTGTTTCGTTTACTTGTTTTGTTTGGTGCTGGTGGTGGTGCCCTGTTGTGTCTGGTGTTCCGACGGTTTGCAAGGCCCTCAAGACTCTGGAAAGTGAGATTTCAACTTCAAGTCTCGGGCAACTTTGGGAGATGATTAAATGCAGCAAGCCGGCGGCTCTGGATGCTTCTGGACACGGGGCTTCTTTGACGGACGTTAGCATTTCAGAGGCCCGCGCGCTGACTGTGCAACACAGGCCACTCCAACGGGAGATTTGCATGAAGGATCAGGACCCGCTGGCCCTCCAAAATGCTCTTCCCTCGGAAAGTGGGTGTGCTTGCTCTCAGAGCCCCCCAGTTTCTTGGTGTTGTCACTGAAGTCCCACTTAGCCCGCACCTTCTCGATAAACCTCCCAGGCCCTGGCTTTGAGAGCCAGGGATCCTTCTGCTCCCCAGTCGAGGGGAGTTTTCCCTTCATTAATTTCTCTAAGAAGATTACTGAAGGCTTGTTTGTTGTTGTTGAAGCAACTAATTTCCCTAAAGCTCTTTGTTTTTCCAACTGGTTTACACTTTAATGCCCTTGATTGAATTTCAACAACAAGGGATCGACTTGACCAATCAACTCTCTTAAGGAAGAAAACACAAAAAGAGGGAACTTGGCCCGAAAGTATTTTAACCACAGGTCGGCTTTAATATATATATATATTCAGCCATGTGGACAGTTTTCAAAGAGATGTGCCCTAATTAGCATATCATTCAGGCCTTGCTTCCTTCCTGAAGTCAAGGTGACCTTCAATGAGGCTGAATTTCTCTAAATCACTACAGCAAAGTGATGGGAAATGTAACATCCCACAGCATCTTGTCAGTGCAGAGGGGTTTTAAAAATTTAGCTTATGTTTTTTTTCCCTCCCTTCTCCCATCCCTCCCTCCCTCCCTCCCTCCCTCCCTCCCTCCCTCCCTCCCTCCCCCCCCTCCCTCCCTCCCCGCCCGGCTTCTTTCCTCTCCACTATTTCTTTAAGAGTCTAAGGATGGTTCCGAATGGCAGATGGTTTCTAAGAACTTCAATATATATGTTTTGCAAGTGATCAGATAATTGTAGCATGATCGTCTTTGGAAATTCATTTTTACCAGCGTAACTGTGTGGAACCTAAGTGGTAACCCCCCTTCCGTTTACACCTTTGTGCCAGGTAATTACCATAATTGGTTTGTTTGATTAGCATGGGGAACACTGGTGCTGTCACAAGGGGATCCCTCTCTTTACTTGGAGATGCCATCACTGTCCTGCACCCCAAGGACACCACGCTGGCTACTGCAGGTTGAGTTTGGCCTCAAGTCTCTGGGGAGTTTCCCCTGCTTTCAGCATCTTCAGCATCTTGAAGATTGACCCTTGAACTTTCTAAGCCTAAAACGCTATTGATATTCTGTACTTTGTCACAAGAAAGGAGATGAGGGAGGGGACTGCAGGGGGCTTGGCAGCTGTGCCCTGTGGGTGGGTGGAGCTCAGCATGGAGGCTACTTGGGGATCAGTGGGGCTCCCCCAGCTGAGAGGCTGAGTTCCTGGGAGCCTTGTCTGAAGGTAGGACCTGGGGGACCCCACGCTGCTCTGCTGAAGGACTGTTAGCCCACAGGTGGTGGCCGAACTATAAATCCCAGGAACAATGACCGAGTTGTTGAGCCTGTTACATGCAGAGTAACCTCCCCGAGCGTCACCCATTGGGAGAGATTGTAAATGAGGAATTCCAGTCATCCAGGCCGAAGATCCAGCATGAAGACCCTCCATGGGGAAGAAAGGCAGGAGAACTGAAACCAGAGAATCCAATAAAAACCAAAACATGCGGTGTTGTGCCCAGTTAACCTCACGATTTAGTTGCGGGGCTCATCTGGAAAAGGCCTGCTATGATTTTAAAGCGTGTGCGCCCTCGGTTCCAGGTCGTGACGGACTTCGGGCCGGATTCCTTGCTGACACGGGGAGTGTACAGAGCTGAGGGCTGTTGCCCCGCAGCGAGGAAGCCCGCGTTCCCGAGGTGCAACAGCACAGATTCCAGGCGGGTGACATTCCCCCCCCAGAAAATATTCCCGAGACGGCGGGAGCGGTCAGGGTTCCAAAGGCCACGACGCAAACCAAGCTCAGGGCGGCTGCCGGCGCTCGGCCGAGCGGGGCCTGTGCGTGCAGACATCTGAAAACGCCTCCACTCCAGGGCCCGGGAAGAGTGCTCTCAACCAATTTGAAATCTATTTGTGGTGATCTTTGTTAATCGACGAGTTGAGAACATCTAGTTTGGGGAATTTTTGTTTCTTTGGATAAAGCAGAAATCACACACTCAGATTTATTTATTTTTATTGTGTTTTAAATTATGTGTTATTGTTTCTTGAAAGAAATCCACCATCGTAATTCTGGTTCTACTGCGACTTCTCCGAAGGTTCATAGGCGAACAATAGCCTTTAGTGCACAATCATATAATTTAATGAAAGTGAATGTACTCAGCCTCTCAAAAACTGCACCAGCGCCCGGCTATTGATCTGACATTTATCCAGGCGTGTCTTCTTGTCTGAGGGTTTTAATAATCTAATTTTAAAATGGGATTCTTCTTAGAGAATATCGGAGCTTGACCCTTACGCTTCCTGCAGCCTGGAGTGATGTGGGGCTAATACAGTGAGGGGTCGCCAGCCTGCGCCCGGTTATGAGGAGGCGGGAGGGTGGGGCATCATTCCTCGGCAATTGCGATAACTTTAGAGAGACTCTCTGTGTACTGGAGCTGTAATGAATAATTAAAAGAATTGTCGTGCTGTCTACTTTAATTAGATTTCAGTGCATTTTAAAATATGTATGTGGAGGGGAGTGTCAACCCGGAGCAGAATCGTTTGTGAGAACCAGAAACCCCTTCTTTGGGCAAAAGAAGACACTTGTACCAGGAACCCTATTGTTGTTGTTATTTATTATTATTATTATTATTATTATTATTATTATTATTATTCAGGGACAATTACTGGGTTCTAGAAGGCCGCTGCCATGGAAGGCAGCAGCCACATTCGCACATCTTTGCCCAGCCCCTCTCCCTGTCAACACCGTGGCTCTCAGCCGCTCGCCACCCTCCTATCTGGGCCAACATCGAAACCTGGCTCCTTCTCACATCATTGTCGCTCCCAAGCTGAGCAAACTCAGTGTGAAAAGCGATCACTGGCTGAGCTGTTTGACATCCCTTCCTGAGCCCGCGCAAGCACGTGAGCAGGGCGAACCTTCGGCGCCGAGCTCCGAAGCCACTTTCATGACCTCGGCAATCATTTTCGTGGTGACAAATACTGAGCACCGGCCCTGGATGAGTACGCCTCTGACCGTTGCACGACAAACATTCGGGGGCTCATCGCCTGCCCAGGGCACCCCCATCAGCACCCTACCCCTGGTGGGCACATACCCACCCCACAGGAAGACAGAAGGAGAAACGGACGACGGGGCTGACGCCCCGTTTCTGACGTTACGTTTTGCGGGGACGGGTGATGAGGTTGCGGTTCCCTTGAGTTTTCCTGAGCTTGCCATTAGTAGAGAAGACAGTGTCACAGTTCTCCAGTTTGGCTACATACTAACATCATCGTTAAAAAGAATCCTTAGAAATGAAAAACATTAATAAATAATAATAATAAAGCTTTAAAATGTATCTCACGCCCAGGCCACTGCCCCGACCCATTACCTCGGAAGCCCCGGGGGGGATGACCCAGGCACCGGCGTTTGTGAAGCTCCCCAGCTGGCCAACAGGCCGCCAAGTCAGAGAGCCAGCCGGTGGCAGAGGGAAATTTTGAAATAGGATGCTGGAGGGAACATTTTTATTTTATAACTTCAAGGCTTGCTGGCTAGGCGGTAGTTCTCCAGAAACAAACAAAGTAATACTAATCAGTTAAAGGTGTCAAAATGTAACAGCCTAATTACAGCCGGGAAGCTGACGTTTGCTCAGGAGCCCCTGCTTCCCCCGCCAGGGTGTTTGTGTTTCTCATTACGGGCCCTCCTCCCGCCCTCCGTCTATTGAACTAGCTGGCACAGGGGGCTGCCCTTTATCTCCTATTTAAAACACAAGCAATGACTGAAATTCATTTTCAATTTATTTTCCAATCATATGAAAGGAGGAGAGAGAAAGATTATTCTATTGAATCTTCTCCCGGCTGGTAAAAGGTTGGTAAGGCTTGTTCGGGATGCGCGGCGGAGAGCTCCCCGAGATAGTCTGTAGGGAGCAGAGTTAATCGAATAAACTAATCTTGGCTGTGGAGATTAACTCTAGGCTGCGGGAACGGGGTGAGGCAGAATGCAAATAGCAGAGCCGAGGTGCCAGGCGGGCCTGAGTCCCCCGCTGCCCCCGGGTTGGGCCCCTCGGCTCGGGGCTCGGATTTGGGAAGCGTGCTGGAAACGCTGTGCTTCCTCGGCTTTCCGGCCCCGGGAGGCCAAAGGTGCAGGGAGCCCAGGCTGTGTGCCGTGGAGGTAAATGCTACCTGGAGGTAAGGATTTGGTGCAGAGCGGCCCCTGACAGTGGTTAAACTGCCTGGCTTGTGAGCACAGTCTTTCAAATGGCCTTTGATGCCCTTGGCCCAGGCTCGCTGGCTGCGTGGGGTGGGGGTGGGGACATTCGTCTGAACACAGCTCTCATCCCTCCCTGGTCCAGGAGAAAGCCTCAGCTCCGCGGGTGGGAGGGAGTGAACCACAGGGGTCTTAGGGTCCGGGGAGGGCTGCCTGCCAGGGCCGGCTGCCTCCCTGTTCTGGAGGAATCAATCTGAGTGCTGGTCCCCTGGGATCTGCCTCCTCCCGCAACTCCCAGAACCAGGGGCGGGGCTCCAAGCCCCTCACCCTGACAGCGGAGGCAGTGGGAAATGACAGCAAGGTCCCTAGCGGGGCCGCTGAAGCCTTCTGTGAGTTGACATCTGCCTTCCTCGCCCAGTGCTGAGCCAGTCAGGGCTAATTCTTTTATTCCACGACTAAAATTAGGGTAAGTGCCAAGGTGAGAACACCCGGCGTCTCTGCAAGTGACCACTTGTCCCCACCTCCCAAGACACCAGCCCGGTGTGGGCCCTCATCTCTCATCCCAACACCTTCAGGGACTCTGTGGTGGGTGTCATTCTGGATTTCACTCTTGGCTCCTCCATTCGACTGTCCACCAGCAGCCTCGGAGACCTTGTCGCAGATCCAGACGACATTATATGCTTTTCTTACCTAGTTCCCATGGCTTGTGGCACAACACCCGGTGGCTTTCATAAATGCCCTGTGCCCGGTCGGTAGGGCTGAGTAGCCAGAAGGTGCTGTGAACCCCAGGTAAGCTAGCTTTAAATCCTGGCTTTGCCCCTAACTGGCTTTGTGACGTTGGGCAGGTCACTGAAACCCTCTCTAGGTGTGATCTGGAAAACGGCAGGAAGGTGCCAGCACTGACCACGTGGCCTGTACAAGGCCTAAATGGGTCAGTGCAGGCGTCGAAGAGGCCCTGGCACTCAGAGCATCCGCTGTCACCATTACCCCTCATCTTCTCCACCACCCTCTCACTAGCTTTCTGTTCCTCAGACACACTGGCTTTCTTTCTGCTCCTCCTGTCTCAGGGTCTCCGCACATGCTGTTCCCTCCTCTGTGCCTCACCCCTTTCCCCAGTAGGAAAGGGACCTTGAAGCCCCTTTGGCTTCCCATCATCAGCCCTGGCTGGTGTTGAAATGAGGACAGACGCTTTCCTGAGCGCAAAGGGAAAACCACTCTCTTCCCCCCCGCCACCCCTGCCAGAGCCCGGAAGCCCCCCACCGTCTATAGACTTGGCTAAACCTGGGCCCCGGTCAGTGGCAGGCGGATGGCAGGCAGTGTCTGGAGACTGACCTAGGAAGTCAGGACTTTTAATCATGTCCAGGGGAGCAGGGCTCTGAGAGAGGCAAAGGCCACCTGTTAAAGCAGCAGAGGCGTTCGCAGCCTGAGGACCCAACCCGGCTCTGCCCCAACCCTGGCTGTTTGAGCACTCACTCTGCCCCCGAGAATGTCCTGTGCACAGCTCTGTCTGCATATGATGCCCATTTAGTCTCAGAATCATTTGACAGGGTGGGTGTTATTGCCTCCCTTTTATCGATAGAGAGACCCCAAGGGCTCAGAGAGTCTAAGTGAGATGCCTGAAGTCACACAGCAGGTCTGGGACTTGAACCCAGGCTTCCCTGCTGGGGGAGCCCGTGTTCTCGAACACCCTCTGTGGACTGTGGTCCTGCAGGAATGGCTGCCCGTCGTGACTGAGCTAGAAGGCTCGGCATTAGCTGCAAGGATTTGTCTTTGAACCACGGATACCCCCAGTTGGGGTATCACAAGGGAAAAATAAAACCCAACAATGACTTCAAATTTTCACTGCAGCCTCTCTTTCAGGTCCCACGGCCAATGGCATCTCTTTCAGGACATGGTCCCGGACTCCCCCAGGATGAGACTCTCTCTCCATCCCCCCCACCTTACCCATTCTCACCTGGAATACACACCCCACTACCCTGAGCCCCCATGGTACGGTCTATTTTGATTCACACCAGCATCTCCCGTTCTCCCTCCTCTGGTTGCTGAGGCGCCGGGCGCATGGGAGTGCTTCAGACACGCCTCTGGACCAAATCAGTTAGCAAGATCCCGTCTTCCTAACAAGCTGCCAGTTCAGCAAGTACGTCGGCAGAGCCACAAACTCACACGTATTTCTCCATAACTGACCTAAATTCTCCTCTCCGGCCCAAGAGCAGGAAACCTGATTTAGTGAACAGAGACAAGCCCAGTTCAGACCTTTCCCCCTCACTCGCCTTCGGATCAAGAATTCGGGCAAATGCAGAGGCCTCCCCCTTTCTGCTCTTCTCTTGCCAAGAGTGATGCATGTTCTGGGAGCCGGGGGCCTTGCTACTCACCCGGGCATCCAGGACAGGCCTTGGGTCCAACCTTATCAGCAGCTGTGCATGCCGGGTTCTGCCACTGGCCACGGGTCATTGCAGCCAAGCCTGGCAGCCCCGTGGACACGAGCTTATCTGCACACAGAGAGACGCGGCAGCCATTTAAATGATGCGGGAGATGCTGCCTCTCGAAGAATGTGGGTAGCAGATAGGAAGTAGGATTCTGTCCTCACTCAGTAGGCCTTTTTCTTACATATTTTTAAGAATATGAATATCTATCTATATCTATCTATCTATCATCTATCATCTATCTATCATCTATCTATCTATCTATCTATCTATCTATCTATCTATCTATCTATCATCTATCATCCATCATCTATCATCTATCTATCTATCTATCTATCTATCTATCTATCATCTATCTATCTATCTATCTATCTATCTATCTATCTATCTATCTATCTATCTATCATCTATCTATCTATCTATCATCTATCTATCATCTATCTATCTATCTATCTATCTATCTATCTATCTATCTATCTATCTATCTATCTATCTATCTATCATCTATCATCTATCTATCATCTATCTATCTATCTATCTATCTATCTATCTATCTATCTATCTATCTATCTATCTATCTATCTATCATCTATCATCTATCTATCTAAAACTCGGTCTCTACGCATAAAGTGACTGCTTTATTTGACGCTCACCCAAGTGACCTGTGATCTTTTCCAACACCCTTAGCCCGTTTGGAGACTTCTCTAAGCTTCTACTCTAGAGTTACCTCCCCTCCTCAGCCTGTTTGCAATGAGGCTCCCACTCTCTCTTGCAGCTCACGTTACTGTGAGTGGGAAGGCCCTGTGCTCAGCATACGGAGTCATTGCATTCTCAACTCAGTGAGGAATGTTCACCCATTATCCCCCCATTTTACAGATGTGGAAACTGAGGATCAGGGAGGGAGGTTAAGCATTATGTCCAAGGCCTGCAGTTGGCATCATAGAAGTTCATTGTTACTTCTCGAAGTGAAGGGCGTATTGGCAGCTGGAACACGACATGCCCAGCCTGGTGATGCACCCAAGGCAGCAATTCTGCATGAAATGGTTCTTCAAGGGGCACCCTCAGCCCCTCACAAACCCACATTAAAAGCCTAGTGTCCTTTGTGACTTCAGTCGTCTTTCCTCTGATCACCAGTTTCCATCCCACTTCTACTCTGCCCAGCCAGCTGCTCAGTGTCCTGCCTGGTTCACAGGGGATCCCTAGGACCTGGGACAGTCGCTGCTACACAGCAGCTGTGCACTAACATCTCGCGGATGCAGCCCCACTGCCCCTCCAGTCCACGTGCTTCTGCCTAATTAGTTCTCCCACGGTCGAGAGCATGTCTCTCCTGCCCATATCCCCTTGGTGGCTCTTCACTTACCCACAGAGAGGAAGCAATGCCCTCCCCTCTGGCATTGCCCGCCCCTGCAGCCCATCCTGGACCTACTCGCTAAGCCTTGCCACTCACTCTGTTTCTGCTCAAACCCAGCCTCCATTTGGAGCCATTTCTCTAAAGAGGCACCGAGCTGCCCCTCCGTCCTCCGTGTTGGCCAAGCTGCTCCTTCCGCTGGGCAGTTTTGCCCTGCCTGCCCCTCACCCCTAGGAAAGAGCCCCGTATAATCCTCAAGTGCTGCCTCCGTCAGGCAGCTTTCCCTGATCTCCCCTCCCGAGCCTCCCTCGAAGCTGGTGCTCTCCTCTGCGGTACAGAAATGAAGACCGCCCTTTCCTCACTGCATGGTCTTGGCACCCTTCTCAAAACTCATTGGCCGTGTGTCTTCGTCAGCTCGGGCTGCTATACCAAAATGCCATAGCCCGAGTGTCTGAAACAATAAATGGTCATTTCTCACAGTTCCGGAGACTGGACGTCTGAGATCAGTACGGTTGGGGTCTTGGTGAGGGCCCTCTTTCTGGTTTGCAGATGGATGGCTTCTTGCTATGTCTTCACATGACACAGAGAAATCATTTCCCTCAAGTCCTTTCTTACAAGGGCACTAATCCCATCACCAGGACTCCACCTTCATGACCTAATCCCCTCCCAAAGGCCTCACCTCCATAGACCATCACAGTGGGGACTGGGGCTTCGGCATATGAATTTTGACACAAGCATTCAGCCCATAGCACCATAGATGCCAAAGTTTATTTCTGGGGTCTCTATTATATTCCACTGGTTTATATGCCTGTCCTCACGCCAAGAGCATACTATTTTTATTGTTGTAGGTTTGTAGTGAGTTTCAAAGTTGGGTTGTGCAAGACCTGCAACTTCATTTTTCTTCTTCAAGATCGTTTTTGTAATTCAGGGCGCTCTGCAATCCCATGTGAATTTGAGGATTGACTTTTTCCTTTCTGTAGGAAAAGGCCGCTGGAATTTTGACAGGGATTGTGTTGAATCTATAGATTGTTTCAGGTGGTAGCGACACCGTGACAATGTTAGTTCTTCCTATCCATGAAGAAGGGATGTCTTCCCACTTACTTAGATCTTCTTTCATTTTTTTCAACAATTTTTGTAGTTTTTAGTATACAAGTCCTTCACCTCCATGGTTAGATTTACTCCCAAGTATTTAATTCTTTTAGCTACTAATATAAATGGAATTGCTTTCCAAGTTGCATTAGTATTTTTTTAAAGCTCTCCAAGTGATTCCCATGTACAGTTGGGGTTGAAAACTACTGTGTTAGCCAAAGCTTCCTAAGGTAGAGAGAAGGTGAGTTCCCTGGCGAGGACCCTCACCCTGGGTCGCTGCTCAGCAACCATTTCTGACTCATGTACGCATAGCTTCTTTCTTGGAAAATACATTGTAAACTTTGTTGGTTTCGATATGTGGTGCCTGCATCCTGATGCTCTTGGCTTTGCCTCTCCCCTTTCCCCACCTTTTCCATATCCCCCCGTCAGTTCCCAAAGGGAAAGCCTGGCTATCACTGACTCTTCTGCAAGGCTGGGCTTGTGCAGAAAGGGAGCTGACACCAGCTACAGGGCATCTCCTACCAGGATGGCACTGGACACGCCCAACCCCACCTAGGGAAGCGATGATGCTTGATTTTGAGCAGATAATAGTGTCCGGGAAATGACACTCGGGTACCAGTAGTTGCAGACAGGCCCACAGGGTGTGGCGGCCAAACATGATGGGTCAGCTAGAGAAAGGAGGGGTCGCTTTGATTGAGGAGAGCAGCACTGTCACCTCATGATAACCACAGAGCATCCCCGGCCGTCACCTTATTGTGCCCAGCTTCCTTGACATTGAGTATGGGCCTGCGACATGCGTTATAACTGGGGCCCACCCCCTGCCCCCCACCCAACCCCAGACGCTCGCTCAGGGACAAGCAGCCTCCGCCGCAGGGTTTCCGGTCAGGGATTCACAACAATGAGGACGGCAAGTTCACCAGCCTCATTGGCAATGCTCTTTGAGAAACCCAACAGATGGGCTCTAATTGCAGGCCTGTTGTGGGGACATTGTTAACAAACACACAAGTAGCAGTATACAGGGCTTTTTGGAACCGAATGTGACTTGGCAGCTGGGGACGGCCGTCTAATTACCAACATCTGAGTTTCTTGTTTAATGAAGGGGAATGTGGAAAACGGCCGTGCTTGAAGCAGCCGGTGTGGAGAGAGATGCCAGGCGACGGCGACGCTCCCGTGGTGCCCGCGGCCCGCGTCATCCAGGGGCCCCCCTCCCTTCTCCCTCGAGTCCAGGCCTCGATTTTAGGACAGGAGATGGAATTCTTGGGACCCTCAGGATCAACCGCAGGTGGTTAGAGAACAGTGTACTTGGAGGCACATCGGTCCCTCATATGTATTATGTTTTTCTTCTTAAATCGTCAGGTCGGCACTCCGGGAAAATCCATCGTGTTTAACGTGTGACTTCCCGTGTCCCCTGCACAGCGCTGTTTGACCCCGAAACACCCACGCCCGTGTCCCACAGTTCACCCCTCTGCTGTAATGCTTGCTCAGCCCTACGGGGACTTGCTTTGTCCAAGCGCTGTTTTAAGCACCTTCTCTGATTAGCTCATTTAATCCCTTCTTCTAAATTCTTTTTAAATTTCCTTTATGTTTTCTAGGTATAATCAAAAAATAAAAATTGTATATATTTAGGCTGTATTAAAGGGGTGCAGTGTGATGATTTAGTACATTGTGGAATAGTTACCACAATCAAGTTAATGACGCCACTGTCCCCTCACACAGCTGGCCCACACTGTGTGTGCGGCGAGAGCAAACCCCACGGATACAGAACCGTATTCCTCAGTATAATCACCATGTTGTCGATTAGATCCCAGAACCTATTCATCTTATATCTGAAAGTTTGTACCCTTTGGTCCACATCTCCCATTTCCCTCATTCTCAGTTTAATCTTTTAAATAACCCTAAGAGTTGGAGACCATTCTCATTTCCAGTTTACAGATGAGAAGACTGAGGCTTGGAGGGGTTAGGTGACCTCTTGGGGAGAAGGTGGCCTCGGGTGAGGTTCCTTCGGCTCAGGCTGGCTTGTTTGATGTGAATCACTGGTCCTCGGGGGGGGGGGGGTGTTGCTGAGTCCCAGGCCCTGTGCTTGCAGCCTGGACCTCCCTTAGGTCAGCCTCGCAGTAACTTTAGGAGGCAGACACCGTCATTATCTCTGAGACACGAAACTGACTTCCAAGGATTGAGTGACCGGCTCAACGCGCAAAGCTGGCGCGGTGCTGAGCTGGGATTCGAACTCGGGGCCCCTTCTCTGTGCTCCGTGGTCCTGCCACTCTGTGAGAAGGCCTGACATGCCGGCCCACTGCAGGGATCCTGTTCTTGTGGTTTAGGTCGCTGACCATCTGGTCAGTGTTTGTTCAGGAGGGTCCACGGAAGAAGCTGCTCTTGGGTGCCAAGACCAGGAGAAGTGAATCATGGTTGTGGAATCAAATAATTTTTACTGCACGGACACCATGAAACTCATCAAACCAGCTTCTCCAGCCAGGGAGTAGGTTCCCCGCGGGCCATACGCAGGCATGTGGGAGCTGCTAAGGGTCTACCTGTTGGAGTTGTTACAAAACCATGTGGGTGGGGCCCAAGACCAATACAACTGGTGTCCTTATAATAAGAGGAGATTAAGACATAGACAAGCACCGAGGGAAGACCATGTGAAGACACGGGGGGAAGGTGGCCACCGGCAAGTCAAGGAGAGAGGCCTCGGAAGAAACCAACCCCACCCACACCTTGATCTCGGCCTCCAGGCCTCCAGGCCTCCAGGCTGTGAGGGTAAATTCCTGTTGTTGAAGCCACCAGGCTGCGGTGCTTTGCTCTGGAGGCCCTGGCCGGCTAATAGATCTTGGTAGAGAAACAGACTTGATGTGAGGAATTGCAATCAAGTTGTAAATGGTGTTTTCCCACGGAGGAGTGAAAAACTGGGGACATTTATGCCATCGACTTATTGCACTGAGAGATGGGGGTAAGGCTTGAGCTAGCCGACGTGGCGGAGAGAGCAATGGGCTGGACTTCGGGACACTCGGCTGCACTCCCAGCTTTGCCTTCTCTGGGCCTTGGCACTCTCACCTGTGTCACCAGGGCCTGGACCAGGTCTCGCGATGTCTCCTCCCAGCTCTGACAGCCGAGAGCCCACCCCAAGCTGAGCTCCCACGTGCAAGCCCAAAGTGAGCGTCTGGAAAACATGCTCCTTCACTTGCCCGCCGGGCACCCCTGGCAGAGGACGTCCGCCCGCAGTCTCCCCATAACTGCTTCCTACCCAAGACGGCGAGAACCTGCCCGGGAACGTTTGCCAAACGGTGCCTAACGGAGAAGCTCTGCTCCAAAGCCGGCGCTAAGGAAAAGGCAACAGTGAGATCTTTCCAGTTATTTCCCGGCCTATTCCCCTTCCCCACGGGAGGGCGATTTAATGAGCATGGATTTGGGGGAGCTTTGCCTGTGGCCTTTGGAGAATTTGGCTGACAGTCACGATAAGAAGGGAAAACTCAGACAAGTAAGAATTAATGAAATCCCAGCCAAAAATAGCTATGAAAGGCGGACCGGGGGTGGGGGGAGCTGCGGAGAGGGGATACTCGGCGAGCCTGGAAACACAGTCACGGGCGCCCGGGAGGAGACGAGCCCCAGGCTGTGAAAATGCCCCTGAAAAAGTGGCAGAACCCTTGACCCTGTGAAACTGTGGGCGGAAGAGACCAACTAGCCACAGCTTTAGAGAAGAGCAGTGAGTGGACGTCAGATACCTGAAAACAAACCGCCAATAGTAATAATAGTAACCACAACAAGAACTGTATGAGCCCTTCACCTCTGCTGGGCACTGATCTGCATATTTCAAACATGTGAACTCACTGAATCCTCACAGAAATCCGACGAGGTGAATAGTGAAGTACTGTGATCGCTATTTTGACAGACTTGGCAATTTACAGACGGAGAGACCGTCTTACCCAAAGCCTCTCGGCTAATGACAGAGCCGCACTGAACGTGGGCAGGCCGCCCCCAAAGCCCGGGGCCCTGGCTGCTTTGCTGCCCGGAGCCTCCGTATGTCCTGGAGCCCCCTGCGTGAGAGATGGAAAAGTGGCTCATTTTACAGATGGGGAAACCGAGGCCCAGAGGGGGCTTCCAGTAACACCAAGTGTCTTCAGTCTACTCAGAGCTTGTGGAACATCCTGACGGTTTATTTCTAAATCCGTATATATCTGTTTATAAATATGTGTGCATGTGAAATATAGGCCATTTACGACAAAAAATAAAACACCGCAAATACCCAGGGGCTCCCTGCACTGTCTCCCTGACTAACCCTCCCTTTGCAGCACCTGTAGGTTCTTAGACAATATCATTTAGCTTTCCTTGATGTTGGACTTCCTCTGAATGGGATCATGGAGCAAACATTTTTGTGTCTCACTGCTTGGGCCTAACGCTGGAATTATGAAATGTTGTTGCATATATATGACGCCATTAAAAGATACAGCTCAAGTTATTCATCCGTTTTTCAGGCAATGGGCATTTGGTATGCTTCCAGTTTGCGGCAACTGTGAGAGCCCTGTGGCTGTGAGCGCACCTGCCTGTGTCTCCCGGAGCGTGTCCCTTGTGCGTGTTTTTCTAGGACACGCGGCTGGTGGGAGCATCTCTGGGTCAGAGGGTGTGTGCACCTCCAGTTCCACTGGGTAACGCCACGCTGGTTTCTAAGAGCCTGAACTCGTCTCCATAACATCAAACTGCCTTACCAGAAGGATGTGTCGAAGGAATAACTGGGTTTTTACAAAGGCCACAGCAGGAACACGGGGAGGGGGCTGCCTTGCCTGCGAGGCCGGGAGCCCAGCCCTCGGTCTACCGAAGGAGCGGCCCACACACGGCGCCTGGCCTGGAAACTGCTGAGATCAGCCGCCCTGGAGGGTCGGGCGGGACGCATCGGGCCTGGCCGGTGCCTGCCGACAAAGCAGGACAGATGTTAGCGGTGATCTGGGCTCGGTCCCCTGACTGCTTCCTTGCATTGTACCCGGGGCGGCACCACCCGGCATCGCTGGGAGGTGGCGCGGAACCCTCAGTGCACCGGACCGCGCTGGGCCTGCCTCGGCGTCCCTTCTGGGGACCTGAAATCACCACTGTGAACCAGCCCCAGTGTCCTCTTGGGGGTTGCTCTGGTGCACACCCCTTCCACTCGCATCCACCATACCCTCTGCAGACCCTGCGGGGTCTCTCTGAACAGCCAGGGCCCCTTCATTATTCCGCCCAATAAGTCAGCGAGGGCTGTTTACAAAGCCAAGGATTCTCTCCAAACCTGCGGCCTGGTCCCCAGGCTTCCCTGCTGCACTGAAAGGAGCGGGCGAGACGTCTTAATATCCTGCCCCGCCAGAAAGGGAGCGTTTCCCCTCCCTCTCTCCTAATAGATAAATTAATATCATCAAACGTTCTGAAAAAATCCTTTACGAAAACATCTCTCTTGCCAAGAAAAAAAAAAAGTTTATTATAAAACTGGAGAAATTTGTTTCAACGTGTTAAAAAGGCCTTTTCTCAGCCGTGAATTCGCTCCCCATCTCTCCCCCCCTTCAATTAATTTCACACTAATCCATTTCTTTATCGGGCGGCGGAGTGAACGCGTGCGGAGTGAGTGATGAAGCTGAGGGCCGATGGAGGTGCGTGGCTCTGTAATTTCATCCTTGAATTTTGTGATTACTAACAGGACAACTTTTTTAATTTGCTCTTTTGTCTGGATTCCCTGGCTGGCAATCTGCTCGGTGAGCTCGGCTTTTTAATCAATCACCTAGATAATCAAATGTCACTGGCTATCTGCTCCGTGTAATTACTTTTGCAATTAAAAATCAACCTCAAGTTGCCTCATCTAATTAGAGGGATGGGCAGATTTTCATCTAGATTGATTTTTTAATAAATATTGACTTAAAATGCCATAATCTCATCATATTCTTTCATTTTCTTTGTACCAAAAATCAAACAAATGGAAGAATTAGCAAGCAGAAGGAATCGCGGGACTTCAAAAGCCTCTGCTGGTTCAGACGCGCAGAACTGCGCTGAGCAGAAGCCCAGCTTATCTCGCCTGGTAACAACCCTCGATAGCTTCCCCCTTTTATTGGAAAAGCGAACAAAGCAACTCAACGATTGTGTCTCACACTAACATTGTTGCAAGCCCACCGTTCCAAGGGCTTCTCCTTTCATTCCTTGTGCTGCCGGGGACAATCGTTCCTATTAATGTTATTATTGCTTTTAAAGCCGTCCCGTACGTACCAGATGATTTTGAGCATTAATACATATGCGTTTCATACTGGAGTGATCATCACTGTGAGTTTTCTTAAACACATAAAAATATTATCTGCAGGCAGATGATCTTCTTATCTTTGCTCTCTTGTATCTTTTATGTATCATAATTAAAACACTGTCAATAACACAGTTGGTTGCTTTTTGGTTGTAGTGGCTGATGTTGAACAAGGAAAATCCGCAATCTGGTAAGGGATTACCTACAGGAAAATAACACAGTTTTCTCACAGAACAATTGTCCTAAGATGAAATGTAATGGTATCTTGTGTGCCTGTTTAAAAAAAAAAAAAAAGAGAGAGAGAGATCACGTCGGTGACCCTGACAGAATTCCATTTAAACCTCGGCTGATTGGGGCGATGATGAAGGAATAATGCATCCAGCATCCTTGCTTTATTCTTCACAAAGCGGGCACAAATTGCCCACACCTGACTGCACAATTCTCTCTAAGAACAGGGGGGAAAAGCCGTAGCCAGGGCAAGTCAAACTTTTGCCTCTCCTTGGTGGCAAAAGGAACAGAGGAGTGAGGACAGACCCCACAAAGGGGCCAAGGGCAGTGAGGAAAAGAGCAGTGGTTCCAACGCAGGCCTCCCTCCAGGAGGCAGGTCCCTTCCCACCTAAGGGGGTACGTCATCTGCGATTTCAGCCCCACGATCGACTTGGTGTCCAAGTCACCATTTCCCAAAAGGATTGTCTATGGGCTATTAGTCCCATACAACGTTGTGCCAAAAATGAGGGCTTTGTAGTCAATTCAATTTAAAAAATACAAGATTCTCTACCTCCTTGCTGGAGAGAAGTGATAAATACACATTGTTCTAGAAAGTCTCAGAGAAGTCCTGCAACACAGACCTCTGTTTGGCTCAGAATTTATCAAATTTATTTTCCAGAAATTTTTCTATCTATCTATCATCTATCTATCTATCTATCTATCTATCTATCTATCTATCTATCTATCATCTATCTATCATCTATCTATCTATCTATCTATCTATCTATCTATCTATCTATCTATATCTATCATCTATCTACCATCTATCATCTACCTATCATCTATCTATCTATATCTGTCTATTATCTACCTATTATCTATCTATCTATCTATCTATCTATCTATCTATCATCTATCTATCATCTATCACCTATCATCTAACTATGTATCTATCATTTATTTAGCAGATATCATGTAGAAACATTCTCTCGGTACACACTCTGGGAAACACTGGTCTCCCATTTTTCTGCATCATCAGCCTCTCTGGGGAGCAAACTTTGTCCTCTAGATGTGTAACTGATTATGTGTTCTCAGCACAAGGCAATGTCTCGAACATCTGAGTGTGCTAAGGCCATCTCCCCACCTCCAGTGACCTACTGAAAATGAGAAGGGCAGAGGGATCCTGGGCTTGCGGTAAGGAGGCCTTGTCCATGGTTCTTGCCACAAGGAAATTCTGCAAGCATGTGCTCCCGCAGCACGGAGCACCGTGCGGTTTGAAAATGTTGCCTGAAGCTGCTGGATGCGGGAAGAGCGAAACTCTACCAAAAGTTTGAGAAATTAATGGACAGAGGAAAGGGGAAGGGTGAGAGTGAGACCAGTTGATATTTGTTGAATGTTGAGTATATGGTAAGCAATGGGTTAAATGTCCTACCTGCCAGCAGACACTGCCTGTATTACTATTCTACTCACTATACAGGTGAGGACACTGAGGATTCAAAAGTGAAGCGCTCGCGAAAGGGCACAGAGCTGGGCATTGGCAGGGTTAAACCCCAGACCCACATCTGAAAGACACCAAACACTTTGGGCTCTGAGCCACGTCTAGGGGTAACCCTGGGACAAGAGGTGGGGGCTGCTGACATACGGGAGAGAGATTGTGCTGTTACGGAGGAAAACACCTTTGGGGGAAGGTACACCAGTTGTCTGCTGCCACAATGCTGTGGTATCACAAACCACTTCAAGATTTAGAGGCGTGAGCAATAAGCATTTATTTAGTCCCTGGTCTGCAGGTTGACTGAGAGGTTCCTCTGGTCTTGGCTGGCCTGACTCATGAGCCTGGGGTCAGCTGCGGTGTGGCTAGAGGCTCTGCTGCCTGGGATGGTTCTCGCCCGTGTTTAGGGTTAGCTGGCTGTTGCTGGTCTAGGAACACCCTGGCTCGGACAACTGGTCGACTCAACTCTGCTCAGCGAGTCTCGCCTTCCAACAGGCTGGCCTG
This sequence comes from Miniopterus natalensis, assembly GCF_054644295.1. Lineage (NCBI taxonomy): Eukaryota > Metazoa > Chordata > Mammalia > Chiroptera > Miniopteridae > Miniopterus > Miniopterus natalensis. Next base: position 8,861,379 of record NC_142098.1, read on the forward strand.
GGCGTGTTCTTGCCGAGAAGGCAGCGGAATAAGAGGGGAAACGGAAACGCACAGGCACATTTCGGGCCTCTGCTCACCTTGTCCTTGCTGACATCTTGTTGACCAAAGCAAGTCATATGACAGCCCAGAGTTAAGAGGGGGCCCTGCAAAGTCACAGAGCAAACGGTATGGATCCAGGAAGGTGAAGTCACAGGAGAGAAGCGTCCTGATTGGTCAACCAAGCTACAGTTTACCAGAACTCACCCCACCAGACCATCTGTTACACAGGAGGCCCCATCTGTGCCAAACTGAGGACCCAGCCCTGTCCCTCTCCCTGGGCTGCTGTGGGCAGGGCTCTATGCACCAATGCATGACACCCTCTTCCAGGAAGGTCAGTCCATGCTTGGGAGCACTCCCCATCCAGTGATTTACACACGTCTCTCAGAGAAAGCTGGAGGGGGCTGTAGCACTAAGAGCCACCTCTGCAGGTGGACTAGGTGACCATCAACCTGCTTCCCACCCTTGTCCTCTGTTGGAGCTGTGTTGCCATCAGAGCTCTGACTCCAAGTTTCCACAGCAGGCCCACTCGGGAGCCAGAGTAAAAGTTTTAGAGATGTACAACTCAGACGCCATCAGGAACACTGGATAATGAAGTTGAAGTTCTTCAACATAAGCACACTTTTCTTCATACATAAAACACACCCAAATATTCCTTAATTCAACAGGAAATGTGCCCTCTACTACTTTTTTAAAAATGTGGTCTAATTCTTTGTGTCTAGATTTTGTTTTAACACTTTAGTCAGCATCATGGTTACAGAGGTGTATTTCCTCTATTCTAAGAAAAAAACTAATCAGCAATACAAATATGAGGGCAAATGAGCATATTTAGTTGGTATTCATGCTGGGCAATAATAGGGAGTGGTGGAGACTGTGGCAAACTGAAAAGATCCCAGTTTATTCGAACAATGCATCTGCTTCTTCACTCCAGCCGGCTCTGGCTGGGTGGGAATGTGAGTGCCATCGGTCAAGGCTTTATTTTCAAAAGGAGCTATAAATTTGGGTTTTGATGTGAACTCTTGGATGGTGGCTCTCTGTTAAAGAAAGGAACATGCAGACCAAAGGAAACTCATCTGTGGGCCTGCCCAGCCCATGGATCACTGGTTTTCAACCTCTGGTCTAGGCTAACGACTGAATGTATTGCATAGATGGGGAAACTAAGGCCCAGAGCTGAGAAGGCACTTGCCTGAGGTCACAAACATTTCAGGGTTTAAACTAGAGTCAGACTCCATAGTGTGCCTCCCGGTCTGGTTTTCTCTACCTTCCCTGCCTTAGTTTCTGGCTGTTCTGTCCTCTCAGTTCCCCAAGCATCCCACAAACTGGCCTCATCAGACTTACTTCTTTAGTCTTTGGCCAGGCTCTTCTCTCCACCTGGAATGCCCTCCCGGGCTCGGGTCAAACGTCCACCCGTCTTGGAGACCTTCCCATTCCCTCAGACAAAATTTATGACTCCTGCACATTTCTATTATAGCATTTTTTCCTCTGGGTTTTAGTTTTAGTCATTCATTTGCTGATGTTAGCCAGAGCCTCTTGAGGGTAAGTACCCTGGGATTTTATCTGGGGGTTCCTAGGCCTTAGTGCAGCACCTGGCACATAATAAGTGCTCAACGAATGTTTATGGAACAAGTAGAGACACAATGAGTGGAGTATGGGAATGAAGAAAATAAGCCCTGGTGACCCAGCCAGCATTCTTCACCACACAATCATCATTAGGGATTTTGCAAAGGAGAAAAAAGATTGACAAAGAAATAGGAGGCAATGGAGAGGCTGAGAGAAGGACAGTCTCGGGGTCAAATGCAGGCTCTGTCATTTACTAGCTGTGTGATCCTGGGCGATACATTTAACTTTGATGCCCAAGTGTTCTTGTCTGTAAAATGGGTTCGTAAAAGCATCAAAACGCCAGTGGACTGCCCAGAGCTGATGGGATACCGTCCGTAAAGCACTTAGCACAGAGCCCCGCGCGTAGTATTGTGAGATACAGCTAATAGTATCTAAAGGAGACGCTGAGGGCCCACTCTCCTTCAGGAACTCCCAGGCGGCTCCGTGTCCCCCCAAAGATAAATAAACCAAACCCCACCAGCAAAAGTGCGTTCAGAAGCCAGTGGGGCTGCGATGGGAACCCAGGGCACGGGGCTCCAGCCCAGCCCGGCCCTCTCCTTCCTCTCCGCCCGGCTTTGATGTAGGGCTCCCGGGGAAATCGGGGTGAAATCTGCAGCCTCTCAGCAGTGGGGACAGAGAGAAACACAGCTGTGACTTGCTCCAAGGGGTTCTTTCTGCATAAGCTCGGTAAACACTTGCAGAGAGCTCAGGGTCGGCCCGCGCCCTGGAGCTGCAGGCAGAAGGGCTGCGGGAGTGGGGATCTCCCTGCGGGTTCGTGTCCCTCCTCTCCTGGAAAACAAGCAGCCTCTGTGGAGTCTCCGTCCTGCACTACGGCGCCTCCGTGATCGCGGGAAGAAGGCGGCCGCCCGTCGCTCTCCTGCTGGGAGACCCTCCTGCAAACCCACCCCTTATAATTTAGGTGCTGGGTCCGCCTGGACGACACCTAAATGCTCTCTTTCCAAATTCACTCACGCTTCTTGATCATTGTAATTACCCAAATTATTATTATTGTTTTTATTTCAGCACGAGACACCATAAAGCAACCCCCCCAAGCTGAATTTACGACCAAATAAATGGCCTGACAAAGAACAGCCCTGCGTCTCTCAGTCTAATATTTTAGCAGCATTTGCATTTGGAGGATTTGTGGCGAGCTGGAGTATTAAATCCCATGAAATCATTATACAAATTTCAAAATGTCAAGTGCTCTGACAGAGATTATGATTTTATCTTCTTATTTTGACAGGAAACCGTGTGTGGCCACCTCTGTCTTAGAACAAGCGAGGAAGGCAGGCCAGGGGAGACCAAATAAAGATAGAGAGCTCGCGAGGGCCCTGATCCGCCGCCTTTTTATTCTGCTCGCTTGTACGACAGAGCGTAATAGACATTTTCCTTTGCACGAAATAATAAGAGGGGGACTTATCGCGCGGCGCCTCCAGCCAGTGGCGAGAGGAAATTAGAAAAGTCCAACGGAGCTGAGAAGTAATTAATCACCATACAGCGGGGCCTGTCAGATCAGAAGGGTCCTTCCAGCTGATAATGCTCCCCAACTCAATTTACACTGATAGAAATTAGAATATTCTCTTCCTCTGGCAAAAACAAAAAGACCGGAGTTAGCACAAACGGGGCCAACTGTTGGCTTTCTGGACGGCCTGACCCATTTTCGGCCGCGCTGGCATCAGGCGTAACTCACGCCGGAACGGAAGCAACGCGCTTTACTCCTCAAGGCACGGGGAAATCATAAAGCTACTGTTTTAAGGCGCCCCCGCCCTTCCGATAGACCTAGCTCTGTAAGAAAAATTAAAGTTTGCTTTTATTGATCAAGGTAGCTGATCTCCCCACAGAGCCGTGGGGAGGAAAGCATTTACCAAGGTCGGTAATGAGTCTGGATTCTTTGGAGATCAAGGGAAATAAATAAAGTGGGTGCAACAGGAGCCACCGAGGGTTCTGCAGAGACGAGCGGATGACAGTAACGAGCTGCTTCCAAGGATCCTTGAGCCCTGGGGGGCAGGGGGAGATGGTGCCCCCTCATGGATAGACCCCTGGCTGTTGGAACAACCTATGTCACTTGTATAATAGTCCGTGCTCCCCCCACGCACACCGATTCTCACCTCACCGTGCTCTTAAAGGGCAAAATAAACAGGATAATACTTCTGTTGCTTCCTCAAGGTGCCCTTGAAGGCAAGGGCCTCACAGAGGTTAGTACAAGGACCTTGAACTCAAATGTGCACCGGGACCAAGAAGGAAAGGAAATAGTGAAGCTGGCAGAGAAGGGGCACTATGGAATGGTGAGGACTGTGGCCAATTGCAGCTTGTTTGTCTTTCCTAAAGGGGACAGCCTCTACCTGATTCCAGGCAGTCACTGTTGAGGTGCAATTCCTACACTACGTTGCTAGATCTTCTGATTGGCCCAAGTCTAGAATTCAACTTAAAACCACCTAGTTTTTTAATAGAGGCAACTAACTAATGGAATTTTTTTTTTTAAATGAGTGAGTGTATCCACCTACTGTTTGGTCCATAGTCAGGTGCAAACCTCCAGCAAACACTGTTTCAGACAAGGCTCTGGGTCCTACCGGGTTTGAATCTTGGCCCCACTATTATGGGTCGTCTGTTTCAAATCAAGGGACTTGACTGGTCATAGTCCCAGTCTCCTCACCTGGAGACGGTGGATGGCAATCAGTGCCCCCCTCGTAAGCTGGTCAAACTGCAGAGTGCCCGCAGCAACGCCTGGCACACGTCTGGGTTCATCGAAGGGCAGCCGTGAACTGGATCATCGCATGACCCTCAACACGCATCTCTAAGGGCAAACCTGCCCCCGTGCCTGCCCCAGGTGCCCTGTCTCCTCAGCAGCCACACACACCTCCTGTCACCTCCTTACTTGGGACTTGCTAGTAGAACACCGAGTAAGGTCCTCCAGCTGGAGAGGCGGCTCAGGCACCCGGCCAGTTGTCTGAGCCATAGCATGTCCCACTGCCCTGCGCCGCTCCAAGCAAGCGTGTTCTCGTGTAGGGAGCGTAACTGTCACCCCGCCCACAGTTAACAAGGCTGCCCCATGGCTGCACTGCCTTGCTCTGAGGCGGTGGGTACAGTTATTAGAGGACAGCACAGTGACTCGGAGGAAGAAGACCCCTTATAAGTGGTATTTACTGGGTGGGCCTTGGATGCAAAGTGGTGCCTCCTGGCAGACAAGCCACCACATCGGTGACCAACATAATGGCAGAGGGTGGCCACGGCCATGTCCTCTGCTTCTGTTGTCTCTGATCCTGACAGCAGCGCTGTGTGGTTAAGCATGTCCGTCCCTATCTTGCAGATGAAGACAGCAAGGCTCAGAGAGGTCAACTATCTGGCTGAAGGCCACACGGCTCGTGCCTCTTAGAACTGGGTTTCCTGCACTCAGAACTCGGGCTGTACCTGCTGTGCCACATGGGAAGAGCCCCTGGTTCCCCTTGTCCCCTCTCTTGACTTCTTTCTTTGACTTCCCTGCTCATTCATTCATTCATTCATTCATTCAACAAATATGTCTAGAGTGCCTACCACGCGCCGGGCTTGCTATGGGGTGCCCCAACATGGTTTCCAGCTATAGTGACGGATGGACTGTGGGCCTGAGGGGGAGACGGGCGCCAGCGCTCACAGTTGTCTCTGAGGCAATTCCTAGAGAAGATGACCGGAGCTCCCACTGGGCCGTGCGTTTAGGAGAGAAGATGGATATTCAAAATTCCTGTTTGCATGCAACCCGTGAGGGGCTCACTGCGACTTTGCGATTCCAGTTGTCTGCTCTTGCCCTTTAGAAGGGCCTCCGGAGTGTGGCAACGATGCTCTCTCTCGGCCCCGGCATCCAGGGTCAGCCCCGGCCTCAGAGACATGGGCCAAGGCCTTCCTCTAACAACACAACGGACCGGCCGGTGAGGGGACGCGGAGGCCTTCAGCCTGCTGAGTGGGACAGCAGGGTCCATCCTAACTGCCCTGGGCCTGTCGGAGACTCGGAGGCCCCAGGGTGGGTCCAGAACGGAGCAGAGAGGACCTCCGGGCCCTATTGCCTGCCAGCCCCTCCTGTGTGGTTCAGCCGAGCCGGGCGGGTTCAGGCATTCTCTCGTGAGGGACATGCATGGCCAGCGACGTGCCTCTGGCCACCAAAAGCTTCGCCCTGTCCTGTGAGCCTCTCAGCAGGGCTTGCTTTGATCGGCCGAATCACAGCTCCGCCACACTTGAAACATCACCACCGGATAGGCCCTGCCGCCCTTTGAATGCTGAGAGGTGGCAGTGGGGAAGGAGAGGCCTGCTGGGGACACTGCCAGCCTTTGGGAGTGTGGGCAGCAATGCCACTGTGCCCTTCCTTCAGCCGTCCTGGAGGGAGACGAGGGGCGCCAGGTACCAGTGTGGGAAATCCACCTGTGACGGGGCTCACATCCTTGCCCAGGAGGTACTTGTCCAAGGCCACGCCGTGGAGTGCAGCCCTTCCACAGACCACTGGTAATTCCGTGGAAACACACTCAGAGCTTCCCGATTTAATAACAATGTGGCAGTAAGAGGACTGGCCAAGACTTAGTGTGTGCTAAGTCCTGTTCCAAGTCCTTTACGTAGTGTATGTAGCTCAGTTAATCCTCACAGCAGTACCACAGGGTTGCTGTTATTGTCCCCATTTTACTGATGAGAAAACAGGCACAGAGAGGTTATGTAAACTGCCCAAGGTCACACAGCCAGGACCCGCACAAGCAGAGGCCGAGCCCAGATAGCCTGGCTCTGTGTCTGTTCTCCACCATGATTTGCTATTTCTTTTTTTTTTTAAATCCTCATTTGAGATTTTTTTTCATTGCTTTTCAATGGAAAGGGGGGAGAGAGAGAGAGAGAGAGAGAGAGAAACATCAGTGTGAGAGAGACACATTGATTGGTTGCCTCCTGCACGTGCCCCAGCCGGGGTGGGGATCGAGACTGCAACTGAGATACATGCCCTTGGTCAGAATTGAACCCAGAACCCTTCAGTCCACAGGCTGATGCTCTAACCACTGAGCAAAACTGCCCAGGGCCTTTACTGTTTCTTGATGCATGAACTTAAGACACCTACATAAAATATGCAGCCAATCTATTCGACTTTTATTCTGTTATCTGCAAGTGGCTGAGGGAAAGGACAGGAGGCGGCAGAGGGAAGGAAGGGGAGGGGACAGAGGGCAGGCGGAGGGCAGAGGAGACCCGGAGGGAAATGAGGAGCGCGAGGGGCAGCCAGCCCGCCGGTGCGTGAACCGCACTCCGCCTGCCCTGCAATCCACGTTTCTCCTGGCTTATTTACAGATTGGGTGTTAGGTCCTAATAAATGGGAGGATTTTAAAAAGGTCCTCAGGATAGCAGAGCCAAGCTAAGCAAACGGCTCGTGTACACAGCCGAGGGGAGATGAAAGGCCCCCGCCGTCCGGGACCACTCAGGCCCCTTATCTACCCCTGGCCCTCTGTGGGTTTGAGCAAGCCCAAGTGGGCGGCGCTGGCGGAAAGTTCAAAGTCATTTTATGAGCAGATAACACAATCAAAAGTTTGTCTATCTGTCGAAATATTTAGGAGAACACGATATCGCTCTGACCTGCCCACACCTGGGACCTTTCTGAAGGCTGTTAAGACGTGTTTTAAGCTTGTTTGTAGTCTTGATCTTTAATGGGCTTCTGCATTTTTCAAAGGGGAGAATTTGGCACAGAAAAGCCAAGTCAAAAAAAAAAAAAAAAAAGAGAGAAGAAAGAAAAAAAGAGGTTTCTCTCCATCGAGAGAGGCATGTTTGGTAACCTTAGCTGCCCCCGTGCCTTCTGGAAATGAAAAGGAAAAGCCGTAGGGCCTCGCCTCCCCTCAGCGTGGCGCAGCGCACTTTCCGTCTCCTTTCCGCAGCCCGGGGCTGGGACGCGGGCCGAAGCCACCACGGGCCTCGCAGTGGCCAGAGCCGCCCCGAGAGCGTCCTCAAAGGGGACGAGCAGCCCACACAGGGAGCTTCAAGGGTAACGCCAACGTGCTTTAGCTCTGAGGGTCCTGGGCGTTGGAAACCAAGCAGGAGTGGTTTGCAGAGGCCACGGTGACTGTAGACGAAATCAATCTAGTAATTTAAAGAAGGAGGAGAGTTGAGGGCACAGAAACACTTAGGGGAAGATGGAGTATCTCGACGCCCGCTCTCCCCCCACCAGGCTGTCCCGAGCCTGCTGTGCCCGCTCCTCCCGGGCCTGCGGGCTGCAGGCTGGCGCTAAGGCTGCCGCTTAGCACTTACGACGAGCTCCAGTGCGACAGGGCGGGTGCAACGAGCCCACGGGCTGCTGGGCGGGCAGAGCAGCAAAGTGCATGACCAAGAAGGCAGGAGAGCTTCTCCCCCCCCACCTCTCCTCCCCCCTCCCCCCATCTTCATCGTCCATGTCGTTAGCATCAGGATGACTCATATGCGCCCCCAATATACCTCCTCTCCACCTTGACGGAAGGAAGGAGGACTCGACTCCAGCCTTTCAGACCTGGTAACGAAGCCCCTGATCCCCAGGGGTGCTCTGTAGGGGAGGGGAACCCCAAAGGTCTGTCTCCAGCTGGCTCTGTGGAGACCCCTGCTGCCTGGGTGCCACTTCTTCCATCACAGGGATGAACCAATGGCCAGCTGTCCTCTCTCCCCAAGTCATGGGCCAAAAAAAAAATGAATGCAATCTCTGCCCTTCACCTTCCCGCGTTGAGTCTAGACCCAGAGCAGGTATAAAAGTAATTAGGAAAGAGGGGGATCATTGTTCAGGATGGCAGCCCCAACCCAGCTGCCGGGCTTCCCATGCGGCGGGGACACCAACAGGTCCGTTATGAATCACAGGCCCATCACCATTGTCTCCACGGCTAATGTCCGCCTGGACCCCTTGTTTCCAGGTCCTGGCCACTCACCTATGAAATCACTGCTCCAGCTGCCTCGCAGGGCCGCTGTGGGCAATAATCGTAGCCATCACAACCGCGGCTCACGGGGCACTTACCGCGTGCCAGGTGCTGTCATAAGCAATATGACTGCATCATCCCACTGCAGCTTTGTTAGGAAGTAAATAGCTGCACATTAAAACTGCTGTATGATGCCCTTACGTCCCCAACAGCTGGCACCAGTTAACAGTGCCTGACACCACCACGCAGGGGCGAGAGTGCAAAATCACACAACCGTGTCGGGAAAGGGTTTGGCGATATTTAATACAACAGGGACGAGTGCGCCCCGTGAGTTAGCCACCCCCTCTCAGTTCTGCACGCGGAGAAACGCCCACGCATGCGCCCTGGGGGACACGTGGACAAATTTTCGTACAGGATTGCTCGCGATGGCCAGGAAGTCGAAAATGCAAACGTCCATCCTCAAATGGAAGGTTCTGCGGCAGTGCAAATGACCGCTCAGCGCTGCACATTGGGGACGAAGACAGCGTGGGGCAGAGAATGCGAGCAGCTCCGTGGAGGGGAGCATATCTAAGTAGTTCAAGCATTTCTTTAGAAATACCTGGACATGAGCAAATGCAATTCAGAGCAGCTGTTCTGCATGGGCAAGGAGCGAGGGGAAGGCAACACCTGAGAGAGGCATGCGTGTTCATTACATGATTTTTTAATACTCTGGGGGTATCTTAAATATTTCATAATTCATTGGTACAAATGAATGAACTTTGTTAAAGTGAAATAAGCAAATGACATTGAATGCAAATCTCTTGGGAGAGAGGACCTGCTGGAAAGGAACCCACTGGGGCTGCAGGGGCAGCTTGCTGAGGTCAGCCGGGACTTCTGCCCCCACCCGCCGCAGGCCAGGCCCATGGGACAGGCGGGCTCCGCTCCAGGCGTGGGCCTCAGCGGAGCACCCTGCTCACAGCCATGGGCTCTGGCATGAATCCCAGGCACAGCAAGGGTCAGCGTGATGGGGCCAGAGCAGATGGGAGCAAGAAGCCCCTGGATCGGCAGAGGTCCTGTCACAGGTTGGGGGCGGGGGCGATGGATTTATACATTTAATGAAAAGGCCACTTTAGGAGAGTAATAAAAATATGGTCATGTAGGCAGGTATGTTTGGTGTGTGTGTGTTTCAATCCACACTCCAGAGCTCTTGCTCTGGTACCATTCTTTTGTTAGGTCAGGTAATATTTTTGAAAAACAGCATTACAAAAGGTTAAATGTAGAACAGATGTAAGTTATAAAATACAAGCTGATCAAAGCTGAGATTTTGAGACAGATATGTTAGCAAATGATGATAAATCCGTCCCAGTAGGACTGTAAGAAGCAGACAAATGTAACTATGGACGAGTGAAAGTCAAGGGTTGAGGCTGGGGGAAGGGGGGAGAGTGAAAACAAATGTTGGCGTTAATTCCGGTGAACTCACGCAGAACATCAAGGAAGCCAGGCCGGGATCGGACAAACATAATGGGCAGAACCTGCTCCATTTTCTCTAAAAGAAGAATCAGATTCCCGGGTTTCGAATAATCCAATTACGGGTTCCGATCCCCGAGCCTCTGCCGTCTCTCCTTACCCTGGTTGCTCACTCCGGATTTCAGCCTTTTCAAGCAACAGATGCCGGGCTCTGGTTTAAAGCTTTTAAAAATCAGCTTTCGCATTTGGGCATCTAAACTTCTCATTAAAAAGCCAGATAATTTATAGTCACATCATTAAACCGCTTCCTTAGCCTACCATGATAAACTTATCATTTGGGGGGAGATTTCAACAAAACATTACGACTCCTTTCTGGGAAGGCAGCAGGGAAACGAAATTAAATAAATCAACCCTCTCTGTGTCAATAAATGAAGCCCATGAGAAGTAAACTATTTACTGAGGCTTAAGTGAAACAGAAAACATTTAAAGATCAAGAAAAAAGGAGGTAATTGTTCGAGCTGTCAGCAGGGGACCGCTGTGATAATTTGATCTGAACTCTGCTAACAAATGACCGAGCCGTTCTTCCAACTTTAGTATCTGTTTATGCTCCTACAAATTGAAACCCCACCGCTCAGCTGCACAGAACAGGGCCCGGTACAATAGCATATCAGCCCGCCGATTAGTTCAAGGTGGGGATGGATTAGCTGTCCATCGCTGGCCTCCAAGCCCTCCAGAATATTTTGTCTTTCCCTGCTGGGGTAAAAGGGTGCAGACATATGTAACTAATAAAGAAACAGGCTTCTATGGACTGGAGGTTGAATGGAAGGAATGCAGAACAAAACTATAAAATAATAATAGACAAAGGGGCAGTGAGGACGGGGGAAATCAATACCTCCCCTGCTTGCCCAGGAGGGGCTGCAGCCCAGGCATCCCCGCCAGTTTCTAAAACGGGGAGGGGGGTCTGTCGTTTGTGTGATCTCCCAGCACACGGTTCTGGGCCCGGCGTGCCAACCTTCAGGACTGACGTGAGATCAAAAGCCTGATAAATGAGAGGGAAGGGAGTGTTTGACCCACTAAGCCATATTCTACAAGAATCCCAGGCTTTTAAAGTAATAAGCAGGGCCATAAATTCCACTGTCTTGGGTATATTCGGATGTATCCTGATGCACGTGAATGTTGTTCGTATGTAATATTTTTAGAGCTTCGTGAGCGCTCGGACGCCTAAGAACCCTGTTCTCCATTAGAATTCTGCACCTACGGCCCACATTTGGGGAAAAGCAACTTATCTTCCTGGGGTTTCAGAACCTAAAAGGGATGCTTAGGTGAAAGATATGTTCTAAATAAAGGGGAGAAAATTCAAAATGACACCAGGCACCCGTACACTGCTTCCTTAGATCAGTAACAAATCACATTTATTTAGGAAGGAAACTTCGTGATTGAGTGACAGAGAAAAGATGAATGAATGGATGTAGCTGTATAACATAGGGTTTAAAACATGGGCTGTGGCTTTGAGGCTTTTCTCCACCCTTGTGAGCTGTGTGATCTTGGTCAGCTCACCCATTCGAGTCTCCATGTCCTCAAGTGTGAAAAATAATCATGACCCCAGCCCCTGTGTCACAGAAGCACCGAGACGGCACAAGGAGGCGCATATACAGGGCATGGTGACTGAACGCATGAGAGGTGTTCGGTAAACGTTGGGTATAGTTTGGTTGGCGTGGTTATTATAATTACCAGTGAAGGACTGGTTGGGTGTATAGATGGAAAGATGGGAAGGAAGTTTTGGTTAATCTGCCAAAAAAAGGTCTGCTGAGAAATCAGGAAGCTTGTGGAAACAGTGGCTAAGCACAAAGGAAGCCACTGCAAAACTTTCCTACTAAGTGCATTGTTTCATTGGCCTTTCTTTTGTGCTTCTGCTGTTTTCCAAATTGGCAAACCCTTTGAAAGGTCCAACCGGCCCTGAGGCAAGGCTGCCAGACTTTCCAGCAGGGGGCACTGGCCCCATTAGAAGTCAAGGAGACCATTTTGAAAGTGACCTTTACTGCCCCAGAGAAAGCTCTCCTGAGAGCCACCAAGACCAAAACATTTAATCCGTCCAGGCAAATGTGCCGTCAGACCAAAAGCATCTCAAGATGGCCCGTGTTTTGCCGGCTAGGACGTTACTGGATAAAACAGTCCTTTACCAGAATCCGAATAACTCCAAAAGCCACGTGATAACGGCCACGCAGGATTGACAGGGTACCCAACCTCGAGCTTTCACCCTTCAGCCAGCCCAGCGGTTCTCAACCAAGGGCGACTTTGCTCCCCAGGGGACACTTGGTAATGCCTGGAGACATTTTTGATAGTCACACTGGGGAGGGAAAGGGGTTGCTACCGGCATCTAGTACGTAGAGGACAGGGACACTGCTGAACATTCTACGGGATGTTTGGGACAGGCCTCCACAACAAAGAATTGCCAGGCCTCCAGTATCAATAGCCCCAGAGTGGAGAAACCCTGATCTAGACACAGGTACAACACTGGCTTCCCAATTGGCTCAGCTTGGCTGGGGAACATGTTCATGCTAGAGATGTGATGTCATTGAGTCTGAGTCTCAGCAAATTAAAACAAGAAAAACAATGAACGAAAGCTGCTCTTGGCCGACTAAGCTTCAATCAGGAAGGAGAGAAAACAGGTGCCGAGAACACGACTGGTTTTCCAGCCCTAAACCCCTGAGAAACCAGCATGGTCGGGAGATTGCCTAGCTTTTTTGATTTTCCCAAAGCGGAGAAGCTAATGGCCAGAGACTGAATACTTGCAGCTGTACCTGGAATCTCTGGATATACTCGAAATTAACCAGAGGTGGTAGATAGAGAGATCGGGTGGGAGGGGAGGCAGAGGGGAGTCGGTCTGGATCTGAGTTTAGACCCTGGCCTTGCCCCTTTATAGTAGCTGTGTCACTTTGGGCAACTCAGTTCATCTCTCTCGAGTCTCAGTTTCTTATCTGCAAATCAAGGTTAATTTCACCCACCTTATAAGATTGTGCTGACCAGTAAGTTCAATAATGTATCTAAAGTGAGACACATTCTTAACTTCAAGAGTGAAATCCACCCATTAAAATGGCCAGTAGATGCTCCATTAAGTTCCCAAGTTAACCAACATTTTGTGATAGCTCACTAAGTAGCATGATTTGCATTGATGACTTCACTTTCTGTCACTATCCCATTTTACAGATGGGGAAACTGAGTGATAGAGGCAGGGCTTGAATCGTGGCAGTTTGATGCCAGAGCCCACACTTGTAACCACCACTCTACACGACCTGCCACATTTGAAGAGGTCAGAGCTGGAAGAATCATTAGAGGTCATTTAGGCAGCGCTCCAAATTCCTCACATGGACGACCGAGTCCCACAGGGACTGAGCAGTCTGCTTGTGATTCAGGGAGCATGAAAATTTGGGGTGGGGTGAGGTCCTGACTGCCATTTCTTCCAACAAAGAACAGCTCTGAATTTTTTTTTTTTCCTTTCAAAATCAGATACCATTTTCCCAGCTCAGGGTAAACACAGGACAAATCACTTAGCATGTGTATCTTAATAACCCGAGTTGACTGAGATGAATGCATTCACACCCAGTCATCATATAAGCCCATTAAATATTCTGGGAGGCTGCGGTATACATTTTAATGGATGTTGAAACACTGAGCGTGTGCCTTTATGGCTCTTTTAATCTTGCCAGTTTTACTAATGTGATTAGTTCGGGAACCATTTCACATTGAGACTTAGGCGTCAAAATAGAAACACGGATGTTTCTAGAACATTTTGCACCTTGATTTTTTTTTAAAATGGAATATTTGATTCTCACGTATGAGTTTCAGTTAGGAAAGGAAAACACAAAAGGCCGAGAGCAGCCGGTCAGCGCCCCCGGGGGACCCGCGGGTGGAAATCCACCTTTGCTCACCGTGAGAAAAGTCCTGCTTCACGGCCACTAACTGGGCTACCTCCCCTTTGGGGGCCCCCGGGGCTGCCTGGACCTATTTCCCAGGCTACCCTCGCGCTTCAGGGCAGGGGAGCCACAGGCACCAAGTGAGGCCCCCAACCTGCCTCTGCAGAGCCCGCACCTGAGAGCCTGGGCACCGGCCTGGCGCCCTGGCGAGCGGGGCCCAACGAGGGCTGACACCGGGGAAGGCCCCAGAGGCCAAGGGCCGGGTGAGGGCTGCTGGTCCTGGGAATGGCGGGAGGAAATTGCCAGAGGAAGTGAAATGGGAAAGGGAGAGATCAAAGGGGGGGAAGTGAGTGAATCGGGCCTGGCGGGAGGCTGCCTGCACCCCTGACGTGTGGGGCAGAGATTAGCCCGGGGCAGCGCCTGGGGGCCGCTCTTTCCAGGGCACCCCCGAGAGGGCCGGCTGGGGAGCGTCCCGGCAGACCCCTGGCCCAGCCCCCAGCACCGTTAAACTGGGATGCGAGGAGAATGCGGAGCCTGAGGGAGGCGCTGCCGGGGGGACCCCGCTCTCCTAGCCCCTGGGCCGGGAGGTGGGTTTCCAAAGGCGGGTGGGCCACAGGGCTGGGCCCAGGGTCACGGGATTCAGGAAAGAGCCCTGATGGCGACGCTTTGCTCTGGCCGGCCTCTCTGCTGGCCCAGGCTTCCTGCCCGCTTCCCTGGGAGCCTCAATACCCACATTCTCCAAAGGGCGCTGTGGCCCCTCGGCCCGGGGCACACAAGCCTCTCAGTAAGAGATATTCCCTGATCATTAGCGGGAGATGCCAGGGGGACAAGGGGTGAGCAGAACAGGCTAATAATATTTCACTGCCCTGGAGCAGACGCCCAGGGCGCAGCGGGCTGTGGGGTAAGAGCAACAGGTTAAACCCGCGGAGCGCTGGTGGGTGGGAAGAACAGGGGGGACATTAAACCAGGGACGCGGGTCGGGGGATTTTAGAAAAGGGGTCCCTGAGAAGGTGAACTTGGAGCTAATGAGCCTGGGGGAACATCAGGAGGAAAAGCATCTTTCCTCCCCTCCCCTCCCCTCCTCACTGCAAGCCCAGGCCCACGTCTGCCTCGGCTTTAAAGGGGCTCTGCTCCCAGCAGGTAGGAGACCTGGTAGGACAGAAACAAGCAAGAAGCAGCTCTCTCCTGCTGCGGCATCTCCCAAGGGCCCTTGAGATGCCAAAGACGGGACATTCGGTGCCCATCTCCAGACACCAAAACCAGACCAACCTGCATTCCAGAAAACCCAGCCAGCGGCTCCTCTGTCCTGGGCAGGGCTGGGCAGGGAGTGGCGGGGGGCAGCCCTGGCCTGGAGGGGCATCTGTGGGGTGGAGCCTGGGGTGGGGGTAGGGTTGTTCCAGATGATGGAGAAATCCCAACAAGCTGAAGCTGGGGTAAAAGAATGGAGACAGGAGGGCCACCATCTGAGGGACCTTGTACATATAAAATATAAAGAGCGACGCTCTGGTTCAGCGATAGCTGCTGTCTGGGCTCTAGAGATTCAAGCAGCTGCGTTTAGACCCTACAGCACTGCACACTGAAGCAGGGGGAGGTCTGCGGCAACACCGAGATTTATAAACACACACGCACACACACACACACACACCCGCAGGATCCTAGAGAGCTGAGAGTCATTGCCACAAGCACACGGTAATTAGTTTTATACCCGTGATACAACTGGGCTCTGTAATTTCCAGATCCACGGGGGCTGGAACCCTGCCATCTCTGGGCTGCTTGGTGTCTGAATACCAGGTGAGGTTCAGCCTTTGAGTGTCTGATGCCCCCATTCCTTGTCTGAGGACAGTTTGAAACTTGACCTTCTTGGTCATTTCTGCTCCTCTCCGGTAACCCAGTTGGATGCTGGCTCTGGTCTCCCATCCCTTAAGAACTGGATGAGATTGCCCTGCCTCCCAGCCCGCGCCCCCCGCAAGGAACACTGTCCTCCCGGGAGCTGGCACCTTGTGAGTGTCCGTTTCTACAACATCATCTCACCCCCCCGCCCCCCCCAACACACACCTTCCTGTACCTAGTAAGGTAGACTTTGGGGCGAAGGTTTGGGGTGACGGATGAGAAGGACGGGCTAGAGGTTTGGATCGCAGCTGTGCAGTGGCGTCCTGCTCGGCTCTCCATGTGCCAGGCTGGGCAGCAGCGAGACAGATGAGCTCCGCAATCCTGGCCCCGCCAGGCACCATCAGACAATCCAGTTTTTTTCCTGTGATGAAACTGATCCACAATATGGTTCTCACACCCACGATGACAAATACCGGAATTCTGAATTAGATCTTGAAGTCAGTTGTCTTTTTCCCGAGTATTTTATGGTGAGATCAAGTTTCAGAGCAGACACACAAAGACCCATGAGGAATTCTGCCTCATTAGCAGCCTGCAGAAGTCCCAAGCCCTCTTCCCTGCCCTGCCTGGGCTGCGGGTGGGTGAGTGTGGGGAGGAGAGAAAAACCGGTGATGAAAATTATACTTCAGAGCACAAATCCTTTTATGAAGGAAGGGGACAGAGTGTTGATTTGTTGTAAGAACAGCCTTCTTGGACTAGGAATCTAAATTTTTTAAAATTAGCCTGAGAGTTAACATTTAAGGACAATGCCATATATTGCTACAGTCAAGGCCTGAGAGGAATCTCAATGAGCCCCCAGCAGAAGTGATTTGTTAGCAGGCACTCGAGATCACCAGTGACAATTCATTTCTGTAGAGTAATGTAAACTAATTATCCACAATGCGGAAGCAGGCATTGCACCTGCATGATAAATTGCAGAATACTGCATTATAAAAAGAAATATTAATTCACATAAGAGAACATTAAAATTGATGACAAACTTTTTCCTCTGCTAATTGTTTAATTTTTTAATTACTATTGTCTTCCAGCAGCAGACGCCGCATACCTCAAGAGGTGCACAGTGTGCTTGCCTGAAAGCACAAGAGAAAACACGGTTATTCAGAAAAACGAGTGTCTATTTGTTCTTTATTTCATTTCATGGAAATCTATTTTCTCTCCTGGGAAATAAATTTTAATATGGAGAGGGTGATTTTTTTTTCTTAGCATATTAGTATATTTTTAATCAGAGAAAATCTTAAACTTTTAATAAAATGAAGAAAGCATAACCATCAAGATAAAGGCTGAAATTCTAAGAATTAGCATTCTGGCTGGAGGGCTGCACTTTATACTTTCTCTCAATCTCAAATTGTTCTTTGCCACCATTTTCTGTCCCTGAGCGCTTAAGATAAAACTGACAACTTGATGGAGAGATTCCTATCACTTAGTTCTCTCCATAGGTATAGCAGGAAAATGCCTAATTAAATTATTTTTTCTTTGCTGTTCCAAATGAAATTAACAGACTAGGTCCAGAATGGGTGGATCTTGCCAAGAATGTCAATCGAGCAAGTGGCTGTCATCTCAGGTCATTACTCTTAGACTGGATCGGGTGGGATGGGGTGGGGGGGTTTCCAGGGTACCATGTTGTCAGTTGAAGGGCTGGGTCTTTATTTAGACTACCAACCAGCTCATCCCTAGATTTCTCTGCAGCTTACAACTGTGGCATCCTGAAACCTTTGGGGATTTGGGCATTAAGAGCATGGCTCCAAAGGGCTAAACATGGGCTGTATGCCCTTGCTCCACCCGCTCCTAGCCATAGCTTATTGGACCACAGTTTCTGACCCAAAGACAACACTCTCTGGACAGTTCTATGGCATAGTCTGGTGCCAAGAGCTCCTTCTAAATTAAGGGGAGGGGGGGTGTTGATCAGAGTCCTCTCTCGGCCATAGGGGCTGAGAGGCTGCGTTAGTTAGGGTTGTACAGACTGGGTGCATAGCGTTATGGGCTGGTGGCTATATCGAATCAGACGGAAGTCAAGGAAGGGAGACAGATAGACAGACAGAAAGAGATAAGACAAGAAAAAGCAGAAATTAGATGTGATGTTGCCCATGGGTGAGAGATGAACACTGTTGATCATTTGGCCTTTGATAGTCTAACCTGGCTGTATTGTCCTTGGATTCCAGGAGACCTTAGTACCCTGACGATCACCCCATATTTTCATCTGCACTAGCTGGAGCACCCTTCTGTGCCGTGCTGCCAGATGGCCAAGAAGAGGGCATCCTTGCAGGACGCACGGTGGCCGATTCTTGATCCTCTCACCTCTTTGCACCTGCAGCTCTGTCTGCCTGGAACGTGTTGTGTTCTCTCTGCCTTCCCTTGCTGGGTCAACAATCGCCCTTCCTTTATCGCACCCAGGGTGCCCCTCCTCCAGGGACCTTGCTGATCCACCAGGAGGTAGGTGCCTTCTCCTGTTTCAACAGTCCCTCCGCTGTGGCCCTCACCGCACCCTCAGTAATCAACATCTTACCTGCCTGACCGTGAGCTCTGTAAGGACAAGGGCACAATGTCCACTCGTCATTTAAGAGCTGGGGCACCGAAGGGGCTCTACACCTTTTCACTGCAAGATGGAACGTCTGGAAATCAACCCCACCTTAGGCTGGTGCTTGGCTTGGTGCACACTCTGTGGCTTGGTGCCCCAAACTCTATTTAGAGTCTGACCCCAATCACATTTTCTAAGCTACTTCTCAATGCTGAGCCCCATGTTCTATTCAATAAAACAAAGACGTCAAGAGCCTGCTCATGATGTATAAAACCTCTGGGTGCCAAGCCAGATGCTTGCTATTTCTGAATCCTATGCAGTCATTTCCTCTCTTCAAGTCTTTACTTGTAGAATTATTCCCATAGTAAATGTCTCCTGTCATCCATCTCCAATTCTAAAAGTCCTACTTTTCCCTCCTAATCTAGCTCAGACATAGTTTTCTTCCCAACGCAGTCTCTTGTCAGCCAGTGACCCTCCTGTCTCCAGCAGAAAGGGTGGGGCCTTTCCCAGACACCTTGGGCACCTACGCACGCCGGTCATAAGGCAGCCAGAATAGTCTGACCAGGTCCTGCCTTATGCTCCTCATAAGATCACAATCTCCGCAAGTGCTAGAGCCATGCCTTAGCTGGGGCACCCCAGCCCCAGCCCCAGCCCCACGCAAAGTAAATGAAGGCTTTTTACCATGTAAAGCATCCTTGGGCTAGGAGAGAACCTGAACCTTCTAGGGTGTTTCATTCATCTCATCAGAAAGAAGCAAATGATGATGAAATAACATGTTACAGATTAAGGGGAAATCCTGTAAAATGAATGCCTGGGACAATCAGGCCCTCCCTGAGCCACAGGCTAGAGGCGTAAGCCACCTCTTAGGAACGATGCGTCTCAGATCACTCAGGCTTTCACTGCCCTGCTCACTAGGTCATCTGAGTGAACTGGCTCGTCTTAGAAAATATTTCAACAGGTATTAGAACAGAAAAGGGAGTTCTGTTTTACTCGATGCTCCAAGGCATCGGTTACTTAACTATCATGTTTTTACGGCACTTAAGAAAAATTGGGGAGAAAAAATCTTTTCCTATTCATTTTTTTAAAAATATGTTTTTATTGATTTTAGAGAGAGAGGAAGGGACAGTGGGAGAGAGAGAGAAACATCTATGTGAGAGAGAAACATCAATCAGTTGCCTTCAGTAGATACCCAGACCGGGTTGGAACCCAAAACCTGAGTACGTGCCCTAACTGGGAATCAAACCGATGACTCTTGGGTGCACAAGATGATGCTCAACCAACCGAGCCTCACTGGTCAGGGCCCTGTTCAGTTTTTTTTTTGCCTCAGCATTAGTACTATCACTCATGCCCCAAAGAATGGGTATCTTCTGCAAAATTAACTGAAAACAAACAGAACTGCAAAAACATGTGACCATAAAACACTTCTGAACACGGCTATTATTCAAAGAGCTTTACCCATATGAGCCCACTTAATCCCCACAGCATCCCTAAGAAGTAACAATGGTCATGTTCCCATTCTGTAGATGAGTAGACTGAGGCACAGAAAAGTTAAGTGGCTTGCCCAGTATCAGACAGCGGCACGTGACGGAGCTGGGACCTGAAGCCCAGCTGGCTGAGCCCCTAAGCTGTGCTTCTCAACTGCCGTGCTCTACTTTACAGAGCACGAGGGTGGGCTGGGCTGGGCTGCCTGCTGCAGGGGTCTTAGACTAAACCTTCATCTGCTAATCGCTTATCTCTTGGTTTTGTGTTCTTGCAATGTAAGAATTTCAGAGGTAAATTTCCTTCAGCTATCCACTAATAAAATAAATAATGAAATCAAGCAGATCAAGGATGTTTGACCCCTGCCAAATACAGGGTAGGATCTCAATATTCAATTCTATTTCCCCAACTCCCTGTTTCCCCAGCGGTATCTCCTAAGTTCAATCACTTAGGCACCGCCATTCTGGCTGTTCTGCACCTGCGGGCCCCCTCCCCACGCACGCCCAGCCCTCCCTTGTCCTGCTCGGTGCCCCGGCAGGCTCACCTCTGAGGACCCGCCTCTCCCTTGACCTTGGCTTCTGGTTGGGCACCGGCAGGATGTTGGAAAGTAGACGTAGAGAGGTCAGGGTATTTATTTCCCTGCTTCCCAAAGGGGCCCCTGATTCCTGCCTCCAAAGTCCCAGCTCTCACCTGGTTCTGAGAATACCCTTCCCTTCCCTCACCTTTCAGCCTTAGGAGGCTAATGGCTCCCCGCATTGCTAGTCCTGGGGGCTCCCCATCCTTCTGCGGTTCCCCTAATAGTGTGCGCATCTCTGTGACTAATCATCTCATTAACCTCTTTCCAGTTAGTTTTTTGAGCACACCACCTATGCCTCTCACAACAATCTTCTTGATTTTCCCTTATCCGATGACTACTCATTAATATTTACCTAACATTTATTCTTAAAATCAAATTATGATATGTTTACATTCATTTTAAAGTGGACATTTAATCCCTACCGTAAATGAAAAACCATGTTCGCTTTCCCTAAATCAAATACGACCATAAAGACAAGCAGGGCGAACGTTTCACTCTCCTTGACCTCTGGCCAGCTGCTCCGGCCGCCCAAGGCTCTGAGCCCAAGTCGCCCCTACTCTTTGGGTAGAAATGGAGGTGAACAAGAGTTTGAAAGGTGTGAAGGGCATCCCACCACCCAACGGGCATGTCCTGGTCGGTGCAACAGACAGAGTTAAGGGACTCACTTCCTCGTGGTGTGAATCCATGTCACTCGATACCCCATCCCAAAGGTGATTTGTGTCCCAAATTTTGGATGACACTGCTTCACAGCAGCCAGTAGCAAGTAGCTACTGACTCAGTTTATAGCCTCATGTTATGTCTCCGAGGTGCTATGAGAAGATACCAGAAAACGATACGAGCACAAGGAAGCCTAAGATCCACGCACACGATGGCATGGGACAATTAGCCCTCTCTCAACAAGACTGACAACGCTGACGCCAATCTCAAAGGCGTGATTTTCTTTCCAAGAGAAGCTGGTCTCTCCGCTGACACTCCTCATACCAGCTGGACAGGCAGGGCCAAGCGGGCAGGCGGGCGTCACGGTCGCCGTGCACGGGCGCATCGCGGGTTCCGAGGTTATGCGTCCGCGGGGAAGGTGAACTTCACCAAGGCGAACAGCGTAAGGTAGGCGACAGCGACTGCCCAGGGGCCGCGAGGATGACACAAGCCACAGGCACGCGCTTCTCCCCCGCGGCCTGGCCGCGGGGGCTGCTGATCCCCCATGTGGGCGGCCGCGGCGGACACCGCATTCCCAGTGGACGTTCCAGCCAGGTTGAAAACGCTCCTTTAAAGCATGTCCAAGGGCTTTCTTTTGTTACAGTCACCCAGCCCTGTTGCTCCTGCTGTGTTTTATTAGGCAAATATAAAATTAACAACACAGCAATAATTATTTCCTAAACTGGTTCCAACACAAATTTCCAATTTGAGGTCAGATGTATTGCCTAATAAAATTTTTACAGCTGCAGTCAAATTGTGGTAGTTAATTCCTGGAAAATGCAATTCTTAATTCGCCAGAATTAGTTTTAAGTCTTGATTCATCCCATAAAGACGAATGTGTATTAACTGCGGTTTATACAAAATGTTCAAATAGTAATATCCAGTGTAATAGCTTGCATAATTTCAGCTAATTCTGTTAGAGGTATTTGACCTACTTACACTTTCACTGAACCATACATCACAGCTTTAAGATCACTGGGTCTGGTCTCTCCAAATTGCCCTTTCCCGAACTGCAGAAGTATTGCTTAATGTTATGTAGCTAAACACGGAATCATGTCAAAGAGGCAAGAATAATTAGAATATCCGTGAGGCAGGATCCTACTTATACTCCTGTTGCTACCAGTCATCTGGTACTTTAAGACCTATGCCTTAAGTACAGACTCTGAACTACTGTCTGGAACTGCAAAATTCACACACATATACCTGTAGAATTCATAACATTTCATCTGCTTAGGTTCCCCAAAACCTTGACATTTAATTGAAAATATTTAAACATTAAAATGAGAAATTAAGAAGAAATATGAATGGCAAACACAGCAACCACAAGGTGCCAGGCTCTGTTCTAAGTGTTTTACCCGTATGTTAACTTTTTAATCCTTACAACAATTCCAGGAGGCATGAGTGTTTATCACACCCCTCTTACAGATGAGAACACAGAGGCACAGAGAGAGTAACTAATTCATCACATACAACAAAGTTGCACAACATGTGGCAGAGTCTGTGCTTCTGACCACTTTGCAATACTGTGTAAGAAAAAGAATCATGATTAAAACATACAAATGATTGATATTCGTCATAGATTAGGTCCCTCTTTCTTTTTAACCGTGTGGTGAAGGCTTCAGAAGGACGGGACACACATGAGACATGTAGAGATATGAAAGACCAGTAGGAGAACAGTGCTTGAGGTTCTCTTTTAGGACTTTCTGAACATTGTTTTCTAAGTGTCTAAGACATGCATTGCATCAGCAAGGATCTAGAAAATTCTCCACGGATACAACGTGCAGACATCTAGAAGAGGGCATCTCCTGTAGAACAAATGCAGACCGATCCTGGGTGAGAACCAGGCAAGCTCAGTCACGCTCTCTTTCGTCTCTAGAAATTATTTGTTCCCTTGCTGGAATCTTGGCACCTGGCTGCAGAGTGCTGGGAAGGGCCAAACTTTCCTACCTTGACAGACCTGAGTTCATTCCTGTTTGGCCACTCCCTGGCTGTGTGGCCTGGAGCACAGCACTTCAAGGGCTGTACCTTTGTTTTCCTCATTTGTGACGAGTAATATCTTTCTCCCACCCAGTCCATTCACCCAACTTTAGATACACTGGTTCCTCTGTCAGGGTCCTTGAGTTGCAAGCAACAGAAACCAACACCAGCTAACGTAAGCAGAATGAATTAGTTGGAGAGTTATGGAGCAGCCACATCATGGAACACAAAGAAAAGAAATGAGCTGGAGAAGGGACAGGAAGTAGAGCTGCTCAGGGTGACAGCGACGCCTAACAGAGACGAAGCATGCCAAGGCCACGGTGCATTGAAAGCACTCAATAAAGCTTCATTCTTTCCCCTTCTGTCCTGGCTTCCTTTCACCGAATTCTTCACCCATTCCAGCACACACTGCGCCCACTCTGCGCGAAGCACAATGCTCAGCATAAAGAATGTGAAAGGAATAACTCGGTCCCTGCCAAAAAGTCGGCAATGCCCTCACCCGGAGTATTATTTTATGTCGTTGAGAAATACCCAGATGAATCATTCATCTCCGAAATAAATGGCTAATGTCAAAACATTTACTAATGCGGACAAAGCTGACTGAAACAAATGGTTGAATAACCCATTGTTTGGAAATCTCCAAGAGTAATATATATTACAATCAGATAAATCAAAATTACAAAGGATTTTCTGCTGCTTTTCAAAATGCTTGCCAGAAGTTGGTCAAATGACAGTACGAAGGGTAATCAGTTTAACAAGTGGTTGCCGGTTACCTCCAGGGAATGAAACCAGGGAGGTGGAGGGGGGGACAAGGAGGAAGACTACTTTTCATGCTATTATCTCCTGGAGGGTTTGAATTTTTAAACTAAATGTATGTGCTTATATTATAATAAACAACCAGTTTAAATAGAAATATGCTCAGGGTACTTGTGGTTGATAAAAAACAAATCCAGCTTGAGCTAGTCTAGGCAGAAAGGGGGATTGAGTGGCTCTGGACTGTAGGGGAGGGAGGGCATGGAGGTGACACCAGCCCATGTATTCGCTGTCCCTCTGGATCCATCACCACCTCTCGTCTCTGCACCTCTCTTTCTGTGGCTGTCGTCATGAAGCTAGAACTTTCGCTAATGGCTACTCCTGGCCTCACATCCTCAGAGCTTTGACTGGAAAGGAACACATTTTCTCTCTCCTGTTTCAGTTGGGAAATCCCTAGGATGAGGCCATGGCTGGCCTGGTAGAGGCTGCTGGTCACCCTTGGACTAAGGCTGAAAGAGTACAATCGGCTCCGCTTGGGCGAGGCGCTCACCCTTCGACCAAGCACTGAGGCAGAGAGGAGGCCCAGGTGCTCTCATCTGACCCACACAGAGGGAGGCGGGAGAGAGGTTGAGTAATGCCAATCTAGCCATGGAGAGAGGCACTGGGGGGGCCCTCCCTGTGCGTGTTCACCCCTGAAGTCTCTGAGCTGGCTCTCTGGACCCTGGTCCTTATTTCTCTCACACCCAAATTCCTGGATCAAAGGACACCTTAGAAAACAGATCCTCAACCTTGGGAGAGCCATCATATTTCAAAAACAACTTGAGTGTCCCAGTCTTTCATACTAAGTCACAAAGTAAACACCGAGTTACTGATTACTCTTGCTTCCCTTCGACGCCCAATCCCAACAGATGCAGGGCAGGACTATAAGCCCCTTGATTTCTTCTCATCTCTACATCCCCACTGGGTTGTATTCATCCCATAAATATCTATTGAGCACCTACTGTGTGCTGGGAACCATAGGCATAGAACATGTATTCTAGCAGGGAAAACAAGCTATACACACACACACAGACACACACACTCACACATTCTTCAACAATTTCATACTACGATGAGGGCTACAAAGACCCTGAAAGCAAGGTAGGAGGACGTTATGTGGAAGGCATTATGGAGTGATCAAGGAGAACCTCTCTGAGAAAGCGACAACTGAACAGAGACCTGGGCAGATGTTTTCAGGGCAGATTTAACAGCATATACAAATGCCTTCAGGTGAAAATTAAGTTGACAGGTTTGAGGAGCAGCAAGGAGGGCACCAGCCTGGGCAGGGGTAAAAGGGGTGATGGAGGGAAGCACAGAGCAGGGGGCTGCAGGGCCAGGTCATAGGGCCAGGTCCCAGGCGACCTTGCAGACCCTGAGAAGACTTTGAATGCCATTCTGCATGCCATGTGGGGAGTGACATAAGCTGACCTGTTTTTAAAGTGCCTGATCAGTGGTGGCCTCTCAATATTTGTTAAGAATTAAAAAAAAAAACTCAAACCAAAAAAAATGTTCATAGTCTCCTTAGCAGGGGAGGTACTGCGCTATTGACTGAAGATGAAAGCAGACTGCCATTTGTTTAGTAGTTTAGAGTTTACACAGCTCTTTGGCCCCCATGATCTCATCTGACCTCTCACTGGGACGCAGATATATGACCACCCAACACAAGGCCCGTGCACAGGCTGAGACCAGTCTGCCGCTGCCCAGCTCTCAGGAGTCAGAGGCAAGCGCAGGCTGAGCTCTGAAGATGCCACAGGGAGCCCCAACCCCATCCTCAGCATGCTCTCCCAAAGCGAAGGAGAGAGATTCTCAGTCTCACCCTCATCTTCCCAGACCCATTCCGAAGGCTCAGCTTTGCAAACAGGAGCGGAAGACCAGATCCAGAGCAGATAATGCATGTTCTGGGAGATTCTTCTACTTAAACAGGAGGGTTTCTTTGGTGGTTAAAAAAGAAAAATGACTTCCCTTGCCCCTCAGGCCTGGGCTTAAGACCATTAGAAACAGTGGCAAGGGGAGACCCTGAAGGAGCCCCTGATTTAAAAGGCTGGTGTCAAGGCCCTGGGTTACATCATGGGCCACTCTGTGGAGCAGGCTGGATAGTCACCACCCCAGACTCATGGCGCCTCATGCCACGGCCTCAGAAGCCAGTGTCCTCTGGGTTTCCTGGCCTCAGTTAAGTCATCTTCCTGTGCTGTTCCCCCACCCACTCAGGAAAGGTGGACTCTTACCTTTTTTCCTGGGGACCCTGGAAGGGGGGAGGGAGGGACAGGGTCCCTCTCACAGTGCCAGGTAGGTGAGGGTGCTGGTCCCAGTTCCCACAATCTTTGTGACCTTGTTCAACGGATGGAATAGCTGCCCAGCAGGCAATACCAAGTTTGAAGCTCAAAGGTTTCCTGGTTCAAGGGCAGTGGTAAAATACTGAGGCATTTCCAGCTTCACCTCCTTAAAAAGCAGCCGGTGATTGGAGCCCCAGAGTTCCAAATGCTGGGCTCCGAGGCTGCCCTGATCTCCCTCTGTCCAAGGCTGGCCTTTACCATGGAAATACCATTTCTACCCTGGCATTTCACTTTAGACACAATGCTGAAATTGTCCTTAGTGTATTTTTAAACATTTCTTGGTGACACTTCCCAGTTACTTTTCACAAGCGTCCTAAGACAGGGCCTTCAGAATCTGCAGAATGAATGCATTTGTTAATGGGCCACGGCATAATCATCAGTGAAATACACACGCGGATCCTGGACGCAAATATACAGTCATAATAGAAAAAAAGTAGATCTACATTTTCTGTTGTCAATCATGTTTATTAAATTGAAAAAAAAAAGTCTTCTCTCCCAGGCAGTAGGAAAAGTGGGGGTGCAGGGGTGGGGGAAGCGGGGGTGTGTGTGAATTTATTCTATGTTGGAGAAGTAGGCTAAAAATGTCATAAACAGCCCCAATTATGCATTCTGATGCAAAGTGCTCCAAGCTGACAGTGGGGAACTCAGTGGAGCTCCCAGGCCACAGGCTGCACATTCTGTAACAACTTCATTCATGAGCCCGGCCTGCAGCTCAAGCCTGCTTCCTTTGAGTATCTCCTGCAAATAAAAGGCCCCATTCTTTGGCTTCCCCGGCTTTATTCGGAGTGAAAACACCACTTTGTGCCCACGTTGTGTTAAAATAACAGATCTGTGTTCATTCCTGTAGGTTCTGATGGGAGGGCGGAGGCAGAGGATCTTCAGTGCGGATGGCAAGGCGCCTTTTTGAGGGGAGGGTGGAGAGAAAGGGTCTCCAACAGGGAGCCTTTGTCCCGGAATGCAAATGAGCCTGTGCAACCCGCAGACCACGGCGGCCTGGTCGCAGCCGCGGACCCACCCAGCTGCAGCTATTTTGTTAACCCGCTGTTTCGTGCATTCTTTCACTCTCACAAAATGCTTGATGTTGACAGCTGTGAATTTTAAGCAACCATTCTGTGTATGTTTTTCTAATTTTGTGTATTCAGATTGTCTCTTCATATTGGGATGGGGGGGCACCAAGTACCTTCCCTCCCTTCAGTTAGGGCTTTCATGCTTTTCCCAAGTCGTAGTGATTCTAGTTGCTAGAGAGTCTAAATGAAGTGTGCTCCAGCAGCCTTTGGCATGACCAGGGAGCAGAAGCACTTTGAAACAGAGAAGGTTGCACAAGATTACAAGCCAAGGTGGTGGAGCTGAGGCCTCTTTCATGTCTGCCCCCGCTTATCTGTAACATGCGCCACAACATTCTCAAAAGACCGAAAGTAAAGACCTCCTATGTCCAGACCATCAACAGAGTTTTATTTGCCCTTCCCAGCTCCAGTCCCATTGTTCTGGTAGCAACCTTTCCTCTCAGGTAGAGTGCAAAGGTACGTAAGTTTTTAAGCATGAGGAACGAACAGAGCTCTCAGACTGAGGCCTGGGCTCATAAGACACTAGATTGGCTGGCTGCATGGTTTTTTAACTTGTATATTTATTTATGTCTTTGCCTCTTTGATATGAGGAAGATCACAACCCAGAACACACATGATAGAAACAAAAACTCTGGACAAGTAAAAAAGAGAGATTGCCAATAGGGCAATCATAAGGCTCAAGATGTGCGCCATTACTGAACTTTGAGATCTAACTCAGATCCTCCTGGTAGCAAGAGTGAAAGGGGAATGAAGACTCACTTCCCTCAAGCATGCAGTCAGAAAATTTTTCCAGATACTTAATTTCTAAAAAAAACTTTACACTCAGGGCTCTTCATAAGAAGTCAATGGGAACAGAAGTTCAATGTCAACTTGAGAGCAAATACAGTTGCAAAATTCCCAGAGCAGGAGTAAAAAAGTAAGGCAAATGGGCACCTGTCTAGTATTCATTTCCGTTGCCTAATGGTGGGTTCACAGAGCTCTGTTGTGAGAAGGATTCTAGGCCACATCTAGGCTGGGCAGCAAAGGGGGCCAATGATTGACCACATGTATGCTGTATAATGCCTCATGTTGGGTTAAATAAATACAGTATAAATGAACAGGTTTCTGGTGTCCAGCCTGATCCAAAGATAGCACTGTGGGGCCCAGAGGAGTGTATGGTTGTAATGATCCTTAGATGTCCCTGAATAACACTGTTCTCGTCTGGACCTTCCAGAAGAGCTGGGAGGCTGGCTGGAGTTTCTGCAATGCTTGGAAGACAGAGGAGGCAGGTGGGAGAGTGGATGGCCTAAACTGCAGGAGCCTGACCTGGAATCACATCTAGATTCAAGGCCACACCCCCTCCACACGACCTGGGCCCAGTGCTATTTTTTTTCATGTAAAATATTTATTTCTACAAGACTTTAACAGACTTTTTCATTTTCTTTCTTTTACTTTTCTGTATCATTTGAACTTAAAAGAACATATCTGACTTTCATAATAAAAAAAGAATAGATAAATCATTTTAAACTAGTTGGTTTTCTTCCCTTCATCTTTCTTTTCCTTTCCTTCCTCCTCCCTCCCTACCTCTCTCTTTCTTTCTTCTCTTGCTTCAATTCTGCCAACATTTGGAAAGGGCTATCCATACAACAGGACCTCATCTAACTGGATCCCAAATATCTGGAACCGCTGAGCTCAGCCTATCCTTAGAGAGGAACAGATGACAACAAGTTTCCAACAGAGTCACCCACTCACACCCAGGCTCCGGACCCCACATCTACAGGACAATGGCAAACATGGGATCCTCAAAGTCTGCTGGCTCCCCTGCCATCAAGAAAACAATTTTTAAAAATCGGTTGGCAAGAAACACAAGAAATACCAAAGAACAAAAACTGTTCAAATCTGGAGTGGGTTGTGCAGGAAATGGCAAGTCCAGGTAACTGGGCTGCACCCACAGATGCCACCTTCTACCTCATAGGGACCTGTGGACACAGACGCCCGTCTCTCTTTCTGTTCCGAGTTTCTGCTTGTGTCAAAGTGTCTGAACACATTCTCAGAGGACTCTGGAGTAGGAGGGAATTTTCAAAGCAGTTTTCTGGTTAGCCTGCAATTAACCAGAAAATCAGATTAATTGTGCATGAACTTCCATTTCCAGGATACAGTCTGACTCAAGGGCTATGCAGATCTGGGTAAAAATAAGTCCTGTTGAAACGGAGCTCCCCTGTATTTGTTTTAGAGCGTGGAAGAATGGAAAAACAAGACAGTGAGGGCCCAGGGCCAAAGAAAATGCTATATTTAGATGCGAAGGGCTTTGTTTGGCCCCGATTCCAGTGTAGACACAGCCAGTCGGGAACAAGGGGGCCATTCAATCAATCCACCTGACACACCACTGTCGCCGCCGTGCTTTTCCACAGGCCCAAGCTCCAAACCTCGGGAAGGAGGCCGCCGACTGAGGAGAGGGAACAGCTGCTCCGTGGCAATTAAGCTGCAGTTTCTGTTGCCGAAGGAGATTGTTTTGGATGGCGTAAAGAGATTCAAATAAAAATGTCAACGTGCCCGTTATGGATGAAAGTTAGAAAAACTTAAGTGGCCCCAAATTAATCACTGTTTGACAGGAAGGCATATAAACGAGCACTGAGAATCCTCCACAAATCTCTTTCCTGCCTTTTTGGTGACTCTAGAGGAGCTTGTTGGGGGTAAGGAGGGTACTTCTTGGCCACAACCTTAATTCATCTCAGAGTGAAGATTTAATGATGAAGTTACAAGCCTTTAAAGTAGCATTTATTGAGGGCTAATAAGAGTTCCTAAGACCACTGTTTAAAAAAAAAAAAAAGTAGTCACCAACCAACACAAGAGGCCTTTGAAAATATGGTAGAGAGGGGAGTTCATTAGTCTTTTTTTTTTTTTCTTCCCCTCTCTCAACAATGACTATTTCTGCTGCCAAACCTTCAGGAATAGGGTCAGTTTCCTTTCAAGTAATTGATGCAGATTTTGCTCCTGCGTGGAGTCCAGACAACCTCTGCGCCCAGAAGCAGGAAATCGCACCGTCAAAGGGAAGCTGTGCGTTCCTTCCTCCCTGGCTGAGCCGGCCCCTCACAACAGTGGATTTATGCTGCCGTCGCCAAAACGCCTCCAATTTCCATGCCCTCCCACGGCTAAGATAGCGAAAAGCTGCCTTCATCTTCCGAGGGCTGCTCTTATTTAAAACTCCAGCTACGCTGTAACAAAACCTGCTGCTGTCACCCCACATAGAGCAAATGAGCCCCTGTCCTGCAGCATAAAGGATACGAGAGTTATTGGATGTCCCCCCGCAGAGGAGGCCCCATTCGCCTTGCCCTCTCTCGGCATCTCCGCCCTGGAATCTTCTAGGCCCCCTTTCCTCCACTCGTCCTTCTGTCTCAGGGAGCACAGGAAGAAATAGCTGGGGCCGGTGTGTTCCAAATGGATCAAGTTTTCTTAAGTCAGGATTTTTTTGAAAAAATGAAAAAGTAGAAGCGGAAAGGGATGCTGTGAAGAAAATGGAAACTGGCAAAGTGCTTTAACTTCAAATAGTTTTCTGATCGGTGCTGGTCCGCAAGCCTAATGCTCTTTTCTCAACATAAATGCAACTGAACACTTACAGGAAGTGGGGGTGAGAGCAGGGAAGCTGGGAACCCCCGGATGTAAAACAGGTACCGTGATTCTGATCATTCAGTGTTTCTTTTGGATTCATTAACCCTCGGGGGTCTTGAAAATGACCTATGACATGCAGTTAAACAGACACAAGGAAAACATGGGTATTTAGACAATACTCTCATCGTGGTTCACACCTGGCCAAAACATACCTTTTCTCTCTGGATAGAAAAGAAAGGCTCTGCAATAAAAGTGTCTGCATATGGAGCATCCACTTATTAAAACGCTAGTTTGCACAGCGGCACTAATCTGAGATCTGGGAGATGCTTCCTATTTGTACAATACCTCCCTGCTTGCGAAGGTGGATGCCCTGTGGCACAGCACCAGTGCTTTCGTAGCCAGATTGCTAATTTGGAAAAAGAACTGTCTGCTTGACATCACCTGGGGAAGGACTCAGACTGCTCTGCCCCTCGCTGGGGCATGCGCGTGCTTGCGAGAACATCTCTTTAAACACAGTCACATCCTGAAGGCTGCACATGACATGCTTCCCTTCCTAAGGTCGACAAAATTCAATTGGCATCGTTTAAATGTTTTTTTTGTGTGTTTTTTTCCAGAATCTATAAGGAGTCTTCCGTTCCAAGAGTTAAGCTAGACTGGGGCTGTTGGCGAACACTCAAAGGATCAAGCACACTCTGCTCCGTGTCTTCGGGACGACAGCTGTTGGAACTAAGGTTTCTACGGGTGACTCAGAATAATAAGCGATATTAATAGTAATTATATATGTGTGTGTTATTCCCGTAGTGCCTTTCGTTTATGTACCCAATGATGAGCAGCACTTTGTATCCGTTCTCTCGGTTAAACTAGGCAAATCATTTCAAGACAGGCCCCGTGTGATCCTCACCGCGTGGAGTAGAACCGGAGCCCTCGGCGGGGTTCAGGAATGTGCGGAGCTCACACGGCTGGCCTACGGGAGAGGCCGCATTCAAGCCAGACCCGCCCGGACCAGAGGCTTGTTCCTCATCAGCGGCCCGCCCCCCACCCGGCCGCCCGCCTTCACCCGGCAGCCTCTGCGGCCGCCCTGCTCTCCGGGCGCGGCCCACCCCGCACACAACCCCGCGCCCGAGGCAGGAGGCCTGCGCTTGCCGCCTGGCTCCATCGCCCGCTGCGTGACCCTGTGTCTTCGCCTGTAGAATGGGAACAGTAAACAGTTCTACCTAACATGGTGGAAGAATAAACGCAAGAGAGAAACCAAAGGAAGGGGGCGTGTGCTCTCCCGCCCCTCGAACCGCCACCGAGAGCCCGTGACCCACGGAGGGTGCTGAGGGAGAGAGGAGAGCGCCTCCAGGCTCCCACAAGCCAAGGGGGCAGCCCCAGGGCCTCTCCCCGCTTTACTGACTCTTACTTCCCAGGTGCGGGTGCTCCTCCCGCGCAGGCTCACCCGAGACGCTGCCGGCGACCCCGCGGCTCTCCGGCGTCCCTGCCCTCCGGGAGAAGCGCGCCCTCCTCCCAGCATTCGCAGCGCCAAGCAGGTCACATGACCGCCCCCGAGCCAATCACGGAGGCGCAGAGGACCGCTGCTCGCTGATTGGCTGGCTCTCGCCAGTTTCTTCCCCGAGGAGGCAGGGCTGCAAGCTGGCCGGGAGGGGTCCCTCGGGGGGCGGGGAGGGACGGCGGGAAATTGGGGGGGGGGGGGGTAACTGTAGGAGCGGCGGGCTGGGGTCTCCGCCACAGTCAGGACGTGCGGCTAAGAGCATAGCCTCTTCTTGGCCTGGCCTGTTTCGATTTAGTTGCTGAGGTTCAGGGCTAGTGACCCCAGGGCCAGCTGCTGGGGTCTGAATCTGGGCTCCGTTATTCACTGGCTGTGTGACCCTGGGCAGGTTAATCCACCTCTCTCTGCTTCAGCTTCTTCATTTGTTAATGTGGTTAAGAAGCTTATCTTTCTGTCCAGCCGGTTGCGGCCCAGCTGTTGAGCATCGACTTCAGATCCAGGCGATCTCGGTGCGATCCCCGGGCAGGGCGCGCGCCCGGGTTGCGGCTGGATCCCCAGGGGGCGCGTGCAGGAGGCAGCCGATCAACGACTCTCTCATCACTCATATTTCTCTCTTCCTCTCTCTGAAATCAATAAAGAGATATTTTTTTTAAAATAAAAATAAATATTGTTTTTCTCACGTGTTGCTAAGTATTATATGTGCACATGTAAAGTGCCCAGCATAATAGGAGCACATGCCAAGCACCCAACACATTGTGGCTTTTCAACATTAACACTTACTTGTTGAGCGCATCCTCCCTGCCAGACTGTGCATTAGGTACATGCGATGCACTGGTGAACAAAACAGAACAAAACCCCTGACCTGCGGAGCTGATGTGCTCCTGCAGAAAAAGACAGTAAACGATACCTAAAATAACAAGGCCATGCTACGGAAGTTAGGTGAAAACAGCGTGGAAAAAAGAAAGTGAGTCAGGGTAACAGGGATTAGGAGAGCAGCAGAAGGAGGGGACAGGGTAGCAGGGTTGAACTCATGAGAGTGGTGACATCTAAGCCAAGATTTGGAGAGTGTCAGTGAATTAGCCAATAGGATGTGGGGGGGCATTCTAGGTGGGAGAGTCAGGCAGTGCAGAGCCCCGGAGTGGGAGCACGTGCCTCGAGTTTCTGAGGACCAGCAAGGGGGCCAATGTGAAGACCGTAGAGGGCACAAAGGATGTCAGGGAGGTTAGAAAGGGCCAGATCAGGAAGGGCCTGGGAGCCCTGGGAAGACGTCAGATTTTACTCACAAAACTAGGAGCCCTGGCAGCTTTTGTGAATACATTGGAGTGCCAGAGAGGTGGGGCCTGATGGAAGGCAGATTATATGGCAGCTTCTTTTAAGAGAATTGCATGTGATCTGTTAGTAACCTCACTCTGTCCTTGGTAACGTCTAGGCCTTTGCAGAATGAGAAGAGGAGACTCTCTGTATTGAGCACCTAGGTAGAGCTGTGGGACACAGGGACTTGCAGATAGTTCAGTCCACTGCAAATTTGGGATGGGTGATCCGTGGAGACCATTCAGAGGAGAAAGAGGCCTATTTAAATGCTTAGTATTCCCAGTCTCTGCGAAGCCATTAAGGCTTCTCATTTGCAATTTGTCTAAAACCTTTTGGGATCTATTAAAGATTCCAGCTAGTGTCATCTGTTAAGGCTAATAAATCGCCTACATTTGTTTTTCTATCTTTTGGTCTTTTTAAAACTTTTATTAAACGGTATGCCATTTATATAGAAATGTGCACACATCACATTGTACAGTTAGATGAATTTTCACGACATGAAAGTACAGGGATAACTAGTCCCTGCAGCAAATGGAACGTTGCCAGGACCTCAGACTCTCCTCCAGCGAAAACCACTATTCTAACCTCTAATGCTAGAGGGTAGGTTGGCTTTTAGAAAACAAACAAACAACTTTATTTAAATAAAATTCTATATTAATTTTATATAGCTATATGAAGTTATATCTTTTATATTTGACCTCTTTCCCTCACTGTTAAGTTTGTTTATTTGTTTGCTATCTCCCTTACCACTCTTTAATGCCAAGGACTTTGCCCCCTGATCCACAAAATTCAACACAACATAGTAGATACTCAGTAAATGTTTGTTGGATGGATGGATGGGTGGATGGATGGATGAAGGATAGAAGGGTAGGTAGAGGGATAAATGAGTGGGTGGATAGATGGGTGGGTGGAGGAATGGGTGGATGGATGGATGGGTAGATAACTGAATGGATGAAAGAATTACACTATCCCTTCACAGTGAAGGACTTAGTGATTCCTAAAATTGGGCTGCTTCTGTACTACTTTCATAATTTTTGACATATTTGACTTACCTCGTGAAGAGTACTTAACAGCTTTCTTTAAATAGGAACGCTTTTATTTAAAAGAAAAACTTTGTGCAGTGCAATACATGGAAAAGAAGGAAAACAGGGAAAGTCAATAAAAAGCAAGCAAAGCAATGTTATTAAATTCAAGAGAGATTCTGCTGCCCACTGAAGACTCAGAACCTCAGGCCACCGGTCTTTGCTGAAGAGGCAGGTTCGGGACTGTTGGAGAGGTGTTCAGAGATGTACAGTCTCCCAGCTGCGGCTTTTTTCCAGATGTAGGTAGAGGGATTAAAGGGCCTAGAAAAGGGAGAGGTCATTGCTACGGCAGGCTGTGACTTAATGCCCCACCTAAAATCTTTCACTTACACTTGGAAACACCAACATAGGTAATGCTTACTGACCCCAGGTTGTATTCAATTTTTAAAACTAAACTAAAGTTTTGTATTAAGTTGCTTTTTTTTGGCTTTGCTTGTTTCTTCTAAAAAGCAAGAGAAAGCCAGAAAACACCGCAGCCACCTTCCAATTCTAAGAGTATAACTGGCCCTTAGTGTATCTTATAGTCTGAGGAGCAAGTAGAAGGATTGGGATCTGTATGAGGTCAGAGCCCAGCCGCACGGACCTTCCCCAA
Organism: Miniopterus natalensis; assembly: GCF_054644295.1. Lineage (NCBI taxonomy): Eukaryota > Metazoa > Chordata > Mammalia > Chiroptera > Miniopteridae > Miniopterus > Miniopterus natalensis. Next base: position 8,896,616 of record NC_142098.1, read on the forward strand.
CAGTCATGTTCGGGGGCGTGCAGACCGAAGACCCAGATGGTGGCCCCGTGGCTCCTTTCAGGCCAGCGACCTGAGCTCACGTCACCAAGACCCGATTAAAAGCAGGCCCAGCGAACAGCAAGCTGCCCTGCTGGCTGGCCTGGCCTACGGGCCGCGGCTATTCCTCCGTGGCTTAGCTTTCAGCACATGCCCTGCTTTCCATGTAAGACGATAAGGCCTCTGTGTCCTTTCACATGCGGCCCAAAGGCTTCAGAACACTTAGATGAAGAAATCAGGTCCTAGTGATGGCAAAATATTTACACATTGATTGAAGCTTGTCTATGAAATTTGGGATCTGGAACATTTCCACCGGAAAGGGGAAAATCAAAGAGACCGGAGCGACAGTAACATTCCAGTGGTATTTATTTAGGTAGAAGAGGCTTTTCCTGCCCCCCTTCCTTGCCTTTCCTTTTTTTTTTTTTTTTTTTTTTTTTACCCTTGGATAATTTGGGGAAATCCTCAAGTTCCCAGTACAATAACACTGGCTTCGTGTTGTGGGAGGTGTGTGTGTGTGTGGAGGGTGGGAGTCAGATAGTATAATAGCCATGTAAAAAAATGGAATCACATTGCTCACCTCAATATAGTTTTCCCCATACCTATAAATCTTTACAGCCCTTGTCACATTATAACATATTTTAATTATAGAAAAGGATTGCCAGTTTGACATGCTATTTGCTGATGCCTGCAAAGGCTAGTTTGTCCTGTCTCAAAATCACATTGTTTTGCAATAAACTCTGCGCTGTTTAAATTTTACAAGGGACACTATTTTAAAAAGACTTACAAATGCTGGCAAGGATATTCACAGAAGCATCTTTTGCACTCTGGTAGGAGACACGATAGTCAGGCACCATTAGAATAATTTACTGGGCATGTACCGAGATCCAAGATAGTCCTAGTACTTTATACATATTAGCATATTTGTTATTAGGAAGTATATTAGCGTATTTGTTTCCAAAGCCCAATAATAAATGTGTTGTTATTTACATTTTACAAATAGAAAGCTTAGTCACGCAGTTGACAAGTGGTGGAACCAAGATTCAAATCCAGGCTGCCTGGTGCCCGAGCCTGTGACTCTCCGGTTTTAGCTCTGGATGGCCTGTGTCCTGGGCATGCCCTCAGTCCTGGGCAAACCGGGACAGTCGGTCATCTTACCTGTAACACTAACCGCCACACTTAACCTCCTCCTGTGTGCGACTCTTAGACTGAGAACATATTCAGGTTCGTGCAATTCCAACGGTGCTGCCCAACAAGCATTTCAACCGGCAACTGTGATCAGAGCTCTCTGCCAGGTACAATGGGGACCCAGAAATGAATAAAAATGGAGCCCTGCTTTTTAGGCCACCTGTGAGTAACCTAAAATACTTGTTACTTCATCAAGAAACCAGGCAGTGACGCCCAGCGTTGTACCAGATTCCCGAGTTCGCGGGTGTCCCGCAGACTCTGCGTTTCAGCGGGCGGCACAGCATTTACCGTGACCGGGCCGCGCCCCGTGAGCACAGTGTGGGCCAGGGGCTTGGAGCTGCTCATCCATGCAAAGAATTCTTGTCAAATATTCTAATGAGAAGCAAAGCATGGCAGTCAAGATGGAAAGCCAAGGTGACCTTGAACTAGGCCACACGTTGCTGATCACCAGATGGTTTTTAAAGGCCTTTTGTGGTTCTGACAATATGTTTAGAGCTCCTCTCGAGGTGAGCGAGAGGAGAAACAGATTTAGAGATCGCCTTAGAGAAAGTGTCTCTTTCTCAACCTTAAGCTTTCCTGACATGGACACGGATACCCGGCATCCGAAGCCCCTTTCTCCTTGGAAGAAGCCCGCACGGTCTGTGTTGGAGTGGGAAGCAGCGCTGGCCTCACACGGCCCTCGCCTCGCTCCTGGCAGGCAGGGAGCGTGCCCGGTCTCGGCCACCCTGATGTTATCACGCAGGACTTTGCATCCTAACTGAATGCCACATCGATGGGGGCGGTAGGAATTCCCGCTCAGCCTTGGCCAGAATCAACCGCAGCGGCCTCCCCAGGAAGTCTCATAGAAGATGGTAGAGGCGTCAGCCCCACTGTCTAGGTTTCTCAATCTTTCTCCAGCCTGGTACCCTTGGTCTCTCCCCAGCCAGGACTGGTGTTCAGCGGATCACTCGGGCCAGTGTTAAAATACTGAGTTCTTTTCACTCCCATCAGTAAATAGCCACTGTCCCCACCTCCCCCAACTGCATCTACCCACTGACCTGGCTGAGCCACTCCCTGGACACCTGCTCAGCCTTCTCCACTGTCCAGAAGCCTAAGGGTTAACTCGCAGAACAGCGGGGGCCACCAGGAACCCTGCTTCAGCTCCCTTCAGTGCCAGGTCCTATGAGTTACTGTTCTGAATACCAGTTTTATGCATTCTGATAAACTTTGAATAAATTCCCCTTTCTACTGAGGCTAATAGGGTTCAGCTCTATGTTTGCAACCCCAAACCCATTGATATATGCACTTACACACATTTAACTTTATGCAGGCTGCAGCTAAGAAAAGAAAAATCTGTTTTTTGGCAGGTATGGAAAAATGAGTTACAGAAATGTACCTTCTGTGAATATGTGAGAGTATTACATCTTGGCATTAAAATGTTAAGAAATGAAATTAATGTGGTAGAAACGTACATGCATTTAATGTTTATAACAGGAAAAGGTCTTTCACACACGGTATCTCATTACAAGCCACTCTGCTATAATCTCCACATTTGAGATACAGGTTAAGTTATGACATGTTTTATATTAACTCAATTTAGAGTGAGAAGTGACTCCAATCACAGTTATGATAGGACAGAGCAGGGGTTACCAGCTGGGCCTCCTGATCTCAAATCCTTCCCTGTTTCCTCTGTACTGTGTTTCTTCCCCAGCTGGGCTGGTCTCCATGGTTGAAAAATACCGAAGTCCCTGCCTGCCAAGATCAGAAATTCCACTACCTTCACTTCCCTCTTTGGATTAAGGCATAGTCCCCAGAACACATATTTCAAGCTATCTTTAGACCACATTAATCCAGAATACTTCATCAGGGATTACTTTTTAAAATGAGCTAGCGGTTACCTGAGAAAGAGGAGCATTGGGAGAATGGCGGCCTCCAAAGGGCCACAGGACCTTTGCACTTGCTATTTCCTCTGTCTGGAAACCAAAAATGGCTCTTCTGATAAAGGTCAGTGGAATTCTATTGCTTTGACTTTTCTTCCCCCACCTATCGCCATCAGTAACACTGGCTCCCTGGCATCGTGGAAGGAAGTGGAATGAGGATCAGGGGAAATGTCAGAGAGACAGGGAGAGTATAGTTTGAAAAGTCTCCCCTGGTGATTTGGATATAAAACCCTTTCCTTCCTTTCCAGTTGAGCAACTGCTCAGTCGATACAACATTCTTGGAGGAATTTTTGATGAATGTCTGAAAGCAAATCACCTAACTTGAAACAAACCAGATTAAGGCCTTTCAAAGTCCTAAACCATGGAACTATCATATTCCCTTGACCTACTATCAGAGTCCAAAAGCTTATAGCAATATAAAATACAAAATATGTTTTATCCAAAACCCATATTCTGATATAAAAATAGCTCATTGAGAGAATGTCTTAACACAAAATTCTGGCTAAGCTCATCAGAACTGAAATTGGTAGAGTGTCTCCTTTTGTTCTGGGGTCACAGGCACGTGCTTTGCTGGTCTCTCCAGCTCTCGGGCATGCACCAGGGGTCAGAAGCCTCTGTCCTGGACCACATTTGTGAACAGCGTGGTCCTGAGTTAGCCTCAGTGTCCTCGGACACAGGGCTGGTGATGCCTACCTGCCTCCCCCAATGAGATATACCTACAGCAGTGCTTGCTAAACAGGAAGAGTCCGTACAATGTAAGTTTTCATTAATTCCAAGAGGTCAGTGAGAAATAGATTGCAAGGGTATGGCCAGTGCTCCTGAGAGCCTGAAAAAGTCAGTGACTCCAAATACATGTTGATACCCATGGAGCCATAAGGTAGGAAAACTACAAAGGGTTTTTATGTTTTGAACAAGCGTCCTTTGCAGCCTTGATATTTGTTGGTCAGATAAAGAGAGAGGCATTTTCAATCTCAAAGAATGTATATCTCACCCACAGTCGGGAAGGAAGTCTCCTAGAAGAATCCCAAACTGATCAAATGATAGGTGTGTTTAAAATGCCGAGAGGAGGTTCACAGTTTCGACAGAGCCTGAAGGTGAACTGCTGAAAGGTATGTAGAAGGCAAAGCTGTTATCAACTCCAGGGAAAACAGAAAGTTGTATAAGAAGGAAAGGTGATCGTAGTGTAATCGTTGGCTCAGCTGTGGGTAATAGTGACATGATCGTAATAAGGTAAACACTGGCTCCTGAACTAAATACAAGTTGTGACATAGCTCCATCGGGAGGAAGGCGGCAGGAAGGGAGCCTGTGTGTTGCCAGGCCTGTGTGTTGGGGGCAGTGGTGGGAAATACATTAAGAGCCAGGGAGTCATGTTCAACAGTAGGAAGTTAACAGACCACACTTATTTTTAAAAATAATAAACAGCCTTTACAAACATGTTTAGAAACAAAGAAATATGTGCCCAAAGATACATCAGAGAAAAATGACAGTCATTTCCAAGCGTGAGCTTGGGCTGGGTGATAGGGAACTGGGGAGGCAGGGGAGAGCCTTACTAAATTCTTCAGGACGAGGCACATGTGTAACTTCAGGGGGGAAGTTTTTATTCCAAAAACAAAAGAGGGGGAAAAGATGAAAGCAGATAGACAGAGGCCACACTCCGCAGCCACAAACGACTGGGATGAAAGCAGAAAGCGTGGTGGCGGGGTTAGGAACCCCAGGCCCCTGTCTTGACTCTGTCTTCGCCTGGGAATTAACAGGATACAGTGAACATCTCTACCTGGGAAGGGCCTGGCTGGTGCTCAGGGTCGTCACTCCACAAACACTGACAATAGCAATAATGAAGCTGCCAATCCTAGGGGCATGCAGGGGACACGGCCGCCACAGGCCTGCCTTGCGAACTGTCAGCTTCCTAGAATGCGGATTGCCAGGCTGGGGGGATGTCACTTGCTCAGCTTGGCGCCCCCTCGCTGGTTTATGTAGCTGCCCATTTTCACAAATTAGATCCCAATATGTCCAAAAGGGGGTTATTTTTCTATGAAGAGCTGTGCCAACATTCTTGGAGAGACCACAGATCAGTGTAAAAATGGGTTTTTAACCTGGGGCCTGCGTAGGGGAAATCTTGGTAGATTCTGTGAACCCCCTAAAAACCTATACAAACTTGCATATTTATGCAAATGTACATTTGATTTGTGGGGCTGAGTGCTTAGCTGTGCAAAAGGGCGGCATTTGTGACTTGAAGCACAAGACCACAGCCACTGGGCAGCTTTCCTGCCGTATTAGCGGACTGACTTTGGGCAAGCAGTTTAACATCTGCAAGTCTCAGTTTCTCATCTGTGAAATGGGAATCGTTTTAGCCAATTCTTCAGGTTTTTCTGAGGTCTGTATAATGATGCTAGAGCCTTGGGTGCTGGGAAATCAGCTGGCATCCAATAGACGATAGCTAGTATTATAGCTCTTTAAAAACGTGTAAACAAACACCACGAATCTCACCTTTCATTTTATTTTAGAAAATAATTTAACATTATATATGTTTTTCATTTCAACAGTAACATTTCTGCCCAAGTCATGATTACCTTTTATTTCTTTAGCCCAGCTGTTCTTGACTGGGGGTGGGTGTAAAGTTTGTTCCCCAGGGGACATGTGGCAGTGTCTAAAGACATCTTGGTCATCCCCGCTGTGGCGGTTGTTCCTGGCACCCAGGGGGTAGAGGCCAGAGATGCTGCTAAACATCCCCTAAGGCGCAGTAGAGCCTCACAACAAAGACTTACTGCACCCAAAATGCCAACGGCGCCGAGGTGGAGAAAGCCTGCTCTAGCATTAAATATGGAATTTAAGGAGGAAAAATATATATTTTAAGAATCCCATTGAGCACTCTTCCATCCTGGGAAGAGATGGGGCCTTGATTTTAAGGGCCACATTTCCCACTGCCCAGCCTGTCATTTCTATTCTGATGACAGTCAGGGAGAACGATGTCAGCATCACCCGCAGCTGCAGGACAAGACGGCCCATTGCTGCTGGGACCTCGGCACAGGGGCAGAGAGAGCGAGTGTGGCTTCAGATTCTTGTAGAAACAACAAGGACTTCACAGTCTCCATTTGGTTAGGAATTTGACCCCTCTTTAAGGAATCTATTTTTAAAGGTAAGTGAATGCTTGAGATATTTTTGAAGCATCAGAGTGAAATTTTGCAAGTATAACTTTTTAATACCCCCCGGAACCTTCCTTTCTAAAAAGCAGGCTTGCCCTGATGGAGCTGCTTGATGTGAGCGTTAAATAATAATTTTCATATCATGGTTTTTAAATGGTCGGCCCTCCTTGTGAATTATCAGCTGGGGAACTGGGGAACCTTTGCCTAAGGACAAAAATGTCAGTTACAGGGAGTTCGACTGTTCATGCCGCAATGGCCTGCTTGCTTCTAATTGGGCTTCAAAGATGGAAAGGCTAAATAATAGGAATAATAAGTTCTCTCCACATTTTCCTCTGTCTTCCCTTATTATAAATCCATACTGAGATATGTTAATATGAAGATGTACAATATTATGGAAAGGGCACCCAGAGTGATGGGGGGACTTCCATGTTTGAATGGGGGGTTTTGTCCAGGCTCCCGGAGCCCAGCCATTTCCACACCCCTCATCAGTCTTTTGTGTGAAAGTCTCAGCTAAGAGTCAAGTCTCAACTGATAAGGCCTCGGAGACATAATCATTTCCCATTGACAGCTCCGTGCAGCCAATTCACAAACATTTTCATATTAATATTGAGCAATTTCCCTACATTCTAATCCATCAAAGTAGGCTATTAATCCTCCCTGTACCATTCTCTATTCAAATGCTAACAATTTTCTTCTCACAAGCTAAAACATTTGTCCGACAGCCCCCCACACAAAGCCCCTGCATTGTTAGCGATGATAGATCAGAGCCTTAATATGAGGGATGCGATGTAAATTATATCATTGATACTGTACGTATGTAGAGGGAGAAAATCTTTTTAAAAGATCATTTGTATGCTAAAGATAATGAGAGTGATCCCATGGTACAGTAACCTTAATTTTCCTTTCTAAGAGAAAAAAAAAAAAAGGTTCTTTATGGCAGAGAATATGGAAATCCATCATGATTTATAATGGCACAAATACCATCATTTACTTCCTGAAAAAAAATAAAATATACACTGTTTCTTTTAAAGAACTGATTGAAATGACTCGAGAAACCTTGTTAAAATATTTCGCAGGGAATTGAATACCCCGTGGTTACCAGGAGTACAATGTGAGGCACAGAGCTGGGCTTGGGATGAAAAACAGAGAAATGCCTCCATGTGGGGTTGGGAGTGGACTGATGATTTATATGCATTATCCAAAGCCACTAAATGGTATAGAAACTTGGGGACGAATACAGTTTGGTCGCCCATAAGTAGAGATGCGATGTATATCATGTGTTAAGAAGCAGGATGAACTCAAGGAACGTATTAACTCAAGGAACAGATGCAATGGCCCCTGGCCCCTACATCACTGTGAATTCCTGAGGACAAGAACTGACCACCTACCTGGGTCCTGTCTTCTACTCCCAGAATACCTAGCAAGTCAGAGGGCTTAACTAGGCCCTAAAAACATCATAATGTTTCATTCCCTTATGTTTATCTTCCACCTCCAAATTTGCTGGCCTTCAGGTTCTCCTTCTATGTAAATGGCAGCTTGACAGCAAATGTCCAGAATTCCCCCCTGACATCTCCCTGTCCCCACCAGCCCTCACCTCCATCCAGTCTTACCAAGACGTGTCAGTTCTTCCCGTAAGGACTTTCCCTTCCCTGCCTGTCTCTCCATTAGACACCCCCAGCACCATTTCTGAGGCCCCAGCAGCTTTCATGTGGACTCTGGCCAAGCTGGTTCCCCAGCGCCCTTCACCCCTTTCATCGAAACCCAACCCAAGGAATCTTGAATTACAAATTAGATCATGCACTTCACTGCTTTAAAAGAAGTACATTTTTAAAACAACAACAACAACAACCACACACAATCAATGTCTTCCTTTTGTCTCCAGGGCCATGTTCAATGCCTTTCTAGGACCTGGCAAGACTTCCTAACCTGGCTCCTGCCTGTCTCTCTGACCCCATCTCCTGCCACTTAAGATGAAGAAGTCCTCCAGGTGGCCGATGTCTTCCCTTCCGCGCGTCCTTGCATGTGCTATTGCTTGCCTGGAAAACTTTTCTCTTGTCCTTTGCCTAGTTAAGGACGATACATATCCTTCGGGTGCCACCTGGAACACCATCTCCTAAGGAAGCCTCCTCTGACCGCTCCCTGTTCTGCCCTACCCCACCTCAAATCTAAATCAAACTCCAGGTACACCATCCACTTTCCCTTCACAGCGCTTTCCACAAGGTACACTAATTTTCACGCGTGTGATCATTGTCTAACATCTTCTACTAGACAGCACACCCCAAAGGAGGAGGGGGGAGGCTGATTTTGTCCATTCGTGTATCCCCTTCATAAGGCACAGTACTCAGCACCTAACCAACTCAATAAAAACTTGAGAACAAATGAGTAAATAAATCTAATATGCATAGGGCATCTTCCTAGGAGCTTGAGAATAAATACAAGTATAAGACACAGCGTCAAGGAATTACCATGTGAACTTTGTGCATTATTTTAAAAAAAATAACAGCAGAAAACCTGAATCCTTGCGTTCTAACCTATTTGGAGATTGGCTTCTTAATCCTTTGCTTGCATTGTTTCCTCTGGAATTTAAATAGCGTTGAATCTGAAAAGATAATGTCTGCTGGTGGTTCTCTCTGCTTCATGAAACCCCATTACTGTTCTTTGAAGATTAAGACTTGCCCCAAGGAATTAGTGATTAAGGACCCCTGTTTTCAAGCAGTTCTTGTGATGAGCCCAAGTGGAGACTGAGTTTCTGGGCCTCTAAGCCAGGGAGTAACATCCACACTGCTTCTGGCCATGAAGCAATCAGGACTAATACTCTCGCAAGAGAGAAAGAAGAGGGGTGAAGAGTGGGGATGGGTGAGGTGGGGGTTGGGGAGACGGCCAGAGGGTGACATACGAGAGCTTCCGCTGGAACCTTTCTCTAGGCACATCGGATAATGGGAACTGCCTGGGTCCTTGTTCTCTCCGGAGCGTCCCAAAGAGTCATGATAGGGCGTCAAGGAGAGGAAAGGACCCTGATGCAGAATAGAAAGAGCTCTGCAAATGTCCTGGGGTAGAAAAGGAAAGTACAATGGAGGCCACCACCTTCCAGGGCCTCAGCAATGGTGTGGGCCAAGCTCCTCCACCAGGAGGGCTGTCTTGGACCTCCATGCACGCAGTCCACTGGACACCAAGCATGCTGCAGTGGTCTATAAACTTGGCCTGCATTTCTCCAAACACTACCTCCTGATCTACCCCTGATAATAACAGGGCTGCCCTGGGCAGGACCAAAGTCTCTGTTTGCAGGCACAGAGCACTCGGAGACTGATGGGAAGGCTCACCCTTATTGTTACTTAAGGAAAAGACTTGTCTGTTACCCATGGAAATGTCGCCCCTGCTCCTTGCTGAAGATCTGCAGAGATCTCTTTAAAACAAGGTAAGGAATACCTGGTCTATGAGGTTTGCAGAATATCATTTTCTGCTCTGGCTCATTGATTGAATCCATTCTTCTTCAACCGAGTGACTCTCAAATAGAATGTTCTATGGTCACAACATGTGTCTTTTATTTTCCTTTCCCCATCGAGTATCTGAAAATCCCCATTTAGGAAGTTAAAATAATTCAAGCAGTGGTAATCCTCAGCTGCAGAAATGCTGGTTAAATGAGAGGTTGGAGAAGTCTCCTATGCCTGCTTGTTGGCGACACGCAGGGCTTGGTGAGGAACTGGAGAGGCTGATGGGAGCTCAGCCTGGCATCGTTTAGAGCAACCCAACATTGGAAACAACCTCACCGTTCATAGCTGGGGAAATGGCTCTTACGTTATGCCATAGCCCTGTGGTGGAATACGATGAGGCCATTAGCCGAAGCCTGGGGAAATGCCTAGGAAATAATGATATAAAAATTCCTGGATACACAATCATCTCCCCAGCATTTTCTCAATTATGTGAAAATGCATAGAAAACAAATTCATGCTTTCCACTCGGTGGCGGGATCATGGACATTTCCCTCTGATTTTTTTTTTTTTGCTTTTTTATATTTTCTAACTTTTCTACAAGGGAAACACATTGCTTTTTTAAATAGAAAAGAGTTTTCTATCATCTATCTATTTGTCATCTATCTATCCATCCACCCATCCATCCATCTACCTGTCTGTCTATCTATCTACCTATCTATCTATGTATCTATCTTTGGTGTTCCTTAAAGCAAGAAAATTGGTTTCCAGAAGTCACCATGTATTGATCAAGATAAAAAAGATTTAACATCAGCCCCAGGCTTAGCTCCCCCCTGTTCACCCCATCTCACCACAGACCTGTGCTCCAAACGACAGGATTTCCAATCATTCTCCCCACTCTCTAACTAGACCAGTGGACCCTCCTGATAAAGCCAGCTTTTTTTTCTGCGTGGCCATGATGAGTAGTGGGATACAGGCCAGCTTAAACAGAAAGATATTTTATCAGGCTTTCGAAAGAGGCGGATAGCGGTTTTGGAACTGGAAGCGAGAGGAAAGGCCGTCAGCACTTTACGCTGGAGCAGTCAGCAGGGGCGTCAGGCCGCTCGCTCCACTTTGCACAATTTGTCCAAGAGCATTTCCTCCAAACAGCTACCCACTTGGTTCCAGTGGTGACAACACCCCATGCAACCGAGAGCCAGTGGGTAGGTAATTATTCAAGGTCAGATTTTTAGAGTTGGATGCCAGGGGGGGAAAGGCAAACATTAAGGGTTAGCCAATACTTTGCAAACACTTGTTTAAGGATTTCCTAATTACTCTAAGTGGTTCCTCTAGCTCTTGCACTTAAAAGGCTGCTATTTCGAATGATGTCATCCGTAGCCCATTATCTCTGCAGTCAATTTGCAGTATTAGGAGAGGCAGCAAGAAAATATTTGCAAACATCAACATTTTCAAGTCTTAAAAGATAATCCCCCTTTCAACTCCCTATGAGCGTATCAGCAGCACAGTTATGTTTTCAGATTCCTCTAAACGGCAACACCAGCAGCTGGATTGCACAAAAAGCCTTTCTTCTCAAGACCTCAAAGACATTTTTAAGTGGTATCACATCAATCACCAGGCAAGTCCTCGTGGACTGGCCAGGCAGGTAGTTAGAGGGTAATTAGAAATGCAAATTATAAGCCCCATTCAAATAGCTCCCAGAGGCAGCTCCCACCTGAGTAAACCTGGTGTAAGATTCTAGTTTAAGGGTAGCTAGTGCCTGTAGGTTCTGACCCATTGAACATGGCACTGCTTCATGAATTCTCCACAATGACAATGTGATCATTCTAGCATCTCCATATGGTAGATGGGGAAACTGAGGCAGGCAGAGGTTAAACAACTTATGCAAAACCATGCAGCTTAAGTGTTGGCCCCAGAGTTGGAACTCACCCAGATCTGCCTGACTTTTAAAATTCAGCATCTCACCCGCCACCTGGCCACACAAGCTATTTTTCCTCCTGCAGGATGGAAGATTATGGGAATTTCAGCAGACGTGGGGCAAAGGCGCATTCCTCGCTGGGCAGAAATCTTGCTAATGTTGAATGTTTGGGAGGTGAAGAATGCTTTGAGGCCAGGTTGGTTTTAAATCTGGGTTCCTCCACTTATTAGCTCTGAGCCTCTGTGTTTTGAATTTGTATAACAGAAATTATAGTGGTTCTTACCACAGAGGATTGTCATGGAGATTAAATGAGATGATTCATGGCAGACACTTAGCATAGTACCTGGACACAGCACAATGTTTTAGTATTATGATGATGATATATCCTATATATTATGTATTAGTTCAACACATATACTTACTATTTTATATTATTTATATGTAAGTATAAATAAACAGACAGGATTACTATTATTATTAGGGGATGTCTAGCCTGTGGAGAGAAAGCTGCCATTGTCCCTAAACTCCCATCATGCTCTCACAGGGCCCTGCCCAATTCATGTCCAAATTGACAATTCATGTAGAAGGTTTGGTGGGCAAACTCTGTCCTTGGGGTCTGCCCACCTGAGCCTTCACCTCCTCAAAGGTGGGAGAGAAATGCTCCCACAACTCTCTTTTTTCAGTCTGGTTCTCTCTCTGCAATCCCTGGGCAAGTTTTTACTAAGCAAATCCTCAATCCACTTTCAAAGCAAGGAAGCTGCTGTTCAATTCATATGCAAAGAGAGGGCCTAGGGCTCCACGGAAGATACTAATTTATGAAGTGAAAGAAACTCCAGCCTTGGACAGCTGGTTCAGGTAAGGGGATAATAGAACTGCAAGCAACACCCAGCCAAGTAGCTCAGAGTGCATAAAATAAAATTCAGCAACATTTAAAAGTAATTCAGCTCATCAGAAGCTTCTAGACGCTCCAAAACTCAGTAACGACTAAAGCACACAGTGTAATGAATAAAATGAGAACGTGACCCGGGATCTCACTGTTTATTTAGAACCGAGAAGCCGAAAATTGCCCTCTCTAACCGATAGGCTGAAAGTTATTACTTCATTCACTTAAGCATTTTATATAAGGTAATTCTCTGGTGATAAATCACACTGAAATTGATTTCAGTTTAAAAATGAAAAAAACCTCCACATTAGCATGTGAAAGCTCAAAGATCTGCGATTTGAATTATTGGGGTGCCCATGTTAAGAATGGGTGACAAATTGAAAAATAAGCATGTACTCACTTTTAGAAAATAAATCTGGTCCTCAGAACCACCCATTATGCAGGGAAAAATAAACTGCCTCTCATTTCATTAGGGAAACTCATTTGCATCAACATTTATACTTACATATGTAATAATGCATGGCCCCAGCCTGGATACAAGGTGGTAATTCAATCAAAAAGCTCCTTTGATATGCTATCATAAACAGCAAAAATGGAAACAGAGCCTTGGGAATAAATCACCCTCTTACTATTCAGCTGGGACCGTACGGGGCTATTTTACACTGCGTGCCTTGGTGCAGTATTTCACAAATATAAAAAACTGTATTTTCTTTTTATTTGGTGACATGTGGCTGTTTGAACTGGCAGCTTGTGCAACTCCAGCAGGTGCACCATGGATCCCAGTGGTGGAATCAGACGGCAGGCGATGGAGACAATGAGGCAATTAAATTTTTTTAATTAAAAGAATTTTAATCAGAAATTTAACAACACTTGAAATTTTAATCCGAAGCATAAGGTTTGCATGCACATCTCCATTTGGAGGGGAGAAACCCTATTGGAAATGAGAGTCCTTTTCAAAGCAGCAGCATTTTCAGTTGCTAATTAAACATCTTCTCTTGGCTGATCATGTAATTTAGAAAATGTATAAGTGGCATTTTGCAAGGCTTGGCAGGGTTATTTCTTAGGCGGCGCCGGGTAATCTTGGGGACGCTGTCCTTGTTCCCGCTGCCTGAAATACCCGTCGCCTGCATCCTCAGGTGGCTGGCTCCCTGTCATTCAACTTGGAATGTCACCTCCTCAGACAGGCTTCCCTGATTTTTCTCCCTATCACTAACCCTGGTCATCATTCTATTACATCAGCCTGTTTTTTTTAAAAAAAATCTTTTACTACAGAAATTTTCAAGCAAATTTAGAAGTATAGAAAATACAGACTGAGTCTGTTCTCAGCTTCAACACCCACCTGCGCTCGGCCATTGTCGCGAACTTCTCTGGCCACTGGCCACCGCCTCCTCGTGCCCAGGTGCTTCAAAGCTCCTGCTGTACATCATGTCCTTTCCTCTGAAAATGTTTGGTGTGTTTCTCTCAAATATAAGAACTTTAGAAAACATAAGCGTAGCATCATTATTGCATCTAAAACCTTAACAATCATCACTGTCACTATCATCACATATCCAGTCAAGTGTTCACATTTACCCAGTTTGTTCGAATTGGGAACCAAATGAGGCATTTTCTATGTTCTTAAATCTCTTTGAATCTTTAAGTTTTTCTTCCACCTCTCTCTCTTTTCTCTAACTTGCAATTTGGGGGAACAGATTTGTGTTAAAGAAGCCAGGTCATGTGTTCTTTGTAGAGTCTTTCACAGTCTAGATTTGCCAGTTGCATCCTGCAGGTCACTTAACATGCTCTTCTGTGCCTTCATATCTGGTAACTGCTAGTTAGGCCTAGAGGCTTGATCAGGTTCAAGTTCAATACGGTTCTGCAAGGTCATCTCATCGACAGTGTTGTCTTCTTCCATCAGGAGCTATGTGATGTCTGTGGTTTCTCTTTCCATGACTTCGCTGATCACTGACGTTCATTGCCTAGATCCACGGATTCGTCAGGGCTTGCAAAATAGTGCTGTTCCACGTCCAACATTCCTTCTTCATTACTTAGCTCAGAAACTTCTGCAAAGAAAAACTTTCTTCCATCAACTGTATGGATACCCTGAGATATAGGTCATATAGAGAAGGCAGCATAAATGTTTGATTTATTATTTTCCCTAGAACCCCCTACACAAAGGGACCAATTCTATCTATATCTATCTATCATCTATCTATCTATCTATCTATCTATCTATCTATCTATCTATCTATCTATCTATCATCTATCTATCTATCATCTATCATCTATCTATCATCTATCTATCATCTATCTATCTATATCATCTATCATCTAACTATCATCTATCTATCATCTATCATCTATCTATCATCATCTATCTATCTGCCTATCATCTGTCTATCTAACTATCCATCTATCTATTATCTATCTATCATCTATCTATTGACCTATCTATCTGGGACTAATGTGTAGCCTTGTTTGTAAATAAATTTATTTAGGTAAAAGTATGAGTTTAGTTGAAAGAGAATGTTAATTAAATAATAGGTGGAGTGGTGCAATCGTAGGTAAATGAAGTTTAAGCAATGTTTCCTTAAAAGGCAATTCTCACCAGGGTTGAGGTAAGGAACAGGAAAAACTGGGTTTGATGCCAATCAGTCAATGGTATGAGCATATCTAAAAAAAGAACTAGTCCAGGAAAGGAGGGATGTCAGGCTGGAACCTGGGAAATCTGAGATGAAGGGGCAGAAATGGGGTAGGTCCAGAGGAGGAGAAGTCCTGCCCCATCAGTTCCAGGGTCCTGATGCCTTGCAGGTCGGACCAATGGAGGAGACGGAGGCACTGGGCTGCCATCACCTGATGACATCAGTTTCTCAGGCCAGACACAGAGAGACCTTTGCTCAGAGCCCTGCTCTTTCTCAGGCTCTCTTCTGTGATGACACTTAATGGGCTAATCACTCATTCTTTGGGAAATCATTCCTGTGCTTGCCAAGCACTGGATTTACTGTTAGGAACACACTAGTGCACACGAATCCCACAATCCACAGACATGGAAGCCACAGATTATCACAGGTTACAATGGGGTAAGCCCGTATGGGAACCCAGAGCCAAAATATCCCTGACGCCCAAGGAGGGGATGATCTGAGTAGGTTTCCCTTTGGCATCCAAAGTGAGTCTTTGGGCCTATTCCTTTGCCCATTTTTAAATTGGTTTGTTTGTTTTTTCACTATTGAGCTGTATGAGTTTCTTATATATTTTAGTTATTAACCTCTTATCAGAGCTAAGGTTTTCAAATTTTTCTCCCCATTTCATAGGTTGCCTTTTCATTTTGTTGATGGTTTCTTTGCTATACAAAAACTTTTTAGTTTGATGAAATCCCACTTGTTTATTTTTGTTTTCGTTGCTTGTGCTTTTGATGTCATATAAAAAAAAAAAATCATGGCCAAGATCAATGTTAAGAAGAGTTTTCCTTACGTTTTCTCTCCACCACCCCCCATCCTTTTTGAGGTCCAGCATGGCCACCTGGCTTCCATAGGTCAATAAAATGTGAACAAAAGTGACACCAATAAGCAATTTGCCATGTGTTCTCTTCTGAAAGATTCCAAAAGACCTTTTTGCTTAGCCCAGGTCCCAAAGCAAGGACAATATGACTGGAGTCCCCTACCCAACCCGCAGGGGACATGGAGCGTTAATAAGAAATGACATTGTGAAGTTGGGGCATTAAGTTTTGTAGTGTGCGATTGCACTATACCCTAATCTATCCTGATTGATACAGGTGGCACAGGTGGGTGGGTGGTGGGAAGAATTCTCTGGAAGAACTTAGAATCTAGCCCAGAGTTTCTCAACCTTGACACTATTGACATTTGGGCTCCATACATCTTTGTGGTGGGGTAGTTGCCCTGAGCACTGTAGGATGTTTAGTAGCCTCCCTGGCCTCTATGCATCAGATGTCAGTAGCCTTCACTCTGCAACCAAAAGTGTCTTTAGACATTGTTAATTGTTCCTAGATGGTGTGTGCAAAATTGTCCCTATTTGAGAAGTACTGCTCTAGACAGACCATGGCAAATCAAGCAAATGCATGTGGATCAGCATGGGGCTGGGGGAGCAGGGAAGAAAGGCACATGAAGCAAGAGGAAAACTCATGGCCAGCGATTAGGCTGGGACAGACATCATCAAATCTGAGCTTTGGAAAGATCATCCTGGCTGTTCTGGATCATTCTAGAGTTTCCAGGCCTCCTGACAGCGACCCAGATCTTTGTGAAGTGGCAGGTTGGGTTTCTGCCTCACATACAAGTCCCATTTAGCATGAGTTATTGGGTTGGTTAGCATGATCCTGGCCCAGGGAGAGTCTATTGCCACAGAATTCAAGATGAGCTTCTGGATGCTTAGCTGGACTGTGGTGAATGAACCCATTTAATAGCCAAGGAAGTAAAGGCTCATATAGCAGAAGTAACTTCCCAAGGCAGCATGGCTAGGAAATGGCCTAGATGATAATGGATACAAAAGCCAGGTCTTTCCAAACTCTGGGAAGCTTGCCCGGTTCCAGTGAGGGGCAAAGAAGATTAAGCAACTTGTCCAAGTGACTTAACTGGAGGAACTGGGATGAGTTATCCAGTGACAGATAAAGTCACAGACTCAAATCCTATTCCTGAAGCCACCATCTAGTTTAAAATTTAAATAACATGGGCCAGGGGTTATGGGATCAAAAGAGCAACAAAGGACAAGGTCAACTTTACAGGTGGAGTTCTGAGTGGCCTCAGTAATTAATAGTGGGCCTGATACCCTCAGAGGACAAGGAATGCTCGGTTTATTAACTCTGTCTCCCATAAACACATGCACACGCATGCTCGCTTCTGTCTCAGGAAAAGGAATCAGCAGCTCTCCCATTCCTGCAAGGGCTCTTGACAAAATGCTGACAGTCAGGTGGGATGAGCAGAGGCCTATGAGTCTGGACAAGTCCACCATCCCATGTTTGAGCTTCTACTATGTGCCATGCACTGGGATTAGGTTTAAAGCTAGAGGTTTAAACTAGAGGTATGTCCGAGGTGCTGTGGGAACCCGAGGAGAAAAGACAGAATGTGTCTGAACTGCGTGGTTGGTGAGGCAGGACTCGGTACTATTGGCCCTCGGATCCCCAGGGCCCGGGGGTGTCTACCGCACAGAGCCGGCCACCACTAAGTGTCTCTTAAATGCATGAATGAAGAGGTGTGTGACCTTGGTCAAGGTCAGCTTCTTCCTTAGTAATCTGAAGACCCTCCAGCCACTCAGAGGGATGCCTTGTGGAAGGATCCAGCCATCAGAGGTATGAGAGAGACCTCCAGGAATGCAGGGCAGGTGGCCCATTTTCTAGGAGAAGAATCTACTTTCTGTAAACTTCCATGTTCACCAGAGCTTCTGCGACAATGAAAGGATAAACTTCAGGGTATAGCTTTCCATCTTTATTTGTATTTTTCTGTCTTGCTCCCCAGATCAGCCAAGCAAAACTTCTTCTTCTTCCAAGGCGCACCTGGTAGTCTTACAAAGCATCTTCCAAAAAACCAAAACCAAACAAATAAACAAAAAGCATCTCCAAGCCTGCCCAGGGTCCCCCTTCGTCTCCTCGCCATAGCTCAGCCCGCGGGCAGCTCTGTTCCCTTCCCCTCCTCAGCAGAAGCAATAAAAACCTTTCACTGGCTGACAAGGAAAAGGCGGCCCTGCCTCAACTGCGGGGTAATTCAGGAAGCCTCTTTCTCATTTTAATTGGTTTCCTAATTGGACTGTTTATGGGCTGTGCAACAGCCTGGGATGAAAAGGCCGGCGAGCAGCGATGTGCCTGGCATTCCTATCTGGCAGGAGGTAATAGTTTAATAGCAAGGAGAAGGCCCCGAAGTTCGCCGAATACTGTGGTTTTGTTCTGGAGAAATACCTCGATTCTAAACAATCCCCCAAGTCAGGAAAGATGTCAAGCTGTGCTTGCCAGGAAGCAGGTTGGTGCTTCGCGAGGCTTCGGGTCCCCTTTTGATTTAGTGGATGGGGGGCTCCCTGGGGCCTGCCAGGTTTATAGCTGCGCCCTCCCTCCCTGGCTGCAGATAAGGGGTGAGCAGGGCCTTAGATGGGCCTGATTGATTCTCTGGGACGAAGGTTTGTCTCCCCTGGCGGGATGGATGACTTCATTCTGGTAGATGAGGTCACCCGAGTCAAGGCAATAAAGCGTCTGATAGTCACATGAAAGCCGGTTTTCAAAGCGGCCTCAGAAGGGAAACCCCTCCATGCCCCGTGTGCCTGCGGCCCCTCGGCGCTCCGCGTCCGCACGCAGCGCCTTCCTTCCACGGCACGGTCCACTCCAGGGTGACACTGCCCCCGAAGCCCAGTTGGATGGTTCTAATTTATAAAACTTGGTGGGGGGTGGGGGTGGAGTGCTGATCGTGCGGAAAAATTGTCCAAACGACTTGGACGTTTGGCTGAAACAAGCTGAGTGACATTTTCCCAAAGGAAATCATAGTCTAATTGTTGCCACACCGTTGCAACTGGGATCCTGGTTGCGTTAAGGCCACTGGTCTCTTTCAGCCCTGAAAGTCCCTGGTATCAATTTTCTGGTAGAGAAACAGACCGGGAACTCGACTTTCATCTAATCCCGGAGATTACAAGTAACTTTTCCATGAGGCTACTGCAGCGAGATGGCCTTAATTTAAGCAGCGACACAAGGGAAGGTTTGGATTTGGGGCAGGACAGAAAACATTTTTTTTAAATAAAGGAATAAGAAAAGATGATCTCTGTCTATGACCTCCAATTAGAAATCTCCACTCGAATGCTGAAGTCTGTTTATGATTTGAGCTTTAAACTGATCTTATTTGACCAAGTTTTATGTGCTTTAAGCTCTCTGGTTCAGCACTGGGAGCTTGGTGGTGAATCTGGCTTCTTAGCTAACTCCCCCAGGCATTGGTTTTCTTAAATGCAAAATAGTACCGACCCCAACATTAAACAAGGGGAGCCTGTATTTCATACAAACTGAGATGCCGTCATTTGCAAGACTGAAAGAAACACTGGTGATGAAATGATATCCCAAAGCTTCCTTATCGTTTGCAATTTGTATTGAAAAAGTTTTTGGGAGATTTTTCTAGACATAGATTTTCACCATATGTCA
Source organism: Miniopterus natalensis (assembly GCF_054644295.1). Taxonomy (NCBI): domain Eukaryota; kingdom Metazoa; phylum Chordata; class Mammalia; order Chiroptera; family Miniopteridae; genus Miniopterus; species Miniopterus natalensis. The sequence continues at coordinate 8,916,224 of NC_142098.1, forward strand.
CCCTTGGCATTCATAAAAAATGAAAGTGGAATACATCGGTTGAGGCAATGACAACTAGGTCATGACCACCGAGTGGCTGGAAGCAATTGTGAGAAGCCAGCCACTGAAAGACGCATCCTGACTTGGGAGATTCAAATAGGAAATGGTGTGTGTTAGAGCTGAGGACACACAGGAGCTTGGCACATAGCAAGTACTCAATAAAATGCGGTCATTATAGTATTAATTCTTATTTCTGAGAGGACCTGTAATATATGTAACTGCAAATTCTCTCTTTCCCCACTTTTTATCAAAAGGGATGTGCCAACAAGTCTGGTGTCTGAGTTTTCCAGAGCAAAGGCAGCTGTTGCCATGGCCCCACTGGGTCCAGCCAGCCAGGCTTCCTTCCAATAGTCCCACCCTGGGCCCCCACTGGCCCAGCTTAGGCCACAGGCCTATTTCTGAAGCAGAGTGGCATGTTTCGATTGTCCAGGCCTGGGCATGTGTCCATCTCTGTTGCCAGAGGTAGAGCTGGCCTTACCTAAGCTTACCTGGCCTGCAGATGGGGACCGAGCGATTTCCTGAAGAAAGGTCAAGATGGTGTATTACCAGACAAAGGAGAAGTGTCTGTGGGGCAGTTAAAACCACTTTATTTGACCCAGTTCACAACTCAGATATCTATAGCTATTTAAGCAACTACCTTGGGCCCTGACCTACCCTGGAATTCAGGAATTCCTTGACACCCTCGGGTCCCCATGAGGAGCTAACAAACTCATAAGCAGCCTGGCAGGCAGTAAATGACAAAATTTCTATAACAAGGAGCCATAGGTCCCTACCAAAGACAGAGGTTTCTCACTGCAAGAAGCTTGGCACCTCTTTCCGGATCCATGGGCAAGGATAGCAGAAGCCAATGCTGGCAAGAGGGCATCAGCTAAGCCCAGCAGATCACCTTGTATTCCCTCCCTCACATCGATGGTGGCTGAGAGCCTGTAGTCAAATACATCAGAAACAGTTGCACAAACTTAAGAATTCCCCCAAAGGACAGCAGCCATCAATTAAAGAGATTCGAATGAGAAAAATGTGTCAGCTACTCACTTATTGAACACTTGTTCTAGCTTCATCGCTTGAACAACCCCTCAGGACTTATATTAGCTTTAATTTTTCTGGCTCTAAAGCATCACCAATTTGTAGAGACTAATTGCCAACATTATCAAGCCTTCTTCAGCCATACTTCCCAAAATATGGGTGTAAATTAGTGTGACCTGAACAAAATAATTTTACTCTCAAATAAATTTAAAAATTACTGTGATTATTTGTTGCAGGACTTCTCAGAGCCTTTAATGATAATCATGTTACCCAATAGTTATTGAATTCCTAATATCTCTAGGTGCACTTCATGACTTTTTTTAATTCTCTCAAAGTTAATATCTTTATGAGGTAGAAATGATATCACTCCCATTTTATGGTCAAAGATAATGAGGCCTACGTGTTTAGTGATTTGCACAAGAGTATGGCCAGAATTAAAATCCAGGTGGACCGCAAAGCTCACATTTTTTTCAGCTCTACACACTCAATGTTATTTGAGTGCTTTTTGTTTTGTTTTTAAATATATCTTTATTGATTTCAGAGAGAGGAATGGAGTGGGAGAGAGAGAGGGAAACATCAGTGACAAGAGAGTCATTGATCAGCTGCCACCTGCACGCCCCCCACTGGGGATGGAGCCAGCAACCCCGGCATGTGCCCTGACAAGGAATGGAACTGAGATCTTCTGCAACCGCTGAGCAACACCGGCTGGGCCATTTGAGTGTTCATATGCATTATGAGCTTCCAAGAGGAAAATGAGGAAAAGTAGATGTTTTTCAAACTTACTTGACATAAAACCCTTCTTTTACAGGATCTCCCAGGGTTAAGCTTGCACGCATCCCATTGCTGCATTTGCTAGCATAAAACCATGGCCCATTTGTCCAAGTGCCTATGAGCCAGCACTTATGGACCATCAACACCCAGCACCTTTCAAGTGCTATGTTTGCAGCTGGGGATGGGACAGAATTACTGCTCTGGGGGAACCCACCACCTAGAAGACAAGGTGACAGATTCTTTGGTGTAGCAGTGGACATAAAAATGACAGGCTGGTGGAAAACAGAAGGGCAGGAGGAATCAATTCAACCTGGGGACCCTGGAATATTTAAGAGAGGAGATGGGTTTGAAGTGTGGGCCTTGAAGGATGAATGGAACCTGCTAAGCACACAAAAAGGAGCACAGACATTGCAAACAGGTAGAGCAGCACAGATACCTCAGTTTCCCTCTATAGCAGCTCTCCAGAAAGGACTAAATAGCATTTTGAAATGCCGGAGGAGGCCTCGACTTCCTTGTGAACTTTTCTCTCCAAGCCCCCATCACCAGGCTACGGGCACCTGCCCCTGTGGGAAGGCGGCTTGCCAAACCCCACTACCCATGGCTACTTCCAAAAGATGCTACTTGGCTTTTGCCTGGTCCGGGGCACCACCCAGATGCGATCTCACCTCAACAGGAGCGAGGTTGCTCCCCACAAGGACCCTGTGTGGCGGTTTTAACATAGGTCTGCACACGCTTTGACACTCCCCCTTCCAGCAGTGGAGTCTAATTCCCCACCCTTGAACGCGGGTTAGACTTAGTGACTCAGTTTTAATGACTGGAACATGTCAGAAGGGACTCTATGACTTCTGATGCTGGGTCACAGAAAGGATTTAGCTTCTGCCTAGTTCGCTTTGTCTCTCTTTGTCTCTCTCCTCTCTGTTTCCCGCCCCTCTCTTTCTGTCTCTCTGCGTGAGTGCCTCCCTGTCTCTCTGTCCCTCTCTGCCTCCCCACTCGGGACACTCACTTTGGGAACACAGCAGCCATGTGGAGAGGAAGCCCAGGCCACCTGGAGAGGCCACCTGGAGGTCTTTCTCCAGCTAAGGTCTCAGCCAATGCAGTGGCACCTGGAACCACAGTCAGTGTGCACCGAAGTCGTCCAGACTTCACCACGCAGCCTGGCAGGTGTCAAGGTCAGAGCCTCGGGAGTGGCGTGAGCCAGAGAATCCCCATCTCTTTTCTAAAAGCCTCTGTGCATATTCTCTTATTCTCTTATTGAAGTGAAACCACAATAAAAATACAGAGAACAGAACTTTACTTGGGGACTTCAGGGCCAGGAAGTCTCAGGTCCTGAAAGTTATAAGGTTTCACCTCACACAGAGATTTTAAAACCTTCCTTGTAGGTATCACACAAACCCCACCAACACTCAAAATGCAGTTGTAATTAAAGTATTCAAAGGGAGCGGGAGGCCTCCATGGCTCTACCGGGCACTCATCTGCTTTTAAACCTGCTCGGCTGATTTTCTCAACTCCCTGGAAGCTTCTCTTCACTCAAGACCAGCCTCTGCCCTGAGAGTTAAGAGCAAGGCCGCTGCAGTGTGTGCAGGAGAAGCCTGACCGTTCATCCGGGGGTTTCAGAGCCTACCCTGCCCATGCCAGGCGCCGGGGGAGGCCTGCACGGAGTGGGGAAGCCGCCTGCCTTGCTCTCCAGGAGCTTCCAACCCGGCTGTCTTTCCAGCGCTGGTGGGCAATGCTGCTGGAGGCCGCTGCCCGGTAGGGACACTGCAAAGCTGTCAATTTGCAATTATAGGTTGGGAGACTCCTTCCCTCTCTCCTTGGAGGAACTGAACCTTTTCTTTCTGTTTTCAATCCTCTCCAGAGAACATGCTGAGGAGGGCAGAGAGAGGGGGAGAGATCCACCTATCAGTTGCCTTCCATATGCTCCCCAACTGGGGATTGAACCCCCAACCCAGGTATGTGCCGTGGCTGGGAATTGAACCGGCCACCTCTGGGTGCCTGGGGCGATGCTCCGACCAACGGAGCCCCTCCGGCCTGACGAAGTGTACCTTTCCTTATGTGCTTCAGCAGCCAGGGTTGAACGTTAAAGGGTTTCCTTGTCAACTATCAGTTAAAGAGAAAGCTGAATTAACCAGAAAAGGCGATGGGCGCCGCATCCTGGGACATGGAAATGTCCTGTTTTCGCTGTTGGAGGGCCTCCTGCCTGCCTGGCCCAGGCAGCTCCTGCTGTGAGCCGGAGGAGACGGGCCACTGGTGGAGGCAGTTTGTAAATCAGTAATTGCTGAAATCGTTAATTACCACGGCAGTGAGTGTTACAGGGAAGTGCAGGGGACTCTGAGGGTGCTAACGGGGTCCGGCCACCCGGGGTCGCGATCATGCGCTCCCTTCCTCCTGCATTTCCACCTTGCCCGAGCTGGTGCAAGGAGCCCTTCCCTGAGCTCTGCCTGGGAGGAAGCCGGCGGCACCAGCCTCCTTTCTTTCCAACCAGCGTCCGTATCATTCCCCCCGGGTGCCTTCAGCAGGGGCAGGAATCCACTCTCTGCCCCCACAATAAAATCCTGAGAATGGCCAATATATTCTGTGCCAAGCCACAATAGCCCGCGAGAAGAAATGCATAAACTCATAACTTCCAACCTAGGCTATTTAGCATCCCATTAAAAATATTCAAAATATAAATCAAAATTCATGGGAATAAGTAATATACAATTTAGAATTTATGGCATTTTAAAATAGGATGATTTCCTCAAATGTGCAATAAATTTGGTTTTGTGGAATTGCACTTGCCACCGTATCATGACAGTTGCTTTATCTACACAGCCCACCAAAGCGGAGTCAGTTTATAGAATCTAAATTCACAAATCAACTGTCGTCTTCACTTCACTGATTCATTGCTGATGGGCCTTTCACAAGGTAAAAAAAAACCCTTCCGAGCTGACAAGAGTAATAAATGGGGAGGTGAGGGCCGCCCATCCATCCCTGGCCAGCTGACCCGCCTGGGGTGATACATGGCAGAATAAACTCATACACCGGCCGCATCTTTTGACCTCTCAGAGAAAATGGAAACAGAAAAGGGTTTATGAGGATCACTGTGATTAAGGATTAGGGTCTGACCAGAGGGTTATACAAACCCAAGACGTACCTTAAAAGCAAGAACCCCAGCCAGGCCACGGAGAGCCCCAAATCCCCCAATTTTAGAGAGTTTCTCTTTCGTCGGTTTTTTACTGTCCCCACCGTCCTGTTTAATCAAGAGAGGGGGGGCTGGTGCGGGACATATAAGAGGGAGGGGGTACCGTTGAGTCTGCAGAGGAACATGCTGGAAACACTAGAAGAAGGAAGAAATAAAATTGGCCAAATCAAAGGACATGTTCATGCTGCAGATATCCCTGGAGCTGCCTGTGTGCAGCTTTTCTGAGTGCCAAGTTCCAGCCCCAAATAAGAAATACCCCTTTCTGCCCGTGCGAGAAATCACTACGAGGAGCAAATACACAGCCATTCATTCATTTCTGACAAATGTAAACACAGCTTTTATTTGGCAAAAGCCAAAGCTTTAAACAAATGTCCTCAGCTAATTTAAAAGTGGCCCATGCTTTATAAACGGGTTTTTAAGAAAAGCGCAGTGTAGAATGGAAAAGCATTTTGTAACTTCTCAATGACAATATTCAAAGCCCGAGTCTTAATTATGTTTGAGAGAAAAAAGCAAGAAACAAATACAGTGGCATCTTAGCCACGACCCCCACAAGCACATAAATTTCAGTTCTCTGAGCTCAGCACCGGGACAGCGAGAACATGCCAGGTTTTGAAATGACTAACAAGATTTTGAGTGTCAGCTACTGTCCTGAAATGGGTTTCTGCTTCTGAGAAGACTCAACAGTAGGGACATATTTACGCAAGTGCTGACTCTGACCTCATGTTTGGAACTGGTACCCAGACTGGTGCGGGCGAACGTGTTTTAAGAAGCTACTTTTATGGTCAAAATAATGCAGCACCATTATAGAAAGGTCAGGGGGGAAAGGCGAAATCGCCCTGCTCCAGCTATTATTTTGTGTATTTGCTTGTGAGGATGTGGAGAGTATATATCTAATTTTATATTTTTTATTTTTTTTATTTTTTTATTTTTTATTTTTTAAAATATATCTTTATTGATTTCAGACAGAGGAAAGGAGAGGGGGAGAGAGAGATAGAAACATCAATGATGAGAGAGTCATTGATCGAGCCCGCAACCCGGACCTGTGCCCTGACCGGGAATCGAACCCTGATCGCCTGGATCCCAGGTCGACGCTCAACCTCTGAGCCACGCCCGGCCGGGCTATACTTTTTATTTTTAATAAATGTTTTACTATAGGAGTCATGCTTTTATCATTGTTTACCTAATGTATGCACTATGATTTAGTTTGTCGTCACTTAATTTATAACTGCGGAATATTTAGGCAGTTTCTAAATCTTCCTCTCAACTCAACTCTTATTCATGACAAACGTCATGTAAACTGGAAACTGAAGGGGACGCCTCTACCTTGATAAATGGTATAAAGGCAGAAATGACCTCCGTTACCATTTTTATTCTGCATTGTTCTGGATGTCTTAGAGAATATAATAAAATAAGAAAAGGAAAAAAGGAAAAGAATTTGAAAGGTAGAAATAAAATTACATTATGCGCATGCATTATTAGTATAATTGTCTACACCGAAAATCCAAAAGAATTGATATACGATAAGAAAGTGCAATCAGGTTTCTAGATAAAAGATCAATATACCAAGAGCAGTGAAGAATCTATATACCAGTGACAAATTTTCAAAAATGTAATTGAAAAAAAACTCTCCTGATGAAGGGCCTGGGGTTAAATGTATCCAAAAGTGTTCAAGACCTTTACAAGCAAAATTTTAAAACTCTATGGAAGAATATAAAGTAATGTTTAAATGGATTCAAAATGTGCTTGTGGAAGGTCTCAACATTATAAAAGTAACAATCACCCTTAAATAAACCAATAGGTTCAATAAAATTTGAATAGAAATCCCCACAGGTCTTCCTCAAAAGGAGACAAGTTGACCCTAAAATTCGTATGGTATAAGGAGAGTTGAAAAATAACCAGGCGAGTTCTCAGTAATTCTCAGCTATGTTCATCATCATCATCATCATCGTCATCATCACGGTCATCATCATCATCGTCATCGTCACGTAGCCAATCGAAACAAAGCGAGAACGTCAAGTCTGTCTAGTGATCTTCAGTTTGTGTTGGGCTTTTCTTCTAAGAAAGTGCAGCTTGCAAACTGCAATTGCCCTTTCCTCGGCTCCGGGAAGGCGTGTTCCGTGACATTGCCGTCGCCGGCGCGAAGACATTTGGACACTGGTGATGTCAAGCAGTTGCCTTCCAGGCCTTGGTGAGGCCATTCCAAATGACAGCTTCTTACTCACCTAGGACGCCTCACCTGACCGTGTAATGCCAGGAGACACAAGGCCACCATCTGAGTATGAATCGAGAACGGGGGTCTCTTCGGAATGAGGCAACACGCGCCTGCGTAGACCATGCCTGACCTTGCTCTTTTCTTGGGAATTCAGAAATGTCCCATCATTTCTCTCGTTGTAACTTTTTAAAAAATCCTCACCCAAGGATATTCTTTCCATTGATTTTTAGAAAGTATGGGAGGGAGGGAGGAGGGGGAGAGAGAGAGAGACATCGATGTGAGAGAGACACATCAATTGGTTGCCTCCCGCACGTGCCCCGACCAGGGCCAGGGATCCAACCTGCAACTGAGGTACGTGCCCTTGGCTGGAATCGAACCTGCAGCCCTTAGGCCTGTGGACCATCTAACTACTGAGCCAAATTTGCCAGGGCTGATTTGGGACTTCCCATGTCTTTTTTGAAATACTTTTTCTAAGGATGAAGGCTTAATATTCCACTCAGTGCGTAGGCCTATAATTTTATCTACATCTACTCCCTTAATAAATATTTACTGCACATTTACCAGGTGCCAGGCATCGTTCCAAATGCTAGAGACACAGCAGTGAACAAAACTGACAGAAATGTCTTGTCCTCAGGAGCTTATGTTCTAGTCAGGGGAAGCAGATGTAACATAATTAAGTAGAAACATATAGTATGTTTGCCAACGCTTAGAAAAAAAATAAAGCAGAGGAGTATACAGGCAAGATATGTGAGCATATGGTAGTGGCCTAGAGGGGGCACCTGGGAGAGAAGGGTGGGGTGGGGGCTCTCTGAGAAGGTGAGACATGAGTAAAGACCTGAAGGAGATGAGGGAGGGAGGGAGCAGTGTTCTGAAAAGAGGGAACAGCAAGTGCAAAGCGCTTGAGGAAAGTGTGCCTGGCTCACTTAGGAGACATCAGGGAGGCTGCTAGGACTCAGATGAAGTGAGCACAAGAGCAGAGTGACAGAAGAGGCTGAGCAATAACGAGGGCCATGGATGTTGGGCCTTATACATCCTTGTAAGAAATTATCACATTTAATCCCCTCAAACAATTCAGCATGGGAGGTATAAATAGCCCGATTTTACAGAGGGGAAGTCAGAACTCAGAGAAAAGATTCAACGTGCTCAAGCCTATACGTCCATTAACTGGTAGAGTTAATACTTAAGCCGGGCCTGGCCTCCAAGCCTTATGCCCATTCCATCATCCCACACCGTCTTGAACTGGTTGACAGGCACTGTTATTCCTACAGCGGGTTCTGGCTGACTTCAGTGGAAGCCTTTTGTGGACATGAACCTTCGCTGAGCTGTCACATTGACTCCTCTTTACTCTTAAGCAAATGGCATGGAACAGGAGTCGGCCAATTTTTTCCTGAAGGATCAGATAATAAATACTTTAGGCTTTGCGGTCATAGGAGGGTCTCCATTGCAGCTGCTCAACTGTGCTTTCATAGCACGAATGTGGCCATATGTAAACGAATGAGCCGTCTGTGTTCCAGGAAAGCTTTCCTTACACACGCTGGACTCGGCCCCTGGACCATGGTTCGTGCACCGCTGGTGAGGGGCTAAAAGGATGGCTTCAGGATCTAGGCTGTCTGGCTTCAATCCTGCTTTTGCCAACGAAGGGATGTGCACCCTCTGTGAAGTTATTTAATATCCTTACGCAAAACTGGGATAGAACATGATAGCATTATTGTGATAATAGAATAATTGAAATTTGTACATTATTTAGAAATTTGCAAAATACAGTATTACTGTATTCGCCTTTAAGATTTTTTAAATTAAAAGCATGACTGAGTTTAGCACAATGAACCCAAGGCAAGGCAAGCCTGTTGACGTTAAGATCTCAAGTCTCATTCACTTAATAAATATTTAGCACTCCTCATGTACTTATCCAGTGTATTTACTGGGCACAAACCATGTGCCAGGCACAGGGCAAGGATGGAAGGTGCTAAGGCTTGAATTTGAGGGAGCATCCATTTGGTTATCAATGAAAAAAAACTTCCAGGCAAAACAATTATTTTAATTTAGTGCTTTTGTGTTTCAAAACCAATCCACTAAGAAGTGACTCTGAGGCCCTTAAGTACAATTCACATCTGAACTTGACTCCAATTGAGTTTGGTCATTACAGTTTAACCACCAGGGTATTAATTGAAGCACCAGAAAATACCTCTGGTCACTTTCATTATCTAATGGCACTTGGGTTTTCTAATGCATCTTAATAAGACCTACTGCATATTCATAAACTAGTCTTGATTTTACAAGGAATAGTTTACACTGATTAAAAAAGTAAGACCTGGGCACGTTCTCCTGAGGCTTCAAAGGCAGTTAATTTTCCTCTTGATATGATAGTACTTTGAAACAATGGCTGGATCGCACTTAAAACTGTTAGTATTTTGTTGTTTGCCTATAAAATTAACTGCAATAAAAATCATCTGCTGCGTTCATTTATATATCTGAATTGAGCTCCCTAATATTACTGAGTACAAGATACACACACATTCCTCAAATGTTAAATAATTTCTCAAAAAAATGTTGCTTTACACTAGACATAAGATTTTGTTTTCTTTAACCTGACTTATTTTAAGAATTAAGGGTACCATTTGCTAATTGAATTACTCAGTATCGACTCTAAAACTTTCTGTTTTAAGCCTGATTTGATCAAAGGTCATTTGAAACGTTAGTCCCATGTTCCCTCAGAGTGTGGGAACCCAGCCATTCCCTGTCTGATACGTGATCTGGACTCCACGAGATCTTATATTTGTTTTAAAGTATATTGAAAGCATATTTTAAAATACAAATATTTTAAGCTGTAATCAATTTATTAACTACTGACTGGTTTTGATTCGAATTTACAGGGTGGAGGGGAGGAAACAAGAAATAACAAAGTCCTAACTCAACAGAAAAGAATTGTGAAAAACGGTGTCGTTGTTTTTTTAAAGTTGGCCCTTGTTCAAGCTACATATGGTCACATAATCTTTTAAAAAGCACAATTGAAGTCTCAACTTAATTATGTAATAGCACAAATGGAATTACAGTGCTGATGAAGTTCAGTGCCTGAGCCTGAGCGCACCGGGGACGGGCTGGGCGACCCTGACGCAGTGGCCGCAGGCAGCCCGGGACACCCTCACGGCTCGCCTTCCCTGAACGCAGTCACGGCCCCGGCCTGGAGGGCATCCTCCACATCAGTGGCGCCCCGGTCACCTTATAAACACCATCGCAGCGCACGGTTAACAGCCGCCTTACAGGATGCACGATGCGCTCCATTTCGCCTCTTTGTATTGTTTGGGTGCCAGGGATTAGCTAATGGAAAAGCTTTGGCTCTTGGAGGAGAGCTCCAGGTTGAGCTCTGGGTGGAGACCTGGATCAACTCCCCAACATTCAGGCCTACCTTGCAGGCCGCCTCCTTACTGCTAATAATCTGCAAGGAACACAAAGGACCTTCAGGTCAGCCTCCCTCCTTTTACAGGTGAGGCAGCCAAAACATAAGGGGCCTTTGGCCATGGCTCGGACATTAGGGAGCTGGAGCTGGAGCTGGAGCTGGAGCCTGGCTCTGCTGATGTCAGCCGTGGCCACTGGGCCACCACCGTCTTTGGTGTACAAATCACCAAGCTGGACTCCCTGCTCCTGTGGCACTGTTGGCACATGTTTCCATCACCTCTTGTGTCACAGCATCTTGGTGCTTCCCTGGTAGACTTAGAATTCTTCAAGGGAGTGTATTTTATTCACTGTATTGTCACCATCTAGAAAATGGTCTATCACATATTTATAAATGGAACAGCGACCAGAGAGCACCGTCTATACTCAAGGACAGACCTTGTTGCTTTCCATTTATTAACTCACAGGCATTCGTTTTTCAGATGAGAGAGTAGGCACAACAAAATTAGATAATTTTCCCAGGATCTCACAACCAGTAAGTGCAAACATGGGATCTGGACCCAAATTGGTCTCCCCAACCCAGGCTCTCTGCGTCATGCCCAGAAGTAATGTAAGGTAGGAAATACAAGTTCCTGCAGGAACCGTGTTTGCAGCACCATGAGACTGGGAGGCGAGAACAGCATTGGCTGGGAGAGGTCCTTGGCCTGCCCACCAGGGACTCAAGTAACAGGGGGGTGCGGGAGCTCTCTCCTCTGCTGCTTTTCCCATGGGAGTCAGTCCATGGCCGAGTGCTGCACCTTTTTGCCATAGGCCACAGAGTCAGAGGGGATTAGCCCCGGGGACTTCAGGGGAGGGGGGAGAGAACACTGTGGCCTGGTTAATCAGAAAGCGTGCCAAGGTTCTTCCAGTAAGCCCCAAATAGCTGCGCTAATGCCGGGCAAGCAGCAGCCCATGAGCCACTTAGTGATGGAGCCTTAGTGCTGGGGAAATCCAACCGTGGCTCACGCAGCGAGCCACCTGCCAGAAAGCCACCGTCCCCTGCCAGTGTCATTCTCTCTCAAGACCATTAAACTGCCCCTTAATGTTGTGAAGCCAATGTTTGGTCATCCAACCCCATTCTTGCCAAAGGCATGCTTGCTTGTCATTAGCTTCAACATCGACTTACATTGTCAACAAAAAACTGTGTTTGTGGTAATATTTCTGGCCTTTGACACTGATGTCCTGAGATGGACAGATACCTCCCAACTTGTTGACTTGCTCCCATCAGACAAAAGCCAAATGAACCAGGGTAACTTACAGAGTAATTGTTCTTGTGTTTCCTACTCTATTACCTGTCCTCTCCCCGTTGGAACACCAGTGCTTGTTTTTGCAGGAAAAAAATCAACCTAGAAATTAAAAATCATCATTTTTCTATTTTAAATAAGATAATAGTTGGTAATAACTCATCTTGTTTCCCTTTTTGCTTTGATTGCTAGGAAGCCCGAAACCAAAATTTGTTTTTAAGTGCAAATATTTTTCCCCCTAGCTTAGATGTAACCACCGTAATCATTACCCACCACACTCTAATTGCTTAGCTTTGCTCTTTTTCTGTTCTTTTACTGCTTCTGTCTTTTTTGGGGGGAAACTACCTAATTCCTTGTTGAAAGGCAGAAGGGCATAAATAATTGAATCATTCTTAACCCCAATACACACTGCAGATAAATGTAGCCTTTCAAAAATTATCCTTCCCTTCACCTTGCCACTCTCAAATTCCCGATGGCACATCCTTCATCTGAGCAGACTCACTGGCTGATTCTGTGCCTTGTATTTGGCCTCCAGCCTAGACCTCAGACACAGATGCTGAGCTTGGGCCCCTCTCGGAGTCCTCAGAGGATCAGTGTTATTGCTACTGGCAGCTCACAGCCCCTCCTGCAGACTCCTTCCAACAGGTTCCAGGATGGAGATATTTTGATGGTTGTTATCACTTATTACGGTTGACATACAACCATCTGAGAATAGCATCAATTTTAATGTCTGAATGATTTTTTTTCTCTCAAATTAATAGGCGAGATTTTAAAACTCTCCCTATTACAAAAGACCATTTGATTAATCGTAAATAAAACCCCTCTGAGCATAAATGAATAAAGTGTGAGCCACTTGGAGTTATTTTTCCCTCTGATAAAACCATTATCACATTCACAGCTTCTACAATGCCCAACCACATCCCTTTGATCATCTCATAACAGTAATGGATCTTGCTTATCTATTGTTCTATTTTAAATCATTTAATTGAGGATATTAAGAGAAGTAATGGTAACAACTAAGGCATGTATTAGGCGCTGACGTTCAGACTCGCCATGTGATTCCCATCATCTGAATTTCTCTGTCACCGCATTCTGCTCTCAGAGGAATTTACATATACAGCACCTCCAGCCACAAATAATTGGCTGTTGCTTAATGTTCTGAAGGACAGACATACGCTGTGGCAAATCACTGTAGCTAAACTTAATTTTAATTATTCTTTTAAATCAGATAGATACCCTGCAGTGAAATTCTTATAATTAAATAGAAATTAAAAGTTTCTAAAAGCCTTAATTTCAACTTCAAATTTAAATGTAAATGAGTGCATGGGAGTTGAAAGATTCTCCCTCCCCAAGCCTCACTGTCCAAAATTAGGAGGGATTTTTCTAAAAGCTTCGGCTGGTCGTGAAACCTTATTTGGGCCCTAAAGAGACCCTTGGACCCCCAAACCATACCATTTTGCAATGCTCGGCCAGTGCCACCTACCAGAGAATCCGGAAGACCCAGCTTTCCCAAGAGACATTTTTAGTTTGGGTTCCCTTGGAGTTGACCCTGTGACAGGATTCGTGGGCAAGCTGAAGGAACGTGGTCTCAGGAAACAATGCAGTAGAATGGAAAGGTGACATAGGGACAGGAAGGCAGCCGGTGAAGGGTGTGGAATTAAATCAAACTAGGTTTCCATCCTGCTGGGGAACACAGGGAGCCAGTGCCCAACACACACAGGTCTCGTAGCTATCCCATCTAGTGGGGGACAGAACTGGGGGGGTTATCTACCACTCCCATCAGTCACAAATGGGGCTGCTTCCAAAAAGGATCAGCTTCCTGGCACTGAAGTCCTGTGTGCGAGTCCAACGGGTGCCGCAGCTGTAAAGACCCCAGGCAAAGGGACACAGTGCTGAGCCCTGCTGAGGGCCCTGAATATTAGGGTCCCAGGGGCACCAATAGTACCTGCCACAAGGAGCTAGCCTAGAAGTTCCAAACCAGCAGGTGCATTTAAGTGGACACATGCAAAGCTTATTTTTTTATAAACACTGGTAAGTTCTACCCCCAAATTGAGATTTCTTTATTGTCTTGAAAATTTTGATCTAATGGATCTAGGACAGAATTAGAGACCTTGAAGTGAATTAACTAGCCAATATTTGGTGAGTAAGACAGATGTACAAGTATTTACCAGGTGGCAGGCACAGAAGACCCTACAATTAGGTCCTGATCTTCCAGAAAGTGACAGACCTTGTCCTGCAGCAAAGGAGTGCCAAGGCCTTACCTGACGTTCAAAGGGAAGATCCAGTGTGAGGAGGGCCCACTTTGGTTTTCAGCCGCTCTCTGGACAAATCTGCCCTCTGTGCCTACTCGCAGCCCGGCAGTGGCTGCTGGCACTTGTGCAGCACTTACCGTGCTGGGCACTCTTTCTAAGCACAGTGAATGCATTCACACTCATCGGATCCTCACAGTCTACGGGGTGGAAGCTATCATTCACTTAAGGAAGCTCCTGCTCAGCAAAGTTAAGTAACTTGCCCAAGGTAACACAGTGAGATTAAAAAAATTTTTTAAGTATGTTTTTATTGATTTTAGAGTGAAAGGAAGGAAGAGGGAGGGAGAGAGAACCATCGGTGGGCTGCCTCAGGCATCGAGCCCACAGCCAGGCCATGTGCCTTGACAGGAAACCGAACTGGTGACCTTTTGGAGCATGAGACAACCCTCAATCAACTGAGCCACACTGGCCAGGTCAGCACAGTGGGATCTGATTGCAGTCTGACCCCAGAGTTTGGCCTCTTAACTTTTAGATAGCACTGCCTCCAAATGCCCACCAGACACAGTATCGATGCCTACCTCCTCTCTCACGTCCCTGTCGCTCCTCCCACCTGGTGCAATTCCGTGTCATCCTGGCAGTTCAGGACCCTTGCTGGCTGGCTCCTTTGAATCCTGATTCTAGACTTGGGCCCACTCCAATCTCAATCCTGTGCTGAAATCCAGCAGTCGGAACTCTGCAACCTGACCCTGAACCCCACACAGTCACCTCCTGTCACTGACGGGGGTACAGTTCCAGAGGTAGCGAACACAGTATGGCAGGCAAACCCCAACTGGCAAGATCAGATTCTCATCCAAAGTCACACCAATGGCAGTAAACATTTTAAAAAATACGTTCAAGTCAAAGTTTTAGAAGGCAGCTGTGACTGAAACAAATTGGTATTTTTGACCATTAAAAACTGCTCTGAGAGGTGACATTGGCTGAGATCTCAAGGAAGATTTGCCCCCATTTTTGTACACCGTAGATCCATACTGAAATTTTCAAACTTGTTCTTATTGATTTGGAAAGTTACTGTCACCTGCACCTGAAGCCACGCTTCTTCGTTTTCCTAATCCTCAACAAAACGCTTGCCTTTTCACCTAAGATCGAGGTCCTTAAGAACACGTCTTTCTGGACTCTCTTACACCCAAATTCACATGGACGAAATTCTGTCTACGTCTGCCTGCAGCAAACTGGAAAGTCCTCAGGGGAAGGCAGTCAAGTGAGGTGAGCCAGGTAAGGACAAACCGGAGGTCACGAGATGGCCTCTCTCGGAATCATTCGCTTCTCGGCTCCAGCCAACTGACGCCTGGCAGCAAGGCAGGCGCCCTCCTATTATTGAGGGTCACCCCACAATTCATATTTTAAAATAAAATCTGCTAGGTTTTAAATATTGCCAATGAATGTAATTATGTTTTAAATGCAGAGCAGGCCAAATTCACAGGTGCGTGTGCTGCAGAGACCCAGTCTCTGCTCTGGGCCACCAGGACGCGGAGCGTGGTCTGTAGGCGACCGTCCTTTCCTTTACGTGCATGAACTTGTCACTTATCAGTGAGGATGGAGGTTAAGGTTTTGAAATTTACTCATAAACTCACGGCTGTGACAGCAGATGGCAATCATCAGGTCTATGCAATACACTTTTCCTTCCCCAAGGAAAGCACCCAAAGGAGACTTGCCCACGTGGCCTGAGCGATCGACAAGTATTTATGGGCACCTGCTCCATGCCAGGCACAGCGCCAAGCCCTGGGAAACAGCTCACAGAAAGACAGAACTCTGCCTTCATCGGACTTACCTCTTCCCGGGGGAGATGACGTCTAGGCCGCAGGAGGCGGGCAGGTGCTGGACACGGACACACTGAAGGGACTGATGTCCCCTGGTGCTGGGCTTCGCCGGCTGCCCAGCCTGCCGTCTGTTTCCGCAGCTGGGAAGCTCAGCGTCATTCCTGGAGCTGCGTTTCGCCTTCATGCGGCTGCAGCCCAGCCAGAGCGGACAGAAACCCCAGCACCCCCCGGCTTCGTCCCCGCCCACACTTTGGAGTCCGACTCGGCAGCTTCGATTGTTCACTGAAAACCTTTTAGCAGGTGAAATACCTCCCCGCGAAGAGGGATCGTCCCTTAACCTGCCAGTTCAGGCTGCAATCACTTGCAGCGCGAAAGGGGCATGTGTGTTATTTGACAAGTGTTCCACCTGCCACAACAGCGGAGAGGCAACCTCAATGGCTGTTGCGCGGTGCCACTTTGAACCGGGTGTGCGGGTGAGCTGGCACCAGGGGGTAATAGGAAACAGAGCTCAGAGCTGAAACGCAGGGATGTACAGACGCGAAATGGCAAAGCGGTTATTCGCTGTGATTATGATCGTAACCCTAACACGGGACTCAGACCCCATTTTTCTCCGGAGATGTGTGCGGATGGCACAGGAGCTTTTGTGTGGCTTTGTGGCTGAGAGGGCTAAGATGTTTCAGTGACACATAGCAAATCAAAGTGAGCCTCTCTCGCACCCCTATTACCATCCTGGCAGAAATAACACAAACTCACAACCCGTGCAATAGAACAAGAGCCAGGGAGTAGTGTACTTATCAGTGAAGTGTTGGTAGAAGCAGGTCTCCATCATGAAAAACACTGGATGTAGACATAGTTCCGGATTAGGATCCGAATATCAGAGTTCGTGGTTTAGCTGCCTCTCAGCTCATAAACAGGGGTAGTTTTACTTGCCTGTGATGTTGGTTTGTTCTCTAGTTGCATTAAGGCTGCCTGTCTGTCATTCCCTCTGGTGAGCACAGAGCCTCAGTGAACACCTCCGTTGAAGGCCCATTTTACAGAGGAGGAGACAGAGGCCCAGGGAAGCTAAGTGCTTTCCCCAAAGTCACACACCAAGCAACTCATCTGTGCCACTCTGTGCCCTAAGTGCTAGGACCCAGAGAGGACTGAGACCTGGCCCACAGGTAAGTGATGCTAACTTCAGGGATGCTGATGACAGATCTAGAGCCCTCAGCCTGCACCAATATCCCATTCTCCTCTTAAAACAATTACTTATTTTTACTTATAAAGACATTTAGATTCATCTTTCTAACATGGGCACTAGAAAGATAGAGTGTGTATATGCTTGGGATTTAGGGCACATCTGTTAGGAGATTTTCAGTTGTGAGTAACAGACAGCACAACTCAAACTATCTAACAAAAAATAATAATTTTTTAAAGGGTTCTTATCATTTAAAAATTAAGATATCCACCTTCAGGCATGGCTTGATCCAGTGGCTCAATGTCATCAGAACTCGGTTTCTCCCCACCTCTTGACTCTGCTTTCCCGTCTGTTGGCCTCACTCTCAGGCAGGTTTTGTTCATGTGGTGGTTGCCCAGCAGCTCCATGCTCTCTCTTCATAGCTCCAAGTCTGGCAGAAAGAGAGAACTTCTCTTCCCCAAAAAGCTTAAGCAAAATTCCCAGGCCTGACTCTTATTGGCCCCAGTTGAGCAATATGCCTGTCGCTGAGCCAATCACGGTGGCCAGAGAAATGTGATTACCTGATTGGCCAGATCAAAACACAGTCTGGGGGTGGAGTCAACACCACCCAGACTACACTGACTGAGGATAAGGGGGGAGCGGTTACCCTGGAGGAACATTGAGGTGGTTGTCAGAGGGATGATCAGATGAAAGAAACAGAAGATATCCATGCAGGCAGGCCAGCCTTTCGAGAGACAGCCAAGACTATGAGGACCCAGGCTCTGGTCATAGGGCTGGGGGAAGGTGCCTGGGAGGTGTCTCTGAATCACTTGTGGCTCATTCAGGAAAACATGTGGGTAATTTTAATCCAAAGAATTAACCAGATTTTGCCGTTTCCTGTATTGATACTCTGAAAAACGACACCAGCCGAACACTTTCCGCATCCGACTCCCGTTGCCAGCACGCTGACAAATTGCCGACACACACGCAGCGGGCGTTGTTAAGTACCTCACACATTTATGCCGACTTCACGGGAGCAACAGATTCGGTGACGGAGCCGCTCGTGCATATTTATTGGGAAAGTGCTCTGCGTGGCATGCTGTGTGTTGGCTTACGGCCTCCCCATCTCTATTTCCAGGCTTCGTAAGTATTGATTTGAATAAAATCATCATTGCAGCAGAAGCCTTGTGTCCTCACTGGAAGCAATCCACTCTGCCGTGCGGGACTACCGTTTTATGTCACTCCAGACGGTGCTTCACTCATCTCCGGGTGCCTGGTAATATCCTGGATTGCTCGGCTTGCTCCCCGCCAGGTGCCACATGGAAGGATGCACATCAAGAGGCCAAGAGGTCAGTGTCCCTGGCTGAAGGGCCGTGATGCCACAGGCCACCGGGCCGGGCCGGCTTGGGCAACCGTAGGCCCGCCTGAGCGGCTCCTTTCACGTGCGCGCTGAGAACTGCTTGGAGATGGTGCTTGTGCTCAGTGTCTCCTATGGATACGATGCGGGAGGAAAACTGAGTCCAACTGTGTTAAACCTACTTGGGCTGCACAGTTTCCCACGAGGCTTGAAATAAACAGCACTCGGGCGTGAGTCACCCCACCGTCAGCCCCAGACGAGGGTCTTCTGACGGATTCATCGCCCACAAAACAAAGACACACACTGTCCTCCAGGTCTGAAGACGGGCCATTCACGGGCACGAGTCTGGGCGCGCGCCCCCAGGCCTGGAAACTCCGCTTCCTGCTGACCACGGGCCCCTCGTGACCCACCTCATGGCCTGTGAGAAGTCGGTCAGGACTGGGCAACAGGACTGGGAGGGTGAGGGTCACCGGCTCACAGGAGGCTGGGCCCCCCGATCCTGGTCCTCTGCAGGGCCATCAGGGCAGGGAGAGTGCGGGTTCCTCCCTGTTCCCCACGTGCAGGCGCAGAAGGCAGGGAATGGGAGACAGAGGCCACAAGTCACAGCAGGAAATCAGAAGGGAAAAGAGGCTTGTTTGCCACTTAGAAGGGATGGTCCAGTGTTTCCTAGGTGGTTCAGGCCACCAAAAAAAAAAAATGGTTAGCTGGCTAGATGTGCGTAAACTTCCCAGAAATACAATAGCCAAAAAAGAGAAAAAAATTCACCCCTGGAGTGTGTGCTTGTCTGAGCTTTTCTGCTCTTTTTTGGACTGCAGCAGACTCATTCTGTCAGCAAATTGGGGTTTCCTGAGTCCAGGCTTAGATGGTGCTTGAATTTGCACATCCCTACCTTACCCTCCCCCTGCCACCAGTTTCAAATCCTGATGCTTTAACCAGGAGCCAGCATTACATGCACTCCAGGAATTCTCAGGGTCTCTGGACCTGGCCTTGAACAAGAATATCGAGCAGATACTCATTCCCCCGGTGTCCAGGGGGACACCCTCTGTGCTGGGGCTGGGCCAGGGCAGGAGAGATGCAGATTAAGATGTCTTCAAAGTCTCTCGTCTAGTAGGGAGAGTGACAGATACGTAAATTGCTATGAAAACTACATACCTAGGTACTATTACTGGTGTCATTTTTCAGAAGAGGACAGCGGCAATGAGAGTCCCAGGGAAAGAGAGATGGGCCTGAGTTGGGAGGGAGGAAGTGGTGGCAAGAAAGGCATGACCTAGGCCTTGAGCCGCTGGACCAGTGACACATGCTCACACAGCATGTCTCCAAAGGCTTTGCATCCATAAAGTCATTTCATTTTGACAAGTCTATGATGCAGGCACAGGTATTATTCCACATGGGGAAACTGAGGCACGGAGACAAGGCCAGGACCAGGGGGAAGCCCTAGAATAGGTATCTCCTTACACTTTACAACCTAGGCACCCTCCCTCACTCTAGTCCTAGCCCTACATGAAGAGGTCAAGTGACTTTCTGAAGGTCACATGGCTAGTAAGTGGCAGGATTTGGAACAAGGTAGTCTAGCTCCAGAGTCTGAGCACATAACCAAGCCATCCCACTGCCCCACAAATGCTTTCTGAGCACCTACTAAGAGCCAGGCGCTGCTGTAAGCACTGGGTATAATGGCAGGAAAATAGACACTGTCCCTGCCCACTCTAGCAAGGTATGGTGGGGGCAGGTTAGCAAGTAAGCAGAGGTGAAATTACAGCTACCATAAACTGTGCAGAGGGGAGGCCTGTTGTGCTATAAGGGTAATAACAGGGATCTGAGTCAGTCCAGGTGAGGGCTGGGGTGGGGAGAGCAAGGACAGCTGTCCTGGTAGAAAACTGAGCGAGACCAGAAGGCTGATTAGGAGTTTATCAGATGAAGAAGAAGTAAAGTGTTGCAGGCAAAGGGAATAGCACGTGCAAAGTCCCTGTGGCAGGAGAGAGCATAGCTGCTCCCATGGCTAAAGAGAGTGACCGAGTGTGTACCTACCTCGAGAGGTGGGCCAGGCAGGGCCTTGGAGACTACAGCAAGGGGTTTGGTGTCTCTCCTGAAGGGGAGGGGTGTGGGCTAGGAGGAGCTCCAGGAAAAACAGAGCCAGTGTGTTTGGGAATCTGCAGAGACAGTCCATCAGGGCTAGAACAGAGCGGGTTCCCCAGGTGAGGCCAGACAGGATGCGGAGGTGTGGGGGGGCAAGAATGCGGAGAGGACAGAATCTACCTGAGGCTCAGGGGACTCGCGTGAACGTGGGTAAGGGAGGGCTTGGCCAGCTACGCAGCAGAGCGAAGAAGGAGGGAGAGGGATCGGAGTCAGGGAGCTGAGGAAGGAAGCGGTTGCAAGTGTAGAAGGAAGAATTGGGGAGACTGTTCGAAGGCAGAAGCTAAGAGTGTGGAGCAAAGGGAATAGTCACTGGCGGCCTTAAGGGGAAATGACAGCCAAACTGTGGCCACCAGCTGGAGGCGGGAGATGAAGATGACCATAGTGATAGCTCTCCAACACTTCTGACCTTGAGCCATTGTGGTTTAATTAGTAGTTCCTAAGGAATGACAATATTGAGCACCCTTTCATATCCTTATTGGTCATTCATTTATCTTCTCTTATGAAGTTTTAGCTCAGGTCGTTTGGCCATTTGGGGGTTGTTTTTGTTTTGCCTTGCCCATTTTAAAATAGGATTGTTTGTATTTTTTGTTATTGATTCATAGGAGTTCTTTATATATGGTGGATATGAATATATATTTTGTGAATATTTTCTCTCAGTCTGTGGTTAGCTTCTTAATTTTCATGACAGCTTCTTTCATTGAGAAGAGGTTTACATTTTGATTCAAGTTTAACTTATCAAATCTTCTCTTTTATGGTTAGTTCTTTTTGTGCCCTGGCTAACAAATCTTGGCCTACTCCAAGATCATAAAGATGTTCTACTGTTTTTTTAAAGAAGCCTTAAGGATTCAACTTTCACATTGTGGGCATGGCCCCTGATGATATGCTGGGGGTGGCGAGAGGGCAAATGACATGAAAGGTTTGTGGGTTTTTTATTTCATTTTCCTTTTGAATGCCGGCTCATATCTTTCCATTCACCATGTACCACGGACCTGGTTCCCACTGGCTTTCTAATTCCAGCCAAAGAAATCCGCTAGTGAACCAGGTGAGCACAGTGGCCCTGAAGTCCAGCCTTCCAGAGGGAAGCGGGCGGCCTGCCCGCAGAGAGAAGGAGCTGTGCAGTTTTGGGTTTGTGCTTAATCACTTCTGGCACAGAGTGTGGTGCTGGTGAAACCTTACTTGCTTCATCTTTATAAAATATTTAGTCTTTTAATTAGATGAGCTGCCAGGTTTCGGGTGCACGCGTCAGTCATTTCCCAGTTGAGCTCTCAGCACAATCTCTCCCATGCCTCTTCCGAGCATCTATCACATGCCTGCAATCTCTCCAAGCCCATGAATCATATTTAAATGTTTTCCGCATCCCATAATTCTCCTTTTACGGCTCTATTCAGTTAATTACACTTGCTCCCTGCTTGTCTGAGACATACAGTTTGGGGCTGGGATTTGAAGAGAGAAAAAAAATAAAAGGGAAGCAAACTTCATAAAGAAAGTTCCTTCGTATTTGGGAGGTTTAATCCAGGTTTGTGTTTCAGCTTGCACTTTGAATTCTTTCTCTAACTGCTTCTAAGTAACTCCATCTGCCCCTGGGTTGGTTCCCATCTTTTAACCCGCTGGTAGAAATCCCTTTGTACAGGGATCGCCTTCAGAGCCGATATGTTTCTAACAGCATCTCCATCTCACCCGCTCGCGCCAACCGCATCAGCTCCTATCGCTCATTTTCTACAAAGACCTGAGAACTTAAAAATGTGTAGCCACACAGGCAGCTGGTGGGAACG
The DNA here is from genome assembly GCF_054644295.1 of Miniopterus natalensis. Taxonomy (NCBI): domain Eukaryota; kingdom Metazoa; phylum Chordata; class Mammalia; order Chiroptera; family Miniopteridae; genus Miniopterus; species Miniopterus natalensis. The sequence goes on from NC_142098.1 coordinate 8,938,610, forward strand.
ATGCTGCTTTTTAAAACGGCAAAAATGAAAAGTATTTGTGAGTGTGTGTGTGTGTGTGTGTGTAGCTCTAATTTCCCAAGGCATGGGCCTGATCAAAGAAAGCTTGAATCAAATCATACTAATAGCTCCTTAAAGTACCTCTCTCTCCCCTCCTTTCAGTTCCAGCACTTCAAAGTGAAACCCATTAAGTGGCTTCTCCCCATTCCCCACTCTCCCCAGCCCCTGGCACCGCCAATTCATGCTCTGCATCTGCGGATGTATCTATTCTGGATATTTCATAGACATGGAGCCATAGAAATGGAGCCTTTGGTGTCTGGCCTCTTCCACTAGCCATCACGTCTTGGAGGTTCATCCCCATCGTAGCAGGAATCAGTACTTGGTTATTTTTATGGCTGAACAATAGCCGTTGCCCGTATAGACCACAGCGGGCCTGTCCACTCGTCCACTGCTGGACCTTCGAGCTGCTTTCAGCTTTCGGCTGTTGGGAACAGGGTTGCTATGAACACGCGTGTACGTGTACTTGTTTAAATATCTGTTTTCAGTTCTCTTGGGTCCCTTTCCAGAAGTGGAATTGGGGGGTCATGTGATCATTCTATGTTTAACTTTCTGAGGGTCTGCCACACTGTTTTCCATAGGACTGAACGATTTTACCTTCTGGCCAGCCGTGCACAAGAATCCCAGGTTCACCACGCTCTCACCAAGACTTGTTATTTTCTGGTTTGGTGGCGGTGGTTGTTTTGACTTATAGCCATCCTAGTGGGTGCGACGTTGCAGCTCACTGAGAATTTGATTTGCATTTCTCTAATAACGAATTAGTCATTTCCTTAATCTCCCTAATGAGTAATGATGTGGTGCATCTTTTAATATACTTACTGGCCATTTGTATATCTAACCTGGAGAAATGTCTGTTCAAATCCTTTGCCCATTTTTTAATGGGGCCATTTGACTTTTTGTTGTTTTAAGGTGTTTTTGTTGTTAGAGCTTTTTATGCAACCTTGATACTAGATCTTATCGGGTATATAATCTGAAAATATTTCCTCTCATTCTGTAAGTTGCCTTTGCACTTTCTTGGTAATATCCTTTGATGCACAAAAGTTTTTAATTTTGATGGCGTCTAATTTTTTCCCAATGGTTATCTGTGCTTTTGGTGTCATATCTAAGGATCTGTTGCCAAATCCAAGCTCATAAGACATAACCCTATGTTTTCCTCTAAGACTTTATGGTTTTAGCTCTTATATTTAAGTTGCGGATCTGCTCTGAGTTATTTTCCCCTATGGTGTGAAGAAGCGATTCAACTCCATTCTTTGGCAGGTAGATATCCAGTTATCCCAACATCATTTGTCAGAAACTATTCTTTCCTTGTTGTGTGGTCTTGGCACCCTTGTCGAAAACCAGTTGGCCATAGGTGTAACTGAGACACTCTCATGCCTTGGCTTTGATGACCTAACACTCACTCTGAAGCCTCTTTATCTCCTTTGCAGGCTCAGTACCTTCCTCCCAGCCATTAAGACTCACTCCGGCCTGTGCATATTTCCCTTATCACTGCCTGCTTGCTCTCCAGGCAGTGTCTAGCTTTAATTACCACCCGCTTACAGATGACTCATAGGTGCGGATTTCTAGCACAGCCCTCTCCCCAGAGCTTCAAACCCTCACATGTAACTGCTAACTTGCATATGCGTCTACATGGATGTCACAAAATTCACCCGTCTAAAACCAAACTAGAGGTCTCCACCTCAAACCTGGTTCTCTTCCTATGTTTTCTATTTTACTGAATGATATCATCAGTCCTCCTGTTATCCAAGCCAAGAACCCGGGACTCCGTTCTTCACCCTGCCCTCCCGTAAGGTTAGGTTAACCCCCCAGGAAGGCCTGGGAATTGTGCATCTCAGCTATCTCTCGAATCCATTCACTTCTCTCTTCCTCCACTAGCACCTCTCTAGTCAAAGCTGCATTTATTTCTCCTCAGAACGAGTCTTCTCCTTCTTCTACTCTCATCTCTTCTTGCCTCTTCCAAACGGTTCTCCATAACTGCAGCCACAACAATTATTTTGAAAAACAAATAAAATCGATTCTCTTCTTCAACTCTTCCCATTCCTGTAGGAATAAAGACCAAAATCCTCAGCCTGGCCTCCCAGGACCGGTAGTCTGGTCTCGCCCTCCCCGCTGGCCTCCTCTCCATGCACCCTTTGTTCTCTGCACTTCAGCCACATTGAACTTCTTTGCATAGCTCAAATGCACGGTGCTGCCTCCAGCCACAGGGCCTTTGAACATACCGTTTCTTCTTCCTGGAACAATCTTTCGCCCCACTCCCCTATTTCCCTAGTTCACACCTATCTCTCCTTCAGTCCTCCAGTCCTCATCTTCATTATTGCTTCCTTCGGAAAGGTTTCTCTGACCTTTCTAACCAAGTCCGTTCTCATAGGGTTTACCATACTTACATCTTTTCTTTTACTTGTGGAAGTCTCGCCACTGGAGGGTCAACTCCATTAGAGCAGGGGCCATGTCTACTTTTGTTCAACATTGTATCACCAACCATCCTGGCGCATAGTGATGACTTGGATGATTTCTTGATTGTAGAATAAATAAACAAATGAGTGAAGGAATTATTTTCAAGAAAAGTCATTCCAAAACATATACCCAATGGGCATAATGAGAGTGACCTTGAAGTGCCTTGTGTTTCTATCTACTAATATTAAGTCTTTCAAAGTAAATTTTCCTAAATGCAACCTGATACTTGGCATCTTGAAATAGAATTACCATTCATTTACTATAGCAGTAAAAATTTGAAATACATAAGAATAAACTTAATAGAAATACTTAAGGCCTATGTGAAGGAAAAACATTATTGAAAAATAACAATTTTTAAAAAGTAAAAAATGGCAAACCATGCCCATGGATAGGAAAGTTAATATTGCAAAGATGTCAATACTTCTCAATGATAGGTTTAATTCAATTCCGATAAAATCACTTATCCATTTGCACAGTCAAAAATGTTTATTGATTAAAAGCAGGCACACCTCAATTTATTGCACTTCACTTTATTGCCCTTCACAGATGTTGCTTTTTTGTTTTTTGATTTTTTTACAAATTAAAAGCAAGAACCTCCATCAGCAAGATTACAACTCAGTTTATTGTGCTGGTCTGGAACCAAACCTGCAATATCTCTGAGATATGCCTGAACTAAATGTTTATAAGTAAGTACTGAATGACAGGGGAATTTTAAATTTATCTGAAAATTAAATGGGCAAGACTATTGAAGATGTTGTGAAAGAGAAAAATAATGAATAATAAATTGACAAGTATGTAAAACATATTATAAAACTACAATTATTAAACCAGAGTGTTATTGACACAAGCGTAGACAAAGAAATAAATGGAACAGGATATCGATTTTAGAATTTCAAATTCTTGAGGAAATGAATTACAATAAGTAGTTTTAGAACAATCAATTAACTATTTAAAAATAAAATTTAATTCCTATCTTATTCCATATAAAAATAAACTCTAAATAAATACAGAGTTACCAGTAAAAAGTGAAAGTGTAAGTATCTGAGTAGAATATTAGTTAATTGTATTTAAGGTGGAAAAAATTTTTCTAAGCCTAAATGCAAACAGAAATACCATGAAGGACACAAGTAGTAGGTTTAAGTGCAAAAAATGGAAAAAAACAATGATTTTTTAAAAAATAATTAAAATCAAAAGTTAGATAACAAATTAGGTAGAATGAAAATCATTTTGTATACAAAGGATTAGTATCTTTAAACTCTAATAAGTGTAAAGCAAAAATGAAAACCCTAATTTAAAAAAAGTGGTTAAAGATGGCAAACAACTGATTCATTAGAAATACCAACAAACAATAAAAGAATAATACATGTTTAGCATCACTAATAATTTAAAAATACAAATTAAAACAATCCATTACTATTTCCATCATCAAACTTGGAGAGTTATCAAAAAAGAAGAAAAAAATTATACTAGATATTTTGAAATACTGCTGGTAGTAATTTACACAGATATACTCTTCCTAGAGTTCAATTTGGCAAAATATATCAACAGTCCTGACGCTGTCCTCGACTTTGAACTAGTAACTCAACTTCTAGGAATTTCTCCAGCTTAAGGAAAGGATCTGAAATGTCCACAAATATGTATATGTGAGGATGTTTATTATAATATTTCCCTGAATATGCCCACAAATTGAAAACAAGAAGCAGGTTTTAAAATGTCCAAGCGCATTAGGTATGCATATGTGATGGAACAGCGCACACGCATTGAAGCCTCTATTTAAAAGAACCTTCAAGAAAGTTCAGAAATGCTCACAATGGGAAACATGCAACAAAATGTCATCAATAATTTTTCCTGGAAGGTAAGCTAATAGGTGGCTTTTATTTATTTGCTATACTTTCTATCATGTTCTTAATTTTCTCCCAAAAGAAAGGTGCTTTTGTTTACTTTTCCTTTAAAATGTTTTGAATGTAAATGCACAGTAAAGTATTCAAGGAATGGGTTAATATGTGGAGCCCCTCCTTCCTACCTCCCCTGTTCACCCCCAGGACTAATAGCCAGTGGAGCTTAATAGACGGGCTGGGTTTGCAGAAGCAGGTTTACAGTCCTGACGATGCAAAGCGCAGGGTTTATTCTCGAATGTTACTTATTAATTCCTGCGTTATTTTCCATGCGAACAACTGCAGACCTACTATTGCCCACCCTGTGTATTCTCCCAGACACTTTTCCACCTATTTACATACATGAATATATCTGGGGACTATTTTCACAATCAGAAAAATAGTTATTTAATGTAAAACAAAAGAATTGGGGGCCCACGTAGAGAGTTGGCCAAATGTTTTAGTAAATTACCCAGTAACTGAAATTTAAAGAATGATGGCTTTGCCTTTATTTCAGATTAAAATTGTTCCCCTCGATTTTCAAATGACGGCGCAGGGCGGGGGAACACATGGAGTGGTGGGCAAGATACATTAATAAATAAATCAAGTCAATTATGGGCCAACTATGTCTGTCCCTTTATTTTGTATTAGAAACTGTTAAACACACACCAATTCATGATCTTTCATTCACATTTTTAAATAAGTACGTGTTGGAGAGTAAAGTAATGTTTAAAATACAGATAAATCCACGGGACACCCCCCCCCCCCAGCACAGTAAGAGGGCAGAGCTACCCATGTGCTGGTGGTCGGTGGGCAGAGCAGCGAGGGCCAGGATATTAAGTGGCTCTAATCCCGTCCCCTTTATGACTAGCCCGAGAAATGACCTCTAGCGAGATCTGGCCCTTGTTCTATCCAGCAACTAGATTTTTCTTACAGAAAATAAATTAAAAAGGTGTGACCTTGCTGAAGGCTTGCCGAGAAAATGAGGCACATCTTGTCACGGGCAGAGGAACCTATTTGTTCAATTTGAAAGGCTGCCGCTTTGCTGCGATTAGAAGTTAAGATAAAGGCTGGGGATGAAAAGGGGAGAAACATTTCTCAGCGAGGAAATTAAAGAGCTACACTGGAGACCCTTTGAGCACTACAGCGGCTTTTTGTGTGGGTTTATCAGGCCCCATCAGCCACACCTGGCCCTGTGCTCCCGGCCCCCTCTCCCGCGAGCACACAAAGGCCGGCATGTAGGGAGCGGATGAGCAGGGCCCTCGCTGATACCATCGGCAGCGCCCCCCACCGCAGGTCACAGCCGGGAGAGGCACCCGCTCCAATTTCACTCACTGGGTCAAGAGACTCAAAGTCATTTCACAGGCGGCGCTGAAGGGGCCAGGTCAAGAAGCGTCATACCTTCCCGGCCAATAAACCTATCACTTCATGAAAAATTTCTCCAAAATTCACTCAAATCAATGGGCCTTGAAGTGCCTTTGTGCCCATAAAGGTTTCAAGCCAGCAAACATTTCCACCCCTGAAGAAAAGAAACCTTCTTTCAATTTCTGTCTTCATTTTATAGACATCTTTGATGCTCCGCAATGTCTTTCAACTTTCAAAGTTTGTACAAGACAAAAAAAGAGGCAAGAAAAAATGCTGGGCTTCCCACACGGTCTAACTTTACATCCCACGTCTATTCCCTGGCCCTGTTTGCTGCTGAGGTTCCAAAGACTAGTGGATAGACCAGGCATCTCTATCTAGAACCCAGTGCCCTAGATCAGATTTGACCACTCACCTTTCCAGCTTTTTGTGCTTTCTTTCCTCCCACATTCCAGTCTTGAACGCATTTTCCGCCTCCATGTCTTGGCTTGAAAGGTTAATGCTGCGGGAATTTCTTTACTCACTGTATCTTTCCTTCCAGCTCCAGCTATCTACACCACCACATCTTTATTTGCAGAGCCTAAGTGTTTGGAAAGTGGATTAGTTTGCTGGAGCTGCCATGACAAAGAATCACACACTGTGGGGCTCAAGTAACAGAAATATATTTTCTTACAGAGATCAAAACGTCAGCAGGGTTGGTTTCTTCTGAGGCCTCTCTCCTTGGCTCCTAGATGGCCGTCTTCTCCCTGCATATTCACATGGTCTTCCCTCTGCGTGTGTCTGTGTCCTAATCTCTTCTTAGAAAGACACCAGTCGTATAGGATTAAGGGCAACCCTAATGATCTCGTTTTAAATGTAGTTATCTCTTTAAAGACCCTATCTCCAAATGCAGTGACATTCTGAGGTACTGGAGGTTAGGACTTCAACATGTGGGTTTTGGGGGATACAACTCAGTCCATAACTGGAGAATCTCTCATCCTATGAGTGTTGGTGGGATGAAGGCACTCATTCCACTATGAAAGCTACAGGGCAAGATAATCCCCTTCCCAATTCCTGGCAGCAGATATGCAGGCAAACAACCCGACTGCCAATCGAATGCCCTCATCCGGACCTAGATTCTTGCAGGAGGGAATCAAAGATGCAGGGCAGTGGGGAACATCTTCATGGGAACCATACTGAGTCAAGCAGCAGGGGTGAGATCCAGCAGAGTCATGTGACTAGCACCGTGGCCCCCAAGTTGTTCACTGGAGTGAACTTGGCCATGTCCCTCACTGCTGGACCTCCCTTGGTTCAGTCTCAAGTTCTGGTTCTCCATGGGCTCTTAAGCCAATACATTGGTTCCAATAAATTCCTTTCCTAAAGTCAGCCTCTGCCCACTTCTGTTGCTTGCAACCCAGAATACCAGTTGATACACCCTCGTTTAAGACACAGCAGCACTCTTGCCATATCCATAAAGTTTTCTGAGGAGTATCTATTTAGAAAGCATCACTCCTGCCCTCAGCTGACCTAAACTTTTCCCTTTCATTTGGACAGCTATTTTCTGGGCATCTACCATGTACTAAGCCCTATTTTTGATGCCAGGAATCAGATAAAAAACACACATGATATTTTTCTGTAAGTGAAAGGTGATGAGATTTTTAAAATTATACTATTAAGTAATAATTACAATTGAAGGAGACGGTTACGGGGTGAGTGGAACCAGCCAGGAGGAGTGGAGGGGAGCAGAGGGTGGGGTTGGCGGAAGCAGGTGGCACAGTGTCCAGGCACAGGGCTTCAAGTTTAAGAAGGCCTGCGGTCATCAGAAGGGTGGCAAGACTAAGGACTCGGGAGCAGCAGAGAGAGTCAAAGAGGGCTTGGCGAGAGCTGACAGTTGGCAGGGGCTGTGTTAGGACTTGGAATATCCCTGCTCCCCCCAGAGAGCAACGGTTACCCCCTTTGCTGGGACGGTGCCTAACTCACACACGTGTCTCCGCACACAGCCATAAATATCTTTGAGCTTGTCAGGAAATCTAAGCCAGTTTTTGTTTCTGACATCATGGCCTCCATAAGTAAACTCCTGCTGTCACCTGAGGGCAGACACCATGCCTGCCTGGGCTCCCTCGTCCCCCTGGAGCCTGCAGCAGCTCAAGGCCTATTTGAGGAGCAGAGCACCTGCCTGTGTTGCGCCTGGGAAGGGGGAGCGGCGGCTCTGCTTCATCCGTTTCTGTCTCCCCACAGGGCCCCGCATGGCTCCTCAGTGTGTCTTTTGGAGTTTGCAATAAATAGCATCCTGGAAGCTGAGCCAGGTTCTCGAGAGCCTTCCATTTATTGAGAAGGACTTTGCTTTGTTCACTCAAGTTTTAGTGCTGAGGGTGTGAACACTGAATAATTGGAGACGCGTGTGGTGACGACGGGCCTCAGCCCTGGCCCGTAGCTCAGTTGGTTAGAGCATCTTCCCGATGCGCCACGGTGGCCAGTTCAGTTCCCGGTCAGGGCACATACAAGAATCAACCAATGATGCATAAAGAAGCGGAACAACAAATCGATGTCTCTCTCTCTCAAATCGATAAATAAAAAATTAAAAAATAATGGGCCTCAGAAGTAAGGCCACGCATCGCAGACCTGTGTGCTGGGGCCCTGGCGCTGGCGTTTAGCTGCGCAGATGATTTCGCTTCCCCAGGCCCTGTTTGCCTATTTGAAGCTCACCTGGGGGAACAATGCCCACTCCTTCCCAAGGGTAACAGTGCTTCCTCGGAGCTCAAGTGGTATTTCCAGGTGACCCGGCCTAGTTTCCTATTTCTCTGCATAAAAACCATGAAGAAGCTGGGAGAGGAGGTGACTCCTGAGCAAGGACAGAGAAAGTCACCGAGTCCTCTGGCAAACACCACTGAGCACAGGAATACCTCACGCTCCACTTTCAGGTGAGTTCTCTGCGGAGATGTAAACACCCTCCGTCTCTGTTCCCAAACTTCAGCCAAGTCTGCTGTGCGTAGGAGGGCAGATGGGAGTGGGCTTTAAAGCAAAAACCAAGTCTAAGTCTCAGGGCTTAGCTGAGGCACTTTGGGGCGTGGGTAGCATGGAAGTGTGTGTAGGAATCCGTGGAACGGAGCTAACTGGACAGAAACCAGAGTTACATGGAACGGAAAAAAGTCTCCCCCAAACCCAAACAACCATCAGTCACCCCCTACCTTCCAGAATCCCCTGAAAGACTAGGCATGTCCTAGAGCGCTTCCCATGCTTGGAGTGGGGTCACCGATTCCTCTTGCTTCTCGTGAGCTGCGCTGGCCTCTGGGTTGGGGTAAAATGCAGCGGTTGGAAGAGTCCAGTCCATCTCTACGCTTCTCCAATCTCAACACCCCACTCCAGTTTTCCCCACTAACATTTAAACAATAATTGACTAACACTGTAAATCATCATTTAAAAAGAACTGAGCCTCTTAGCCCATCTCCCCTCCAAATATTCTCTCTTAGAAAATGTTCTGCACAGCACGGCTTGTCCAGAGGAACAGTCTGTCTATTGAACGAAGCCCCAAAGTCTTAGTACCAGGAGCCGGCCCCGGGCTTGCCCTCCCCGCGTCTGTGTTATTTAACATTCTCAGAGTGCTGGCTGCTCGGTTGCCGCAAGATCAAGGAGGAACCGCTACCAATGACCAGGAACCCCAACTGTCACAGCTGCAACTTGTCACAGCTGGTGACAAGGGCAAGAATGAAACTATACTCGGATATGACTCAACATTGTCGAAAGCAAATCACAGTGTCCAACCTTCGCGACATATTGGGGGGGTGGGATGGGGGGGTGGGGGTGCCATCGCGAGGCCTCAGGAACCCCCGAATCCATTCCTCCACTTGCGTTTTTCCTTCATTCTGTTTCCCTAGAGCCCACCTCACAGAAGTGAGGTCTTGCGTTTTGATTTGAGCTGGACCTTCTACTGCTTAGGCTTTTGGATCCTACCACCCAAAATGGGAGGCTCTGAAAGTGCCTCCAACACACAATCGCTTGCGCCCCAACTGCAAACACCTCTCCTCTGACCCACTTGTCCCTTTAGGGTCCCATCTCGAAGGTGACAACGGGGCTCACCGAGACCCACCCAGAGCTGACACTCATCCAATACAAGGTTGGGGCTTAAACAGAATGTATCAGGGACGGACGCAGCCCCTCTCAGCATCAACATGGTAACCAAATGCGCTCCTCTCGGCCATGGAGTGGGCACCCTGACGCTGCACCAACTACACTCACATCGAGAACTTTCTGAGCAAAGGAGGGAGATTTCTTCCCTCTGATCTAAAGGCTGATTTTCAAAACCCAGCCAAGTTCCGGCTTCTATCTTCAAGATTCCTTGTTGAAATCATCTTGTAGATGACCAAAAAAGCCAGTAGAAAGATGACATAAAATAAGAGAAAAGCAAGGGAGAGAAAGGCAAGATGCTCCCTCCTTTTGAGGACCTACTATGCGCCAGGTACTAACACAACTGATCCCTAGAATGGGCAGAAGCTCCCAGAAAATGTGTTGTTTGCCTTTATCCATCTGAGTTTTAATTAAGTGACTTTTCAGTGCTGTCACTTTGGTTTGCTCTCCAAGGGCCTTGGCGATATTTTTTGTCACGCTTCTTCTTTCTTAAGCTTTCTTTTCGGACCCAATTTTGTATATTCTAATTGCAAACTCCGTTCAGGTTCCAAAAACACTCTCTTATAATTATCGCCAAACAAATGCTGTGATTCCACAAAGCCCAAACATGTGTCACATTAATTCTCGCAACTAAAATACTTTCATTTTTCTTGGACTCTAAGCAAAACGGACCATAAGCAAAGTGTTTGATAAAATGACAGGTGGAATTCCATCCAATTAAGACATAAATATTTTTCCAGAGGCTAAGCTCGCTGTAAAATAATAATCTTCACTCAACACATCTTTGCATGTCTCTGGCGAAACACCTGTCTAAAACTGTTAACACTAAATATTTGGGGAGCTCTGTACTTCAAAGACATCCCTGAAAACGTCAAGCATTGTTAAAATGTTGAAGTAATTTTAGTTAAATGCTTCTGTGACAACTGTCGGACTTGATTTGTTTTAGCTGAATACATTCTGAATATTGCTTGGAATCTGGGAATTGGTCATTTGCCAAAAGATGAGAATTGGGCTGAAGTCAAAAGAATTACATGCATCAAAGAAACGGAAAAAAAAATGGAGGAAATCTTCGGGTATTTAAAAAATGCAATTTATCTTCTAATTTGGAAGCTTCAAAAGATGATTCCTACCAATTGATAGCATTTGCGGTAAAAATGTAAAGCACGGAAGTCAACTGATTCGGCCATGCACATAAAGTTACATCTACAGTTCCTCCGGCAGATGAAAAATACAATATTTTTAAATACCTTGATAAAATTAGTGATTAAGGAATACAAAATGGAGATGTTTTCCTGGGAATTTTCAGTTAGTTGGTTACCAAGTACATAGTGTTCTCAGACTCACAGACAGGTAAATTGAGGCCCAAAGTCCTATAGCCAACCATAGTTGGTAAACAGAAACACCGCCTGCGAAGAGCTTATACATTTGAGCCCAAGGGTAGGCGGTGGGAGAGACATTTAAACAAAAATGTCAAAGAGGTATAGTGAGGCCAATAGTAAGAGGGGTTAAGGTTAACTGGGTAACTGCTATGGGCCAGGCATTGCACTAAGCACCTTACATACATTATCTCACTTGATTCTTGCAGTTACCTGCACACAGGGCGCCACTATCACCTTATACGCACAAAATTCCTCAGCAGCTTGCCCAGATTAGGCAGATAGCAATAACTAGAGTCAAGACTTGGAGTCAGTTCTGTCCAACTTCAAAATCCTTGTTCTTAATGGCATATTGAACTTCCTCCCAATGGTCATGACTACAGAGCTTATTCCTTCCCATGAATTCAAGTAGTTATCGTTAAAACCTGAGACGTCTACCATAATAATGAACTGGGTGGTGTGGTCCAGCCACAGGCCACACACAAATTATGGAGTCTGGAGAGAGTGTATTATCAGGGTTAGGCCTGAAATTTTCCATGAGACTGCAATCCAAATATTTGTCCCCATAAGGGTGCTCATTCTTGACATAGTGGGTGTTCAGGACTATTTTATAGAATGTTCTAGACCTTGACTTAGTTTGAGAGACTGTTAGAGTCAACCCAAGAGTTATCCATTCCCCTGGGCTTCCAGACCATTTCCCCAACCTATCTTATTGAATACCAGTAGATCTAAGGCTTGACCTGCACCAAACACTCAGTGTTTGGTCTAACCCAGATCAATACTGAACCTGGAGGAGACCCGTTATTTCCACTTTCCCTCCATTATAAGGCTCTTTTTGTGCAGTGTCAGAATCCCAAGTCTAACTGGCAGAAACAGGAAAGGGGATATGCTGTCTCAGGGAACTGAAAACCCCTGAGGGGGTGTATCTGCAGATGGGTCTGAATCCAGAGACTCGGATAAGGTGGGCAGGATCTCAGTTGCCCCCTTGTCATTTCTCAGCCCCTTTTGCCTCTTTTGCTGGCGACACACAGCTGACTCTGCCTCCTCCCCGGCGGTTCCAGGATTACATTATTCTTGTTGCCAGCAACCCCAGCAAAAAAGAGGGTCTCTCTGTGTTTTCCTAACAAAATCCCCAGGTTGCATGTCATAGAATTAGCTTAGTCATGTGTCCAACACAGACCCAATCATGGGGTGAGGGAGGGGGTGCAGAGGGGTGGAATGTGCTGGTTGGCCAGGCCTGGGTCCCATGCCCGCTCCTACATGTGTGACGATGTGGGTCCCTGGCTGATTATAAGAGTTAGAAGTAGGAAAAGTGTGGTTCCCCCAGAGGAAAATCTGAGACTGATCTCGTGGAGTGGGGACAAATCAAAGCCAAACAGGAAAAACCAACAGATTCCCAGACCAGCCCCACCTCCGGCATTGCCATTAAGGGGAGGAAGCGGGGACGAGAGAGGGCCCCTAGCAGGGGTCGCCTAGCAGGAGCTGAAGCAGTCAGGGGTGGGGTGGGAAGCTAGGCAAGCGGTTCTCAAACTTCAGTTAGGACACAATCACCAGGGCAGCTTGCTGGGAAAGCAGATTCCCGGTCTCCATGCCCGGAAATTCGAATTCGGCAGGTCTGGGACATGGGAATTCACATTTTTAACAGCTCCCCTAAATGCTCATGATGCGGATGGAGGCCTGGGAACTCTATTTCAAGAGACATGGGTTTCCATCTTAAGAAGGCAGGCCAGTTCTTGAGTATTAACTGAGTTTCCCTAAGTCCCAGAAAATAGCCAGAGGGAGCCCTTGAGAAGAACAAACCAAGTCTTGCCCATGGCTCAATGGGAGCACCCCTCCCGGGGGCCGCACCCCTTTGCCTCTTGGGCAGTGCCAGGGGGCTTTGTAAATGCTCTGGGAGAGGGGGGCCTTCCTCAAGGCGAGCGGCTGGGGGCTGGGGGGTTGACCAACAACATGATGGCGTGAGTGACTTACGGACAGCCTTGAACGCCGACTCAGAATCGCTGTGCCTTATTCTCAAACACACATGTCGGATCACGGGAATCCAGTATTTTAATGAAATAAGCGGGATTTTTAACACCTTAAGAAAAAGAGAGAGAGAGGAAAAAGAGAAGAAACACTTCCACAATTGGGAAACTGGTTGTATTTCAAGAGTAGAAAAGTAGAAACAATGTATTGTAATGTGAGTCCTCCCCTCCCCTCCCCTCCCCTCCCCTCCCCTCCCCTCCCCTCCCCTCTCCTCGCCCTTTCTCTCCCCCTCCCCTCTTGTCTCCTCCCTTTTCTTTCATTTTTTCTCTTTTCCTTTCTCTTTGTTAAATGCCCCACTGGTGGACAGCCGAGCACCGGCAGTAACGGGAGCCACACATCTCTTCAAATGCTCCCTATAGGGCCATAGGGCAGGAATTCCGGGGACGGCCACCCCGCAGGTCCAGGACAGCCCGCTCCTTGAAACAGGAAACCTTCCAAGTGCTCTCGTGTCAAGTCACACAGACCTAAGAGGATTAAGGTAAGTATCCCTCCTAAAAGCCTGAAAAAACAAAGATTAGTCTTTAGCATCACAAAGAAACATATATTTATATAGGTTCTGAAGGAGAGGAAATTCGTTAAGACTTTTGGAGTGAGGGTGGAGGTGAGGAGAGACACTGTGGACAGAAATGACAAATTGTCCTTAAGCAAGGGAGAGAGCATTCCTACAAGATTACTCAGTGTTTACAAAGAAATAGGCTGAAATTGAGATTTACTCAAAGGTAACAAAGAAGACATGGGCTGCAAAGCCTTCTTAAGCTGAATTTACTAAGAGAGCATTTGCGATTGGCCCAAACAGCAAATGTTCTGTTTTTTTCTACTGTATAAGAAGGTTGGTGAGGATTATTAGGTTAATTAATAGTTAAGTCAACACTGCAAGAAGAACTTGGCCATTTTCAAGGAAAAAAAAAATACACTTATTTTAATAACTTCAAAAATACCTCGTTATATATACTCATAACGCAATACACCCCTTGAAGCCTCAGTTTCCAAAAATGCTCTACGGAAGCACTAATTTAAAAAAATAATTTGGAGACTGAGATCCCATTGAAAATCTAAAAGAACCCATGGACCTCAGGAAAATGCACTCACATGCAAAACTGGGCGCATCACTCATTTATTGCATTGGAAGCATATCCTTCTCATATCAATAAGATCGATCTTCATAAAAATTTAGTCTCTTCCCCTCTTTTATTTTTCTTTCGGACAAAAATAAATGGCTACTTCTCTCTCCCTCAAAAGGAAATAGATACAGATTATATAATTTTTAAAAAAATAAGTAAACTTTAATTCCACTCAAGAGTAAATTTCCACTGGAAGTTTCTTTTGCGTGGATGGACTAAAAAAGTGAACCTGTGGATTGATCTTCAACATGGTCAGCGTTGACATCTGACCCATTTCATTTCTCGTTCACTCTGAGAGCGACAAGTGCTAACAAAGCAGATGCACAAGCCTGATGGCGGCAAATGGTGACAGGACTCCCCTTGCTCCTGCGGCCAGGCAGGGGTGATGCTAGTGAGAAAGGAACCAGGATTCCCCACGACTTCAGTTCCTTCGTCGGGTTAGAGAGCTCATCTTCGCCAGGATCTGCCTCGTTGACATCAGAAAATGATGCGTTTCAATTCTAAGGCCCCCTGAGCAAAAAGAGAACCTCAAAAAGCCACTGGAGCCTTTCCAGGCGTCCATCAACTTCTATCTGCCCCCAAACCTCAAGTGTCTCTGCAAGGTCCTTCCACTGACCAGGTTCCACCCCATAATTGCTCCATCCCCACAGGCAGCGTTAGCATTTCAGAACACAGTTTGCCCTCTTCCAGCCCATGAGCACTTTTGATGTGGGCAATGCCCCCTCCTCCACTGGCGCTGTTATTAAAGTAACTGCATATCTTACAATAGATTGTATCTTCACATCAAGGAAATATGTCAACTCTCCCCCACCAGTCCCTTCATCATGAGCTAAGGGGCTCAGAGTTTCGTTGCAACAGTTTCCGTAACTGTTATGAATTAAAAGGTTTATCCTGTTCATTGGGTTAAAACACATCTGCCAAGAATGCCAAGATGCAAGGAAGATTTTCCTCCTGGTTTTGAGAATGGGCACTCACCTGCTGCCCCAAGGTCAGTGGAGTGTGCTGGGACCCCCCGGGAAACTAGGGCACCTCAGGATACGGGACCAAGCCTCCGAAGCCTGCTCCCGTCTCCTACCAAGCCCCTGGAAGGGCGGTGGACGTGGGCCTGGCTCTGACACCTTGGAGACCAGGCCCTGCGGTCCACCAGGCGCCCGTCAGTATTGATGGCAGACTGTTTTGACACTCGTGGAATCCTCTGGCAACGCCGGTGAGCCGGGATATGTAAAGAGCTTCTTTATTCTCCAAGTAGCAAAACCAGATGAGATGTCAAGCTCTGCAGGTGCACAGCGTCTCAGGTCGGGTTTCCCACGAAACAGCCCCTGACACGGGGATTTGAGTGCAAGCAGTTTATTTTGGAGGGGATCCCAGGAAGCACCTGCAGGGGGGTGGGGAGGTGAGGCAGGGAATGAAAGGCAGGCAATAAAGGCTACATTATCAAGCAGGTTACTCTGTGGGCCACTCGGGCTCCCTCTTGCCCCCAAGTTCTAGGAGAGGGGAGAGAACATGCTTCAGAATTGCCCCGAACAGGGAGTGACGAAGCTTGGGGGCTGAGGCACCCACACCCACCCACCACGGTTCAGAGCTGCCCGCTGGGGGTATGAACTTCTCCAGCATTTCGAGCCTGCCTGGTGTATGGGCCAAGCCCACTCCAGCAGCCAGAAAATATTCTTGGGCAGAGAGGGACAGGTGTTTAGAGTAAAAAGTCATCAAAATGTCGCGGACGGGCATGGAGAATGACAAGGGGACAGGGCCAGGCGCAGGCAGGGCCGGCTACACGCGGATGCCGTGAGCTTCCTTTCGGGCAACATTTTCACCATTTCCAAGGGGCCACTGCAATTTCCAAAACCAAGTTCATAAGCAACGAGTCTTTGCTTTGGATTTTATTGCCATCACCCTTCATGGAATGGACAAGGACAGGGGTGTGTGGAGACATCTCCAGTCTCCTCCAGTTGTTTGACAAAGGGACACAGAGTGGCTGGAATTCCTCCACGATCTGCTTCGGAACAGTGAAAAACAGACCAGTGGTTCTGGGCTGGGCGATGTCACTTGACCAAGGCTCTGCTGCAGTTTTATTCCTCCTTGAAACCATACCCTAGCTCAGCCTTTCCAAGGCACGCGGCTTCGGTGAGGCTGCCACGGCGAGGTGGGTTATTTCATGGGTGCTGGGGTAGGCGATCTTAGAGGGTGGTTTCAAACAAGGCATGGATATAATGTCATTTTAGATTCAGCATTTTCAAAACAAGTCTACTTTTCACATAACATCGCTTTCCTAGAGGATTTTCAAGACGGACAGATGGATAATACTCTTTTTAGTCTGTTGGCTTCATGTTTCCATTGGCCAGAATCTTACTGCCCAAGACGTATAGCTTCTTATTATGTTCTAGCTCACCCAGTGCTACAAGTGGAAAGGTCTCATCATATTTTCTTTGCTTTAATATTTTCCTATTTAAGTTCATACAATCAAGGCAGATATATATTAAAATGTTGGAGGATCTTAACTCCTATGTATGGGGGAAATATTCTCGACCATCATAATCAACAGGTTGCTGTGATAACTTGAATGACTGTTTAGTACCTATTTCCTCCCCTCCTTGAATTCTAGGCAGAGCACACCTCTCCGCCCCGCTGATCTTGGGCTGGGCCATGTGACTTGCTTTGGTGAATGGAAGCACCATTGACATGCCCTGAGAAGAAACCTCTGTGTCCTTACTTATTTTGGTTTAGCTCTTGTGCTTCCACTGTTCCCCATGAGAACATCCTGTGAGTAGCTGTTGGCCCAAGGACGACAGTGAAGCCAACCTGAGCCCAACCTACAGCTTGGATCCTGGAGCCATGAGCCTGAACTCCAGCCTCATCCAGTCATGTTGCAGCCAACCCATGGCAGGCAAACAAATGCTCATTATTTTAAGACACTGAGTTTTGGGGTGGTTTGTTAGGCAGCATTACTGCCGCTATAGCTGACTAACACATTATTGCATAAAGTAGCATCCTTTATCACTTCACAGTTGCTTGGACTGAAAAATATCTTGGTACAGTTGGATTTAAAACTTTTTCCCCAAAGAAGCCAATTTTTCAAAAATAACAGGACAGGTACTGAAGAAAGTATATTCTTTTTAGCATGTTTTCTTCCCACTTCAACCCCAAACTATAGGACCTGTAAGAACTGGCCTGTCATTCTCTTTTTCTTTGTTTTGGCGGTTGGCACTAATTAACAGTCTATTGCAATGGCATTCCCCCAGCTGATGCCTTTTGATGTGAAATTTTTCAAGTCCTATCTCATTGTATTATAACCTTACAACTTCTTGCCCTGCCACAGTTTAATTTGTAATCAAAATTATGAACTAATGAAATAACACAAGGCTTTTTTTTTTTAATGGAGTGGTTTGCTTGTTTGTTTTCAAAATTAGACCAATTTGCCATTTTACCAAATTCACACTTTCTTTTTTTTTTTTTTAAATGAAAGCTACATCTTCACTATCCCAATTTGAAATGAGACGCCTCCTGGACTTGTTGCATACAATTAAACCACAACAAAAGGAAGCTGAAGTCATTTCACTTTTCGTGAGGCTGTAATTACTCTTTAACTATTGGAATCCAACATCCCCTAGGAGCTAATTATCGAAAAGCTCTCATCACACGTAGGAAACACACAGACAAATCCTGCAAGCACAGAGTAAATGGTTCAACATTAAAGATCTGCATCCAGGAAGTCATACCAATCAGTTGGTCCAGCTAATTACCAATCTGATTTTTGGAGCAGTTGCATTAGATAATTATGACACCTACTCACAACATGAAAAGCACAGCCTTTGACTGACTTTAATAAAGATCTAGCTACAAGAAAAAATGTACTAAGAACCATAATGCAAAATTTGCATTGCAACAGAACCTGGGAGAAGTGTGGGAGACATTTTTTAATAGAAAACTCTTTCATTTATCACATGATAGATATATTTAATATACCTTTTCATGGCTGTCACATTGAAAGGCAAAGCAAGCTATTATACTGATAGGGTTTCATACGAGCCACGCAGTACTGCTCAAATCCCAATTCAAAATGTTCAATGTATATTGTAAAATGCTGTTTTGAATCAACTGAGATTCACATTAGATAGACATAGCATATTAAAGATTATGTTATGGATCATATACTAAAGGAACCGAAGTCAGAGTCGTTTCCATAACACAGTGACCACTCTTCTCATTCGTTAATATATTTCCATAGCAGCTTACTCAAACCCTTCTTAGTTTTTAAATGGTTACGAAACTAATAAACATTCATACACTGTTGGTGGGAATGCATATTGGCACAACTTCTTCAGAGGGCAATTGGCCAATAACTATCAGAATAAAAATGTACACTCTTCTGACCTTGCGACTTAACTCCTAGGACTTTCATCTTGCAGACAGACTTGTATTACTGCTCAAAAATAATCTATAAGGATGTGCATTATGGTATTGAAAGAGTTAAAAAATAATAAATAATCTAATTGCCAATTAATAGAGGACTGTTTTATGATAAATCCATACAACAGGATACTGGCAGCTACTAAGGACAGAGAGAAAGACAGGCAGACAGATAGACACCTAGTACATGCACTGTTATAGAAAAATTTTCAAGATATAGTAAAGGTAAAAAGAGGTAAGTTCTAAGACAATATGTATGGTGTGATCCCATTTTTGTTACTTAACAAAATATTCATACACAGCCTCGATAAATGTATATGCAAGTATTTTCCATTACTATGTATGTTTGTGCACATATGTGTGAGGTTGAGTAGGTAGATGATATATGATAGATAGTCATAGGTAAACTTTCTAGAAGGACACAGAACAATTAGCAGCACTTTCTTTGGGAGAGTGGTGTCATCGTTGCGAAAGCAGCTGTAGACAACATGTGAAGGCTGTGTTCCAATACAACTTTAATGGAAAAAGGCGGCCAGCCCATAGCTCACAATTGTGGATGCCTGCCCTACTGATTTAATCCAGTCTCCATGGCTCTTTATATCCTCTACATGCTGTGACTCCCAAGTTTACATCTCCAATTTCAATCTTGCCCCCTCCTATGATACTTGCATTCTACAAGGCAACCGACATTTTCACTTGGGTGTTGGGGTAGATGACTAAACATCCAAGTTTCATGTGCTTCCCTCCGTAGTATGGTTGTCTCTAGGATGCAGCCACCTGACCAAGAACTACCTTTCCTGCCTTCCACCCCATGAAGTGGGAGCATGTTACTAGTCTACTCCAGTGCATCTTCCCCACATTCTATTTGCCACCTGTCAATGAAATGCAGCCCTAAGAAGGGTTGAGCCACAATGTGGAAGGAGCCTGGGTCCTTGAGACATCATGTGGAAGGTCCTCATCCAATAAGAACACCTGCATTGGTCTATTATATCAGTGAGAAATAAACTTGTTTTAAGCCATGGAAATATGAGGATTTATGTTATAGTCGGTAGTATCACCCTAACTAGTGCTCATGTCTAATAGCCATCTAAAACTTAACATGTCCAAAATGGAAACTCTTAGTTTTTTCCTTCTGTGCTCCTTTCCCATGTTCCCATCTCAGAAAATGGCACCTCCATCTCTCTCTCACTGCCAAGACTTTGCTCATTCTGTTTCCAGCTTCTGCCACACTCTCAATTAGCCCAGTTTCTCAGGATGATTCCTAGATACTCTTCAGGACTCAGCTCATAAGGCCCCCTCCTTGTGTTCTCTAAGCAGCTACCACTCTCTGTAGTACTTGCCTTTTGACTTGTGTGTCTCCCCTATTTTAGGGTGAGTGAGGGCAAGAATATTGGGGGAAAATTAGAATTCTGACTACCACAAGGGGTGATAAAGGGATCAGAAGAACATTAGTCCTGGGCAGTGAAAATGTCAGATGGTGGACGACCTTGATTGCCAGCTAAGGAGTTTGGACGCTGACAGTTTCTGAGTCCAGTAGTAGCATAACAAGAACTAGAACAGAAGACGGTGGTATCTTCATCAGAACTCTGTAAAGATTTTGATAAAGTTATTTTACTGGCAAGTGAGAAATTAAAGGGTTTTACAGCAAGGATGGCAACTTTGGCCAAGCAGTAGTGGCTGCGTTGAGAGGGTTTGGGGTCCTTTGGGGGCTTAGAGAGCAGCAATAATGGGATCTATTCACAAAGTCTGCTGGGGTGAGGGTGGTGACCAGAGGCAGCTCCAGAGCTGAGGGCTGCCCACTGGCCCTTGAGAAAGCAGTTTCAGACCTTGAACCTCTCAAAAGGAAAATAGCAAGTCTGTTTTCCAAGAGTCTATGGTTTAATCCAGCATCCTACAAAGCAAATCAGAAATAGCAAACATTAATAAGATCCTCAAACCCTTTCCAAATGTCAGGAGCTAGAGCAAAATACAAATAAATTAATCCACTGGGAGCTTTTTCTATTCGTTCCTCTCTCTTAGTGAAAACACAGCTCCAAAGTTTAGGAACTTCTAACAATCCCTTTAAACACAAGAAAACAGGTCCTCCAGGCAAAGAATTTAAATGTCCTTGCTTTGGGCTTTGATGATGCATTCCAAGGCAGCATGGAAACGCGTGGGAGGAGAGCAAGGAGAAAGTTAATCCTTTAATGATAGGTCTGGTCCCAGAGAGAAGCACAAACACAGGGTCATGTGTGTCTGTGGGGGGATGATGTCAGCATGGCAGAGCCCACACTCACCTGCACTCCCCACTGCCCAGGCCACCCCGCCACCTCTCACATGCCTTAGGAGCAGCCTACGTCTTCCAACGTGAGGGCAAAAGTCTCAACAGACTGCAGAGGCCTTGTTTCCTCTGTGGCCAGGAGATCTGCGCTGGGTGCCTGTTGCTACTCAAGAGTCTGTGAGAAAATATGACTTCCAAGCTTGGCAGTCCTGGTGACTTCTGGTTCTCCCTTTTAGTGGGTGTGGTGAGTTGGATTACCTTTCAGGAGAGGTTTCCCCTGTCCCGGGAAAAAGTGCATTTCCCTCCCCCACCGATGTTGGACTTGGCCATGCCACTTGCCGACGCACCCTGGTGTGTGAGGCGTCCTTCCCACTGCATCGGTGTTGGGCTTGGTCCTCGCGTTGGCCAATGAGATGCAGTAACGGTTCTGCTGCGGCCAGAGGTGTAGCTGTGTTTGAATGATCGGTTTGCCCTCTTGCGCCTCTGCCATCACCCTGAGAAAAACATGCCCAGACTAGCGCCTGGTCCGGAGAGGATGAGAGGCGTATGGAGCAGGCCTGAGCCCACCCGCCCGCAGCTTGGGGTCAAGCCTGTCGGAGCCCAGATGAGATCAAGGAAGCCGCCCCAACCCACAGATGAGTGGGCAAGGAGAAGTGACTGTTGCCTGAGGCCCCTGAGTTTTGGAGCGGTTCCTTACAGCTACTGTGGCGACAACCGATGGGTGTAGTAGGTACCAGTGGGCCAGTCACTGTCTCTGTCCTTCAGCTTCTTCATGTAGTAAAGGGCACAACAGTGGCACCGCCTCTTAAGCTTGTGAGTGTCTGCAGAAAGAAGCATCCAAGCTGCTTAGCATAGTGACCCAGGCAGAATAAGCAGTTAATAGTCACCCTCATAGTTAAGGACGTGGACTCTTTTTAAAAAAAATTTACCTTTATTGTTGAAAGAATTACAGATGTCCCCTTTTTCCCCATTGACCCCTTCTACCCCCACCCTGCACCCCAGGCCATCACTACGCTATTGCCTGTGTCCAGGGGTTATGCATTTATGTATATAAATTCTTTGGTTAATCTCACCACCACCACTCCACCCCCCACCCCCCGCCGCCTTCTCTCTGAAACTCATCAATCTGTTCCATGCTTTTATGTCACTGGACCTATTTTGTTCATCAGTTTACTTTGTCCTTTAGATTCCACATATGAGTGAGATAGTATGATGTTTGTCTTCCTCTGCCTGGCTTATTTCACTTAGCATGATACTCTCCAGGTCCCTCCATGCTGTCAAAAAAGGGTAAGAGATCTTTCTTTTTTACAGCTGCGTAGTATTCCATGGTGTGAATGTCCCACAGCTTCTTTATCCACTCATCTGCTGATGGGCACTTGGGCTGTTTCCAGATCTTAGCTGTTGTAAATTGCGCTGCTAAAAGCATGAACTCTTAACTGGATCCATATTTTCAGTCAAATTCTAGCTCTGACACTATGTAAGGGTCTGTTACAGATTGGGGGGAGGGGAAGAGAGACAAGTGTGGGAGACACTTCAAATTCAAGACCTTGTCTCCATTAGCAAAGAAACCCAGATCTGAACCTCCTCATTCAGTTGCATATTCTTGCTCCCACGTGTGACAAAGGCCACACACAAGGTCCTGGTAGAACACTCAGGATGCAGATTTACACGGCTCCTAATCTTAGACGGGTTGTAGGACTTAGGAGAGACAGAGGTGAGGCTCTGGGGACTGAGAGGAGGTGCCTGAAGGGGGCAGGGCCTACGAATCTGGGGCTCACTCTGCGGCCAGTTCCAGGGCTGGGCTGTAAGGGGCAAGCTGCACTCCCTGAGGTTGTGGTGTGAGAGGCGTTGAGGACCACTCATGTTTGCAAGAAGCTTCTGAAAGTTTCATTGCAGGGAGATGAAAATCCAGCATCAGCTGATGGCCCAGAGCTTGAACTCTGACTTAGAGCTCAGAGTTAAGAATTCAGAGTCATCAGGAGAGAAGGTCTGTAAGAGAGCTTTCAGGACAAGCCAGAGGGCGAGCCTGGCTGAGTTCTGTGACCAGCACCGAGTCTGGACACTCAGACTCAGAAGAAGCACAACGTGGCGTGTAAGAGCTTGGACCCTGCTGTGAGCCTTAGGTTCAAACCCTGAATCTGCCGTTTACTAGCTGTGGGACCTTGGCAGTTACAGAACATCTTGGAACCTTAGATCCCTGAGGGATATTATGAAAACAGGGATATTAATAGAACCTATCTTGTCAGGTCCTTGTAAGGATTCAAATAATTAAATATATAAAGCACTTAGAATGGACTATAGCAGTATCTATTATTATTATCATTATTATTACAGGCTCACAGCCCCATATGTGAATCCCTTGAGCCAGAAACCTGTGTTTTATAATTCAGGTAGTTCCTATGTGAGAGGAGAAATATGGTGCACATGTAAAATCCCAGCAAGCCTGGGCTGCAGTCTGCAACCAAAGACATGAATATTTATGTAGTGAAATGTATGCATATTTAGATCAAATAAAAACTATAATTAGCTTGATGTCAATTCAGGCCAGGTTTTGCTACCATACACAATTTTTTAAAAAGCAAAACAAACAAATAAAAACAAAAGCAAAACCCCTTGAGTTTCTGGAGCTTTGGGGATTTGGGAAATGCATGGAAGGCTTGTATGGCTGGAAGTGAGTAGAGGTGCATTGGTGAGTCCAGCCAGGAGCAAGGGGCAGAGAAAGGTCTCCTCCACCTGAACAGGTCAAGAAAGATGGTGTAGGAGGTGGGCTTGGAGCCGAGGCCCTCAGAGATTGGCAGGATTCTGTGCCCAAGACGGATTGCTAAGAACTTGTCAAGAGGCAAATGAAGGCTGGGTTGTGAAGAGCCTTGAATGCCAGGACAAGAACATAAACTCTATATAACAAGCAGGAGACTGAGCTCATCGGGATTGAACTTGGTGTCTCAGGCACTCTCTGCCCCTGCAGTAGGGCCTGGCAGGTGAACCTGAGAAGGGCGGCCTGGAGTTTTACCTGCACTGCAGGTGGGCGCTAGCTCTAGAAGACCCTTTCCTTCGCCTCTGGGGCCTCGCTCAGCAATGCGCCCGCCCTGGCACGTACTTTCCTCTCGCCTCTGGGGCAGACACAGTCAGCTCCGCCCACCTCGCCCTGGCCTTCACCTGTAGGCAGGGAAGGGTGCTCACTGAGTACACCTGCCAGTCTCGCCGGGGGCCTTTTCTGGGCCCTTGCACACAGTACACGGAAGGTGCAAAGGCTTCCTGCCTTCAGAAGCCGCCCTCAGCCAGGGATGGGCCGGACGCTGGAGAGAAATACCTCAGTTCCTTCGCTCTATTGTAGGGATAACACTGAGACATGTACTCCACCACCTCCCAGGGCTCCCCAAGGGGAATGGGCCCCAGACGCCCTCCCCAGAAACCTTCAACTCACCCCGCGTTGGCTTCCTCACACTGTATCCATGTTTCTGGGGGTCACCTTCCAAGTAAACTAGCTGTACTGAAATCTTTGTCTCGGGGTCTGCTTCTGGGGGATCCCAGCTGAGCCTCCATGGTCATAGGAGTGGCCTCTTCCCTGGACTGACCCATCTGTGCCTTGGCTCGTGGTTTCTCCCAGGAAATGCTGAACTCCTTGAGGGCAGGAATTTTTCTTTCACCTTTGAATCCCCATGGTGCATCAGAGAGGGTAGACATCAGATAAATATTCTGTGGATCGACTTGGAAAATTGGGTAAGTTCCAGTTACTTGCAAGTAGCTAAAGCTCTCCAGCGACTTCAGGGGTTAAAGCTTCAGTGACTTCTGGCTTTTAATCATGGGCTCTCTCGCCGATGAGTCTGATGATTTAGAGCAAGTCACTTGATTTCTATAAGGTTTGGTCCCTATGTCTATGAAATGGGGATAATAGAATCCACCCTGTGGAGCTGCCGTGAGGCTGCAGTGAGATCCAAGGGTGTTGCCTGGCTCCCCACGTTAGTCACGGCTGTACACCCGTCCTGTGCCCCAGCATCTCCCGTCCTCACTCCTTGCCTGTCTCTGACCAGTTCCTGGGAGCCCCGGTCTCGAACTTCTTACCTACTTCCTGAAATGGGCTCAAGGCCACACGTGTATGTGTGACTGCATTCCAGCTCCGTTTCTCTCTCTTTCCGCGACTGTCACCTGCACGCCAACGAAGCGCTCTGCTTGTCTCCCCAAGACGGCATGACGTCCCCTCGAGTGAAAGGATTGCTGAGCCTGGGTGGTAAGAATGAGATCCTCTCACTCAGTTGTCATCACAAGCATTCCCGGAGGTGGCATGGCACACAGGGCCCTTGGGTACCTGGAATAACCCTCTGAGATCATGAGCACGGAGCAGACACCACCTAAATGAGGCTCGGCAGCCGAGCAGCGCAGAGCCCGTGCAGCCTGTGTGCGCACGCATGTGGAGGTGTGTGCGCACATGTGGGGTGTGTGCACACATGTGGGGGTGCATGCATGTGGAGGAGTGTGTGCACATGTGGAGGTGCGTGCATGTGTGTGGAGGTGTGTGCACGCATGTGGTATGTTCACGCATGTGGAGGTGTGTGCTTATGCAGGCACAGGTCTTACCGGTCCCACTGTTCTGATTCTCTCCCTTCAAGCAGACACGGGGACAGAAAGCAGTTTGAGAGAGTAGACAGGGTCAGAGTCCTGAACCTCACAGTCAGCTCCCCCGGCCTCAGTTTCTCTGCCTGTAGGAGGAAGTGAGAGTGAATGTTTGCTAAGGATCCATGTATAAATATAAAGATCTTGGATTTAGAAAGCTAAATGGGAAAAGAATCTAAATGCAGCAAGAACGCACCATGTGGTTTCATGATTTTCCTTTTTAAAACATCCCACTGAAAACTGATTTGTTAAAAAAATACCTATGCTATTCCACCCACCGTGCCTTCTTCATGAACTGGGGCACAGAAGAGGGATTTATTTGAAAGTCAATAGGCTCAGTATCCACACGTCTACTGTACGGGCTGCTTTCAATTCAGCATTTTGAATGGGGGAGAAGCGGACGCACCGGGTCTTGACCGAGGACACAGTCCTCTGCCAGCTTAATGCTCCAGCTGTTTAATCAAAACATGAACAAAGGCCGAACGCCCAACAAGCCAGAATATCCTAGTTGTGGGATTCGGCGATTGCTTCCCCATTGTCACCCAATTACTGTGTAATTTCTCCCTGTGACTGAATAACTAACTGTTAGCAAATAATGAAAAGGCAATTACGGCGACGCTTTGTCCCTATTACTCTCTTTGTTTTATTTCTGCCGTAATTACCGTCGGAGCCGGAGGTTTACTGTAGCATGGAAGCGGCACCGGGAGAGAAATGGGATGGGCTGGTGCATGGAAAATTGCAAATGTCACAGCTACCTTCATCGACACTGTTGGACTTCAGAGATGAAAAAATCAGAGGGGAAAGCTCTCCGTGTGGGCTCCACAGCTTCTGTACCTCAAGCTGCTGTGGCCCCTGGGGCCGTGGGGGCGGGTGAGGGCGGGGGGCCGGCTGAGAATCAGGCCCGAAGTCTGTTCCTTCCTATGTGTGTCATTCCCGAGGGACGGTGCATTTTCGACACAGTCTGCCTGCAACAACCTGGGGAACTCTTCTTTTCGTCTTTGCTTCCCATTAACGGTCTCCATGCTGTTTCATAATGGGGGGTGGCATATAAATGATGCATTTTATGGGGTCTGATCTTTCTTCAGAGAGGAAATCTGCCGCATACAGACAGATGTCTGGGAAACAAAATGATGATTGTGCCCTTTCTGTGACATTGCTGGGTCTTATTTTGGAAGCTGACTTTCACTGACCATGTGTAATATACTTATGTTTTTTACTTTATTTTTATTAATCAGAAACTGTAGAATAAGAGCAAAGAGGTAAAGGTACGTCCCTTATATTTTTATCTCTTATTTATTTAATGAACATATCTTGAGTACCTACCATGTACAAGATACTGGACTGGGCTGAGGAATCAAAGGCTCTGTCTTGAGGTATTTTCATGCCCAGACAAATGTCTCTCTGCATGAAAAGCAACATAGCATAGTGGGAAAGTGTGTAGAACTATACATTTCAAGATCTGGATTCTGTTTCCAGCTCTATAACTTACTAGCTGGTTTATCTCGATGTATCAGTTAGCTAGTGCTGTGTAACAAACTATCTCCCAGACTCTGTGGCTTCAGCTAACAATCCGATATCATTAAAGCTCACGATTCTGCAAGTCGGTGGGAGGCTCTGCTTTAGGTTGGCTTGGCTGGGGCATCTCATCTGAGGAAGCTTTGCTCTCCTTGTCCACCTTGAAATAGCTGGCCAGCCTGGATTGTCCTTCTCATTTACGGCCATGTCTGAAGGGCAAGCAGGTAAGCACAACACTCAGGCACATGCAACACGCAGTCTCAAGCCTCCGTTCTAGTCATGTCTGCGGACGTCCCATTGGCCAGAGAAAATTACATGGTCAAACACAGACTCGAGGGGCAGGGAAATACACTCTACCCCTCAAGGGGGAGACCTTCCAAGATAGATGACAAGGGGAATGGACACAGGAGAGGTGAAGGCTCACCTGACCCGCTTTCAAAGATCGTTGGAAGGATCAGAAGAAATGAAGAGCATTAATACGCTTTGACAGTGAATTATAACTATGTAATCTATTATTACTCTTATTACTTTCTAGGTATTTTTACACCTTAAAATTTTATAATTTTTTTCTAGACCAAAATAGAGATTCTCTATAAACTTCAAATTTCTTTAAGTTTAGTCATCGGGCATTCTTTCATTCATCAGAAGTATTAAAATGGAAATTACTTTTGGGGTCTATTCTTTCTTGTTTTATTTGTAAAATAGGTCACTTCTCCGGGACTCTGGTCTGATTTGGGGGCAGACAGAATCTCCAAAGCTATTAGGCTTGGTTCCTGTGGCAGCCAGCGAGGAGATCCCTGGGGGGTTAAGGTAAAAGAAGAAAACATTTACAGGCTAACTCAGGCTGCCTTGGCGACTGCTGCCCTTGGGTGATTTCCATAGCAAAAGGAAAGCAGGTTAAGCGGTTTGGTTGGTCATAAATTAATAAGCAAGGCTATACATTCACAAGGACGGGAGAAAGGCAGATTAGTGATACCAAAGTCGAGGGTGTAATAATAAAAACTCAGAGGGTCGGGCCGACCTGGGTTTGAATTCCTGCTCTACCACTTAGTAACTGGGAGTGGTCCTATTTTATTTCTGATTGAAACACTATCCTAAACGTTTAGGCCACACACACGCACAAGTGTGGTGAGAATGAAGGGCAGCTCATCCCAGCGTGTCCCTGTGCCCGGTTCTCATCAATCCTGAAGGGAGATAGGTCCCAGCTCCTTCCTAACAGCCAGGGCCTTGTTCCGTTCATCTAGCCCTTGGGGGGCTAAGCCGATCTACAAAACAGTTAGATGCTTTCACCCTTAAATCGCAGGCCTTTATTTCATGTGTGTAATTCTAATCAGAAACATTTAAAAGTATGTAATAAGTTTCCCTGCTTAATTTTACAAGGGGTGTGGATCATCTTTGAACCAAGCGGCAGATATTAATAACTCCATTGATCTTTAAAACAGTCATGTTCTCGGGGCTGTTGAGGCATGTGGAGGAAGCTGATCCTGGACTAAAGGATCAGCTCTGTCTTCCAGGCGTGTTGTGTTTTCCGATTCTTTCTCTTTCGGTACAAAGCTGCAAGGTTCCTCTGGTGGCTGCGACACTTGCGTCAGTTTCTAATAAGCTCTGCCCCTAAATGCTTTGCCTCTGCTTTGCTTAGGAATCACCCTCCCCCCCCCCCCCCAAGACTGTTAGTCACGTTTGCAGAGGAAGGGTAACCAGGCTCGCTCTCGGTGAGGACCCTCTGTGAGCAGGAGGGACTTCGGTCTGTCTGTTTGGTGATTTAGGTCCTATTTCCTTCTAGCTGGAGTGGCCCGGATAGAGGGTGCGCATGACACTGCGGCGTGCTGGTTTCACACCCCAGATCTACGCGCACCTCCCTTTGCCTCGTTCGCATCTTGGAAAACTAGGCCCTAAGGTCCCTCGGGTGTGTTCCCACGCGCCCCCGCCCCATCCACCATCTCTCAGCTGGATTTCAGTTGAGTTTGGTCAGGAGGAGACTGGAGGATAGGAGGAGAGAAAAATTAAAATTATAATCTCCAATTCTTCTCTTTTCTGGGCTATGTTCCGTGCAGGAGCTGCCGTCCTCCATGACCATGGCTCCTGGTGGGTGGCAAGGCTCCAGGTCTCACTGGCTCTGGCAACGCCCCTCCTTCCCCTTGTTGGTCGCTGGGTTTTTTAATCATTCCTTGTTCATTCTTTTAATGCTCCCCACACCCCTGGAGCTGTCCCTTCATTAAAGACTCTTGAATGGTCTGAGTGGATTGTTTTCTTCTAGTCTCAACGGAATTGCTCATTCATTCCAGAAGCATTTGTTGAGCACCTACTATGTGCCCAATACTGGGGATAATTGGTGAACAAGGCAGACATGTTCTTTCCTTCAGGCAGCCTAAGTCTAACGGGGAAAGACACACCCTGAGCAGGCAGTTATGGGGAGTATAGGGAGCTTTGTGGGCTTATGACTGTGGCAAACTGGTCCCCGGCTAGGAAAATGCAGCTATCTACTTATGCAGCTAAAATAAAACCTCTCTTCCCCTATTTCTCCTGCCTTAGATCACCATAGACAATAGAGTTTCCATCTTCCATGTCAAAAACTGACACAGGAAAATGACCATCCCAACTTTCCGAGCCACGAAGGTCTAGAGGTGAGAGGGCGGGGGGACAGCAGGCCACACCTGCCCTGATGTGAGGCTGGGATCCCCGAGACGAGCTCACACCAGGAATGCTCCGGCATTTCTCCACCCCAAATCAGGTGTCGTTAGCTTCCTCCAAACACTTCTTACAACGTCTCCCCTGTTCCCAGGAGAACACGCCACATACCATAAAATAATAATGCTAAATCTAAAGGTAAAAGGAAAGACATCATTACCAGATTAATACATCGTGGAAAAATTCACATTTCTGATAGATACTTAACAGTGCATTGGTGATTAAACTAATTGCACGTGGCGAACAGAAAGCCAGCTCTTTAATGCTTGTTAAATATTAACAGTTGGAGATAACAGGAGCCTGCACGTCTCCTCTGCGCTCCCTTTGTCAGTGAAATGGACGTGTGTGCAGCAGCAAAGGGACAGTTGGGACATGCTGGTGCTCCCCCGTGAAGGCCAGCCCTGCTCCCCCGCAACCCAGGGCCACCGGCAATCAGCTTAATCATAAATGACCAGAACCAAATGGATTCAGGCAGCCACTCTGACTGCTACTGAGTTTTGAAAGTTTTAGATATCAAGCATCTGAATGCCAACTAAATCAGAACCTTTCGGGGCAAATCAAAGGGCCAGTGGCCTTCTCCCTGCTCCTGCCAAGAGCTCTGTTTCCCCGTTTCCTCCCGGTCCCATCGGGAGGCGGCTGCTGTGGTCAAGCTCGGCCTCGCCTAGGGGTCCCCGTCCATGTCCCATTACCCTCAGCAAGCCGGCCGTCACCTTTATATTAAGAGCAGGGGGGGAGTTTCACGGGGGGGGCTTCATGGGGGGGGGGCCAAAAAGAAGCCAAACACACTGACTGATTGCAAACCCAGCTATGATGTCAGCATGAATTAATGTTTCCCACGGGCATGCTAATCAGCTCCATGACATAATAGCGGCTTCTATTACACCGGTGGGACTTCAAAGTTATTCCAAAGATAACATAACACAACACTTGGAGCCCCGGGAAGCTTCCACGGCGCTTTTAGATGTTTTATAAAGTTACCAATCTTTTCATTGCCGGACAAAACAAAAAGGCCGTAAGGAAACGGAATATTGAATTTGGGATGAATCAGGGTTGGAAAGTGAGTTCATGACAAATTCCAAATGTTCAAAGAGATAGAGGCAATTAAAAAGCTGCAGGGGTCACATTGCGGAGCAGCCCGGTGCACACTTCTCCCAGGCAGGCAGATGGGCGCCATCCCCAGTTTGGAGGAGGGGGGGACCTAAGTCTGTTTGAAAGGTATTTGTTCTTCAAATGAGCAAACAAATCCACACAAAGGGTGTGAGACAGGGGAGTGTGGAGACCAAGGTTTGCTTCTTTGTTCTGACCTCTACTAGATATTTGTCTGTGGGCCAATTATTTAAAATCTCTGAGACTCGGTCCCTCATTAAAATGGAAATCATGGTACCTACGACCTCACAGCAGAGTTGGACTAAATCAGGGGATGTACTCACAGCACTGCCTCAAAGGGGAGATTTAGTGAGTGGGGCTGTTACTATTACTACCAATAAACCTTCGGTATTGCTGAACGCAGAGGCACTGTCACTATTACTAGTAACACATACGGTGCTATGTGCTGTCTGAAGGGGTCACACACGTTACCTTGTAAGTGTTCACATTCCTATGAGTAGGTACCATTAGGCCTCATTTACAGATGATGAAACTGAGGCACAGAGAGGTTTAAGTTACCTCCCTAGGATAACACAGACAAGATATAACTGCTGAAGCTTGAACCCATGCCCTCTCACTCCAGTCTGTATTCTTAACCACTACTCTATACATATGCGCATAAGAGGACACACACACACACACGGATGTACTACATACAGGCACACATCTACCCGGGCAGGAGGCCCAGCGACTCCACTTCCTCAGTATGACCTTGAGCAAGTCACTGAACCTCTCTGAGACTCAGTCCTTGATCTGTACAATGGGGATATTCCTAGAACCTAGAGGAGAAAAGAAATGCAATATAGAGTGGCTGGTGCAGTACCACACACATCTGGTGGCCAACTTCTATCTGTTTGGCCTTGCCTCGGATCTCAGCCAGGCTGGGGACAGTGCCAGGCAGGGTGTAACTCATTTCAAGATAACACCCCGAGCGTCATACAGCTCCGTTCGGCGAGTGACCCCCACACCGCAGAAGCCCCACGCTCCTGCCCTGCTGGGAAGCGCAGGGAAGGTAACAACGCCGGGGGCAACCTCCGGCCCCTGGGGACTGATGCAGTGGACAGACGCCTCAGTCCCCGTCTTCCGGGGGGACATGCTGGCTCCACGCCCTGTGCTTCCCAGGAGGGCCCTGTGCAGCCGGGCTCCCGTGGCCAGCAGCAGGGACCTCGATCAGGCCTCTTGCCTTACTTTTCTCCCTTTGGGCTTTTACTCTCCCCCCCCCTCACTGCTGCACCCTGGGACCCTTCCCAAATAAGCCACCTACAGCCAGGTCCTTGCTCAAGGGTTGTTTTCTGGGGAACCCAAGTCGCTGAGGGTGATGTAGGAGTTCACTCTGGGGCGTGACACCTGGTCACAGAGGAGTGGGACCAGGCGCCCTGGCGTGTGTAAGCTGACCGCTGGCCGCTGAGTGGCCAATAGGGAACACACCAGACGGGGCAGAAAAGTAGCCGGTGCAGGAAACATCGGCGGGAGCTGGCACAGGCGTGGCACGCTTGGGACTGCAATTAGTTTAGACAGAAATTAGCCCACTCACATTAGATGAATGTGGTTATGGAATCAAAGGGAAGAGTTCTTTCCTGTCCTTGATCACAAACCCAAATAATCTCATGGGCTACAGGAAATGATTTTTTTCAGTGAAGCATATTTGTATGTTGTAAAAGGTGTCTGACCAATCCTTTTGTGTGGCAGGTGGAGGCCCTTGGATTGCTGGGGCAGAGAGAGCAAGCAGGGACCACAGAATGCCAGCCAGAGCCCCCACGAGCCTCAGTTTCTTCATCTGTAAAATGAGCCCTTTTGTGTCAGGCACAAACGAGTAACTGGTATACGCATTGTGTCTCAATGCAGATAGTCAGTACAGCCAACAAGCAATCCAAGAAATAAGTATGTATATCCAAACTTTTTCAACCAAAATGATAGACTATATCCAGCTAGCCCCCTCTTGGAAATGCAGCCATCAATAGCTCCCGACAAAGTGAGGATTCCGATTCAACACAGCAGGGCCGGGGAGGGCATGGGGGCAAAAGGCAGAGGGGCTGCAAACGTAATTATACATTTTGACATTAAATGAATTACATGGAAATTATATGCAAATCATTATGTAAATGTGGCATATGTTGTTTTCAAGTTAACAGCTTGGACACTTTTAATAATTACAGCATTTTTCAGGGTGAATTAAGAACCCCAATAAACTACATTTAGGAGCCACTTCAGACGAACCGGACTTAACGGCCTTTGTTTTGCATTGTGAGTGGCTCAGGTTAGGAGAGAAACTTGAAACTCACTCTCTTAGCCCCATAAAGGCCACTAAATTACACAATATTATTTGGATGGCAGTGATGGTCTGTGACAATTAAGCACATTAATGCCAAAAGCCTTCGAAAACAGACTTCTCAAAAGAGCACTGCTTTATCTTATTTTATTCTCTCCTACCTCGTGAACAGATATAAGAGATTAAAATGAAATATCTTTCTCTCTAGTCTTCCATAATTTAAGAAGAAGAAACCCTAACATGGCACAATGAGGACTACCTTCAATGACGCCATTGTCCCTGGAACACCTCTAACTTCTCTCTTGATCTAAAACAGAGATATCCGTGTTTCCCTTCTTTCTCGCTCTTGCAAAACCTCCCTGAAATGTTTATTTTCTGAGAAAACTCAGGCACCGCCCATGCACGGTAGGTGTAGCTAGTGAAGAAAGGGGTATCGATTTTGTTGGGAGACCTTTATTTCTGGGAATATTTCGGACTAGAGAACCTGGAGAATCTCTGATTTCAAGACCTCTAGAGCTACTGGATGACACATAATGAACATCTTTTTAAATGCAGCAAAGCTGAGCTTGCAAAAAGAAAAAAAAAATAAGGAAACCTCTGGGCAAAGGTTTAAAACAGAAGCAGTTAAGTCTTGAGAGCTTCATGGGAAATGGCACTGCAGCTGCCCCTGGGGCTCCTGGTAGCCAGTCTGGGCAAAATAGGAGCTGAGGCTTTTACCATCACACAGGGATAGGCCTTAAGGCTTTGTGTGGACACGAAGCCAGAAACCTCAAGGAGCTGCTACCCTCAGCGACAGGATGGACTAGGCAATCTTCTCTCCAGAAAATATAGATAAATAAGCTTTACTGTGTAGACCTGGGTCTGAGTGGGGAAAGATATCTGTATCTCCCATGAGAATTTACAAGGGCAAGACTGCTCTTACTCTGGTTTTGGGTTCCTCTGGAACCCACAATGAGTAGTCTTAGCTGGGAATAACATCAGAGGTACTTGGTAGATATAAATAACCCCCCTAAAAGAATAGACTCCCACACTAGCCCCTAGAAGTTTCCCTCCCCACAGCCCCACTAACGATGAGGTCACAATGCAAAATTACAAAGCACAAGAAAGAAAAATCAGCCTCCTGGGCACAAAAAGAGCTGGGCCTCCAGGTTTCTCTTCCGGCATCCAGAGATAAATAGGCTGGTGGCCTGAAAAGAGATTTACCTCCTCACTACCTGGCTATACCAACCCTGCTGACGGTTTTTCTCCCCCTAGGAATGTGGTGTTTGGTGGGAGATGCTCTGTAATCTCCATGTGATGAGTCAGGCAAAAACAGAGAGAAGAGAAAACTCTCATGTTTCTGTGGATAGAAAGACAACCATGAATCTCAAATCCCCAAACCTTTCAATCTGGGTAACTGCCCACTTGGAAGCCATGCTCTCTTTACCAAGTGCAGTGTTCCAGAACTGACAGAGTTGACCCGTTTAGAGTGCCCAACCTGAAACATCAGATCTATATGGATGGAATTTTTAGTGGCAGGAACAGGCATTTTGGATAGAATTTAGGCATGGAAATGAGGCCTCAGAAGTAGCTCACCTTATTGTCCAAGGAAAAGACAAATTTGGGGACATGCAGGTTCCTGGGTAACTGAGTCCTGTGAGTGACTGTTCTGAATAATTTCTACTCCCCATTGAGAAGTCTTCTGTGAAACCCCACTCCATTCGAAAATAAGCTCCATCTCCTTGGCCTATTCATAAGGGCCTTGATGATTTTGCTCCCATCAACCCTTCCAGCCACATATCCATCCCAGTGTTCCAGGTAAACTAGATACAAGCTGTTCCCAAACTCAGATTGTACTTCTCCATTCTCTGTTGGGGATACCTTTCTCTCTGCTCCCCCCTCCCTACTCCCATATCCACATAGTCAGTCACTACCCATTCCCTGAAGCCTAACCCAAATGCCTCCTCCTCCAGGAAGCCTTCCTGATTTCCACTTCCAGAAGTGAATCCACAAGCTTGGAGACTCTACCACACTCTGCCCATGACTCATCTCCAGCCCTTATCACACTCACCTCCTGTTATATTTACTGGTGCACCATCCGATCTGTCTCCAGCCTGGAGCTCAGGAAAGATAGATGGAGACTTGGAAAAATGTCTATTGAATAATTTGAAGAGTTGTATAAATCAATTCTGAGAAAGGACTATAATATCATAAAACAGTGCCTGTGCAACAAAAGTGGGAGCGCTAACATGTCCTCATGCCCCCCTGTGCCTAACATGAGCTTGGCTTGCTGGGGGCCATAAATGAGTGATGCTTTGAGCAAGGCAATGTTTCCAACATTTCTGCCATTTGAGTACCAGTTTAATTTCATTTCTCCATCTGCATATGACCATACAGTTATTTATTCAACAATTTTTATAAATTGACTCACTTTTAAAAATCTAGAATGATGTATTTTAAAAGGACACTTTTCATCACTGCCATAAATGGGAAATTAATATCACTTGGGATAAAAAGAAAGTTGCCATACAAAATAAATCCACGTATAAAAACAACAACACTATTAAATTCTAGTTGGACATAATTGCTTGCCCAAAGCTCAGTGCTTGAGGCCACTGTCTCTTTATTAAAAGAGGAGATTAACAAGTGTTAGGTGTGAAAGGCCCAACATCAGCAAACTGAAAGCTCCTGCTTCACGGATCCGTGACATTGAAGGAGCAAGCGAAAGAAATACCTCAGTGCCCACTCACTCAAGGTTACTTAGTTCAGTGCCCTGGGAGGCTCCCAAATTGTCCTGTCCTTTTCTGGGAGTGCGTGTCTAACATCCCGAGGTGGGTGTGCGGGTGGTGAAAGGGATGCTTGCTACAGAATAAGTGAGACTTGAACTTGAACCCCAGGTCTGCTGTTGAGTGGGTGAGCCTATCACAATGTCTCACCAGCAAAATAAAGATGATGCAAGCGGCTGGTGGCGGGTTGGCCTGAACTTGGACATGATATCCGCAGCAGGATGGGGGAGTCCCTGGCACGTGGTCAGCTGCTCGCTGCACGGCAACACTATTCATTATTGTTGTTGGTATTAGTATCAGGCACATGAAACATCAAAGGTCGTCAAAAACAGGTGGGACCAAGGCCAATGTGACCATGAGCCAAAGAGACACAAAAGCAGTGCCCAAGAGCCAAGCCTGAGAGCCGAAGGTGCTCCAGTGTCCACTTTGCACACTGATGCCCAGAACGCAGCCAGGAGCGAGGAACCCAAAGGGAGGCTTGCTTGGTGTGGTCTCTGGCTCCTGGGGCCCCCTTTATTGGGACTGCCCAGTTCCTGTTGGTACCAGGACAGTGGGACAACAAGGGCTGTCATCCATGACACTCCTGGAAGTGAGCGGTAGAGTGGACATCTCAGGGAGGTTCCAGGGGAAGCGTGGGGGTGAATGGGAAAGGCACAGTTCCAGGGCTGGGGAACCACCTTTAAAATCAGAGCGATCGGACGGGGAGGGGGGGAGGGGGAGAGGGAGGGGGAGGGGAGGGGGAGAGAGGCAGACCTGGGACCAGCTGGATGAGCATTAACTTCCCGCCTTTTAGCCTTAGTCTTCCCATCCTTAGGGGAAGGCCCTAGTGACTGGAAGAAGGGCAGAGTTGCGAGCCCGCGCATGCTCGGCCGAAGGGGTTCAGCCAAGTGAAGCGCCCCAGGCCCAGGTCGGCGCGGACCCGGAGGGTGCACCAGGCCCCCCGCTCTCCCTCCATCCTCCCAACGGCCTGTTTGCCCCGACAGTTGCCGTTGTCGCAGGAAGGGCTCGGGAAGGAGGCTCATGTGCTTTCTCTGCTAGAGCCCATCACAGAGAAGTAGGGGAGACAAGAACTGAGCAGGGCGGGGGTGGGCGGTGTCCAGACCGGCCCTGTGGCTGATTGCAACACCCCTGCTGAAGGGGCTGAGCTGCCGGGGTTCACGCACAAGCCCCCGCAAAGCATTTCGCAGGGAGCCCGGCTCAGAAGCTTCTTCTGAGCGCCCCTTCTTCTCAGAAGCTTACCCTACTTCCTTAGCGCCCCCTCAAGCTAAAGTTAAGAGCCAGGAGGCCCGAGTTCAAATCCCTGCCCCACTCATTACAACTGCGGGTCCTTGGACCAGTTTTTTGTGGTTTTTTTAGCTTTTTTTTTTTAACCTTCAACCAAGGATATTTTTTCCATTGCTTTTCAAAGAGAGTGGAAGGGAAGGAGGGAGAGAGAGAAACATCGATGTGAGAGAGACACCCCGATTGGCTGCCTCCCTCGCGTGCCCCGACCAGGGCCAGGGATCGACCCTGCAACCGAGGTACGTGCCCTTGGCTGGAATCAAACCCGGGACCCTTCAGTCCCCAGGCCAATGCTCCAACCACTGAGCCAAACCGGCCAGGGCTGGGCCAGTCTTTCAAAACTCCTTGGCTCACAACCTCCTCACCTAACACAGGCGGGAAACAAGCGTTAACCTCAGCGCGCACTTCTGACGTGCTGGAGGTCACGCTCGCTCTCAGCCCGGCCCTGCACGTGTCGTAGCGGGGTCCCTGGGAACTGAAGATATGTCGCTAGGCCTTCCAACCCCGTGAGCGCACCGTGCAGATGAAGAATCGGGCCCGAGAGATTAGTGCCCCTGTCTGAGTTAACAGTTGGGTATAGCCGAGAGTCAGACCTCGATCTGGGTGACGTCCCACCGTGGGACCCTGCCCTTCCCCTGCTCCTTCATTTAATCACCCACCCACCCCTCCACCAAATATTTCTCGGAGATCTTCTGTGTTTGGAAAGAACTATTTAAAAACTCACCCTATAGCAGTGTTGCAAATGGCATTAAGGCCGCAGGTGGAAGCACGTTTATAAGCAGTAGAATGACCGAGTGAATGAAGTGCTGTATGTCTTTTAGTTCACAGAAGTAGCGCTTCCTAGGTGCCAGGCTCTGGAGAGGTCCCAGCTCAAGGCCTTGAAACCACCCCTAAGGTCTGTCGGAGATGCTAATGGCCTGACAGCGCCCGGGAGCCAGGCTTCATCTTCCTCCGTCCTGAGGCAAGCCAGGCAGGAGCCAAAAACCTAGAGGCCCTTCTACTTGGAACCAGTCTCGGCTGGGAGGGATCCTAATGCACCCAGGAAACAGCGACTCTCCCATCGGGACAGATTACAGCGCACTCATCCTCCCTGGCATGGCCCGTTGGGGAGGACGCTGGGCGGCGTGGGTGAGCCGGCCTAACCCTTCATGCGGAGACAACCTTGGGGTCTCCACTGGATGCTGCAGCTGTCCCCAAAGACAGGGACCATCCTCATCGGAGCAGGGGTCTCTCACCTCAAGGCCCATTTGCTCACAGCACACACACACACACACACACACACAGAGCCCCAGAGAGGAAAGGGGTGCCCAGGGTGTGTCCATAGGCTTACCATTGGTTTCTGCATCATATTTGGGACTCATTAAGACAACTTGTCATTCAAAAGGGCCAAGGTCAGAAATTAACCTCTTGACTATTCCACAAGAAACACCCATTGCTTTGGAGTATAGATGAGCCAACTATTAGGTTGAAGCAACAGCCTTCCAGTGCATGCTAATGACATCAGGCACTTATTGGATGAAAACAAACTTAGTCTCTGATTTCCATTCCTCATGGAGGTTTGATGAACTCATGACATTCCATTCCTGTGCCAGAAATAAGACAGAAGGCCTCAGACCAACATAATATAATGATGGGTGATAGTGTTTTTTAAGGGCAGAGGAGGTGGAAAGGGAAGAGTTAAAGGAATTTATTATTTTTACCATCCTAATTAGTTGTACCAAAAAAACACAAAAAAACCCAGAATAAAACATTTGTAAGGGGGCGAAAAAACAAATACACAATGACTAAAGAAAAAAAAACACTATTATACAGGAACTAAGCGAAATTTGATTGCTGTTGGAGGACACTGCCGTCCTCTGTGATGGCGTAAGTCCATTTGGCTTTTACAGTCAGCTTCAGTCAACAGCCTTTGAGAAGAAAAGTCAAACTCTCGTAGTCCCACAAAATCCCAAGAGCCTGGGATCCAGCTTGAGAAATGCTGGTCGGCGAGCATCAGAAGTTAAGTTAAAATAGGTTTGCTACCGGGGCTGAAATGGATGGTCAGAGGCCTTTTCTTGAAAGGATAGGGTTCTACGTGCTGCAAATGGAAGTGTCACAGCATTGGAAAATCCAGACCCTTGAGCCTGACCTTGACTCTGTCCCTTACTTCCTTTGTGATCTTGGACAAATCCTTGAAAACATGTGAGCTTAAATTTTCATCACCTGTGAAGAGAGGTTGGACTTCTTCAGGAGGGAGCCTCTAAAGACCCTTTTAACTCCAAAATAATGTGAAATTTATTTTCAGTGTATTTTTGTGGGAGAGCTCATGACATATGAACATTTTTAGAGCCACCCATGTTTGTTATAAAACCAGATATGGAACACTGATGTTTTTAGGTGCTCCCGAGCCCAGAGGCGACAGTTGAGGAATCACCTCTCTTTGGGAACCAGAGCAAAAGATGAGAGAGTGCTGAGGAGCCAGATGGTCTAGTTGGACCCGGCTCTGGATTTCTTTCCCTTTGGTCAAATATCTGATAAGGTTCCATCTAAACATCTCCGCCTGGTCCCGGCCGCTGGAATCACGGGAAGAGTGCGAAGTTCACGCGCAGTCCAGGCCTTAGGGAGGGGCAGCCCGGTAGTGCCAGTGTTGTAGTGATCACATGGTCGGCCAGACGATGGCACCGAGGAGAGGTGACTCTCACGGTCAGAAGAGATGACCCATACAGATCATCCTTCCATGCCAGGGACAGCCAGCCCTGCAGGGCAGGACTTGGTCTTAGTTAGAGAGCTGGTGGATTTCT
Source organism: Miniopterus natalensis (assembly GCF_054644295.1). Lineage (NCBI taxonomy): Eukaryota > Metazoa > Chordata > Mammalia > Chiroptera > Miniopteridae > Miniopterus > Miniopterus natalensis. The sequence goes on from NC_142098.1 coordinate 8,978,702, forward strand.
CTATATGAGCTGCCATCGATAGGGCAGTGGCAATTTTAATGTCCATATTTGTCACCGTCTTGATGGTAGACACCGTGCCTTAGATGTTGAGCACCTAGAGTCGGCCAATAAACATGTCTCTTGGGTAAATGACACAGACAATGAAACTTCAACACCCGCTGATACCGTATTTGCTCACTAACCAAAGCACCCAACTAGTCACCAAGCAAAGAAGGACTAATTGTCAACATAACCACTAGGACCTAGTTTGGAGAGTGCACAGACTGTGTGGTTTTTCTGCATGTGGAGAGCTAAGACTAAAGAGGGTTAAAAATAAAAGGGTATAAATGTAAGGGTTATTATGCTTGGGCGTTGTGGCTGTAAAACCCAGGAGATACAGATGTATACAGAAGAGGCTAAGCTAATTTAAAAACAAATAAACCAAAAACTGTAGTCTTGAATTTGAACTGGAAACATCTATATAAACTCATGAGGTACACAGAAGTGTTCTAAAAATAACTCTAGCACCAGGAGTGTGATCTTGAAATACCATTTTCCATGAGCAGAAGAGACTCTTCTTGTCAAAAGGGCTGATTTTATGTCTGCAGCGGGGTGTCCAAGAGAAGTCGGGGATACCCCATCCTTCCAGAGATCCAGAAACTTTCAAAGACTTTGGCCATGTGGAAAGGACCCAAGAGCCACCTTGGGGGAGGCCCACGATGGGACGATTTAAGCTTCAAAACAAAAAAATTGCAATTGGTTGAATCCCATCAAATATGTTTAAATTTTTGAGCTCATAATGACATTTTGTAAATAAACATTTCATTTCAGTTTACAGAAAAATTGTGGAGATAATCCAGAGAGTTTCCACATGCCACACACCCACTTCCCCTGCTGTTAACATCTTACATTTTAGTATAATGCATTTTTCTTTCTTCTTTCCTTCCCCTCCCCCTTCCTTCCCCCCTTCCTTCCTCCCTCCCTTCCCTCCTTCCCCTTCCACTTCCTCCCTCCCTCCCTCCCTCCCTCCCTTCCTTCCTTCCTTCCTTCCTTCCTTCCTTCCTTCCTTCCTTCCTTCCTTCCTTCCTTCCCTCCTTCCTTCCTTCCCTCCTTCCTTCCCTCCTTCCTTTCCTTCCCTCCTTCCTTTCCTTCCTTTTACTGGTACTCAATTTGTTTCTCTCTCTCTCTGACAATTAATGATGATATTTTAAAACACACTGATTGGTCACCTTTGGGACAATTGAGAGCCAAAAATGAGTAACCAGAGGGAAAGAATTATGCTTTTGTCCAACCTTTCATATGTAAACTGTGCCACTGGACAATGAAATATAGATGAGAGCAAGCAAGCATCTCTTTATACTCATATTTCTACCAAATACAAAAGTGGCAGTTAAAATATTACCATTTCATCAACTCAAACGAATGAAAGGATCTACGCATTGAATGCCTACAGCTGCTACAACCACAAAAGAGACGCACACGCTCACATGCTTCCCGAGGAAAGAACACAGCACCAACTATATTCTTCTCGCACAAATCAAACACGAGTCCAAGCCAGCCTCTGGGCCCCATTGCAGGAAAAAAGGCCCGGAGAGCGACCTGCTGAAAGGCTCAGGGAATTTACAGTCAGCCCGGCCCAGACTGTGGGAAACTCTAAGGTCAAACATCCTGAGCTCTTCAACAGCAATAGTTAAGGGATAGAAAAAGATGGGAAGAAAGCCAAATTTTTAAAAATCATAAACTGCCTTTAAAATGGGCAAGACTAAACTAGAGCATCTAGGGATGCCCACTTAGCTAATAAAATGATAAAGAAATGCAATAAAGGACACAAAGTCAGGCCCGTGGGCAGGAAGGATGCTGCGAATGGAATGGACCCCGTCGAGGGTCTTCCGGGGTGACTGGCACAGTCGCATTTCTTGCTCTGGGTGGTGACTGCAGGGCCGTTTGTCCTACAATAACTCTCTCAGCTGCAGGTGTTTGATGTGTGCTTTTTTCCTACCTATGTCTTATTTTACTTTAAACCAGTCAACCAAGCCTAGAGGAAGAAGAAAGAAAACGGAGTAGCCCAGTCTCCAAGAAAGCTCGAGTCCGTGATAAGCAAGCTACATACACTTGGGAGCCGTGAGTAGTAAGTTAAACATTTTCGCTTCGCATGGGAGCCACCAGTGTTGGGCCAGGCCTACCCAGCACCCCACCAAACGCACACATGCCTCAGCTCTTCTGAAACTCTGAATGGCCCCTTTGTCTCACTTCCTTGCAGTAATTATTCAGAGAAATTAGCAAGCGGAGGAAAAAAGAGAAAGAAATTAATGTAGAAAAAGACCCCAAATCCAGCAGCCTACGCTCCTGTTTTTGCCAAAATCACTGTGAGAGATTTTTCAAAAATCCGACGGAATTGAAAGCGTCTCCAGTGCAGATGATGAAAGCCCTTCCTATGGGACACACTTCATAATTGAATCATGCAAACTGCTGGGAAGTGTATACCCAACCTACATTTTCTGTGATGCTAACCTATTATTCCCGGCCCCCTTGTGTACTTATATTATTCTCAAAGATATCTGTAAATAGTCCCTTACCTTCCATCTCGCCAATCAAACAAACATGTACCGGAGAAGCTGAATGCATAAATAGTCTCTGCTCATATATTTGCAGTTCAGAAGATTGGCCCACAAAGGGGAAAACTGGAATTGAAAATTTCTCTTTAGAAGTGTTTAGACATTCACAGGAGCAGAGACAAACACATTCATTGCCGAGGGAAGACGCAGCAGCTTCGTATAGGCTATGGGCCATGACTACTCTGCTGTTATTTTTAAGACGGGTCACAGTTTTGCTAGATCTTACAGATACATGATAATTGGGATTTTTTCAGAGGTAGGAAAATCCATATTCTGAATCCAGGTGTATGGTTATCTTCTGTTAAAGTGTCTTAATCTTTTGGGTTTGGATTTAACCTAGACCTTGGCCAATGCCTTCCATTTTATAGATGGGGAAAACTGAGGCCTAGGGAAATGAACACACTCTCCCAAGGTCAAACAGAAAGATGGAATCAGGATGAATGCGGCCTTCTTCACTTGACCTGTTTCTATAGCCTCTAAGCAAAAGTGAACTAAGAGATATTTGTCAAGTATCCCAAGACTGGGCTTAGGGGTGGGGAAGCACTTAAGAATTTTGCTAGTAAGGGCTGCTCTTGAGACATGGAACCGGAGAATGCAAAGGGGGAGCCTCACTGGGCTCCAGGGACTGAGTAAGCCTAAGAAACAGGTTCAGAAGGGATCCAAGGTCCGCCTTATAGTAACCGAGTCCCCTGGCTCAGGGACCATGGCACCACTGAGAGGCAGACTGAGCGTAGCCATGCAGCAGGTGCTAGAATGAAGACAGAGACAAAGCAACTCTACCCTGGGTACAAGCCTTGTGCTGGGAAAGAAGGGGTGTCAGGGCCCATTGGGCCCCCCAGGCCGACCTGGGGAGCATTCTGAGTTCCATGAGCTCTTAGGCAGATGCTCACAGAGCCTGGGGTCAGCCCGCTGCCAGCTGGAATTATCTGGAAGAGAGTATTTCACCAGTCTCCTCTGGTTGCTGAAGTCATTTTTGGAAATATATACTGTGTAATTATGACAGGTTTCTGAGACCATGAACTAAAAAACATAATTTCACCTCTGTCAATATTGTATAATCTTCTTTCCACTCCAGGATGTCCAGAAAGTAAAATGTTATCGGTGGGAAAATTGCACATATTAGAATCTTTCCAACTTTAATGTTGTTCCAAAGGAAACGACATCATTTATTTCCCTGTACTTTGGAAGCAGCCAAAATCCCTCCAGGTCAGAACCAAACGGCTACAATTAGCCAACTAACTGGGACAAATGAGAGAGGGCCTGTTTGCCCAAATTACCCAAATAATTAGAACTTTGTAGACATGCTCCCCTCCAAATAACATCAGCCTAAGTCTGAATCTTTGTGGTTATCCCACCAAAGGAAACATTATATTTCACTATGTAATTTGGGGAGATTCTTTATTCTTATTTTTTGACATCAGATCGATTGGAAACCCGTGGCAGGAGAATTCCACACGGGTAAGGGGGGAAAAGATCCAATTAAGTAGGCAATGCTAACAAGCTGCCTGAGTGAGCTCTGAGGCATGCCGGGATACTACATGTCCACAAAGAAAATATTAATTTTAAGCTCAAAGAAAAAATAAAAACGGGAATTTAAGGGAGGGAGGGAATGAGAAAGAAGTGTCAGGATATTTATATAAACTGTCATTCCCGTGTTTTCATGAAGGCTCATGGCCTCTAAGCAGTCAATCAACACTCTCTCTGATCACAGACCTCTCTCTGATTGAGTGGGGAGATGTCAGCCAAGGAGAAAAACATGCGGAAAATCTGTTAACCATGTGTGTCGGTCCTGGTGTCAACATGTAAGGAAATAGGGGAGCGGCCTCGCATTTGGGCCTTTCCACTCCAGCTCCACGGAGAGAAAAGAGCACTGTTGGTTTTGAAAATCTCTATTTATGATTACTGTTGTTATTGTTCTGATGAGGAGGAGGGGGAGGGAAATACACAGGACTTAGTGTTAGTCCTACGTAAATACAAGACCAGCTGGCGCTCGCAGACTAACGTCACCCCAGCAACACGTGTGTAAGTATCAGTTTGGGTGTTTGACTTTGTATGTCTTGCTGATGGAGGGCTGAAAACAAGCTCTTTTGTGGAAACATGGGGAATTCTTTTTTTTCCTGGTCTTACCTTAAAACCTCTTTCCTGCCAGGGTACAGAATTCAAGACAGCTTCAGCCTAAGAAGTCAGCGAGAGCGCCCACAGCAGTTATGTTTAGGGGATCGGGTGTGAGCAGGTGTCCTGGGAGCGCCAGGGAGGACAGTGGGCTGGTGCACAGAGCGGAGTTCTGCTTGGAGCTGTGTGAGCACTTAGCCTGGTGACACTGGAAAAGACATTGAAGCTCTGAGTCCCGGTTTCCTGCAGAATGAAAAGTTTGGCTTCAGGCAGCACTTCTCATACTATAATATGCATACAGATCACCTGGGGGTCTTGTCAAAATGCAGATTCTGGTTGGGAGGTCTGGGTGGGGACCTGTGATTCTGCATTTCTCACTAGCTCCTGGGTGATACTAGCCCCAGGAACACTCTTTGAGCAGCAAGAGATGAAATGATGTTTACAGTGAACATCGGCTGCTTCCTCCTGCCCAGCATCCTAGGATTAGGGCATCTCTGTTCTCTAATAAGTCACCTGGTTTTCTTCTGGAGAGTCAGACTTTCTTCCTCTCACTTAGAACATTCAGGTGGGGCTGATGCTAATCCCACCCCCAAGCTCCAAGAATGGGCCCGTGTCTTAGGCCTAAACAATCAGGGAGCTCCACCTCTGCGACTGGTTCATACATGGACACATGACCCCCGTCAGGTTAATACAACACACAGGGCTCTTGCTAATGCAACTACTGTGACAGCGATGCTCTCTTAGCTGGGGTTACTAAACTATAGCTAGGATTTCAGTCAGGGTCTTTGAGAAGTCATTTATCATATCATGCTAAACCCTGCCTGAAAATAAAGTTAATGGAGAAGAAAGCAAAGCTGAAAGATCCAGGGACGTCCTAGATACAGCCCTGCCTGAAGACAGATCTCCCTGGCTTCTTTAGGAACACAAGCCAGTCACAAATGTAACGGCTACAAACTTGATAAGGGTATACACTGAGGCTGCACCATCAATATTTTCTTTATCACTTTTAAACTATAGACCAGAAGTCAGCCACTTCTCTGTAAAGAGCCGGATAATAAATATTTTAGGCTTGCAGGACATACAGCCTCTGTGGGAACTACTCAGCTCTGCTATTGTAGCACAAAGCAGAGATGATATGTAAACAAGCGGGCATGGCCGTGTTCCCACAAATGTTCTTCACTAAAGCAGGCATCCAGCCCACGGGCTACAGTTTGCCAACCTTGGTCTAGAAATCAACAAGGCCCTGATCTGTAGTGTTTGCCAATTCCTATAGTGCAGAGACCCCCACCATGGCCCAGGTCAAGCTACCAACATAATGTCACCGAGTGCAGAGCTGGAAAAATATAAGCACCAGTCACCACTGTATAGGACTTCCACCAGAGAGACACTGTCGAGATAACCTCAGCCATCTGGGAAATGGGAAACACAGTGCAATAATTAGAAAGTGGGGAGTTAAAGGATTTGCCTCCTTTGTCTTCATATCATTTCTTTCATTGTAAACTTATGAAGTTTACTTTGTAATAATAACTGTTAGCCCAGTTTTAAATTTTTCTGAAAATTTAACAGGTGGCTCTGTGGGAGCGAACGAGCAGGTTCCAAGGCCCCATTGAAGCCCCTGTGGCCAGGAAATCGTGCAGAAGTGAAACACACGAACCAGGATCCAACGATATCGCAGAGGCAGATCAAAGTTTGAGAAGGGATTAGGGCATCTTCAGGAATCACAGTTTAAAATTCCAGTGTCTCGGGCAAGTCCTTTTTGAAATGGTAATGCCTGGTACCTGAGTGGAAAAGACAATTAAGATAATGTGTTAATTTTCCCTTCAAATCTGACAGTAATATTTTGATCCTGTTAATTATCGGGAGAATAGAAAATGTATATAATGTGATCGCGCTGTGCAGGGCTGACGTGCTCGCTGCCTGGTTAAGTAGACACACTTATCCTATAATTAGCTGCTTGGAATGCAATTTCCATTCCTTCCTAAATGCACCCACTAGAACATAAACCAACGCGGCCTTCCAGGGCTGCGCCAACCTGGCTCCCCCCGAGAAAAGGCCAATGATTATTTACTGAAACGCAGCCTCCCCTCAGAGCCATCAGAAACCAGCAACCCGTCTGCTAATGATTTCTGGCAGGCGAGGGTTAATCAATGCCGCAAGAACACCAAAGGCCGTGTCATCATGGGCCTGGCACACCCACCTCTCCAAGGGATAAACTCATCCATGTCACTAACCGAGCATTTTAATGGGAGTTCATTGCAAAAGGGGGACCTTCGTGGGGGGCAAGCCAATCCATAAGGGGGAGAAATGCGGACCCAAAATTATTTCCGTGAGCTGGCGAACAGGGCTTCCCGGGTCACCTCTATGAGGTTCAGGCCTTACTTTCTTCTGAGTGGAAACTGTGGCCGGTTTGGTGGCGCGCGTCACAAGCTGTTTTATATTTACTCTTTTTAAACAACATATTCCACTGCTCTGCGGGCAAGCTCTTGAAGGAGGCGAGCGCCTCCGTCGGGATGGTGGCATTTAGTCGGGTAGGTAATTGCCATCTACCTCGTGTGGTTTCCTCTGGTATTTTAAACAAGCGTGTTGGGGTAAAAATAACACGGGGCCTGTGGTCAGAACATCCAGGTTTAGGTTCCAACTCTTTCTGTTTCTAATCTTGGCACCTTGAAAAAGGCATTTAGTTCTCTGGCCTTCAGGTGTCTGCGTCTGTAAATAGGACCACTGGACCATCACGAGCGAGGGGGGAGAGCAGCTGTTTTTGCCTTTGGATCCCTCCACAGAGGCCCCGTTCACAACAGATGCTCCCAGGTCTGCAGAATGAGGGAGCGCACCCCTCCAGGTAACAGCCTTCAGGCTTTAGAAGGGGCTGCGGGCACAGGACGTGCCCTCATGTGCTCGGGGGAGCCTGGCAGCAGGGTTTGAATCCCAGCTCTGCTACGTGGTCAATGGCTGTGGGACCTCGGGTGAAATTACTTCATGTCTCGGTGCCTCAGTTCCTCGCCTGTAAAATGGGAGGGTGATAGTTCTTCACCGGATTGTTATGAAGATAAAATGAATCACAAGTAGGTTTCCTGGGACGGTGCCCAGTGAAGAGTTGGTGCCAGGTAAGCAGTAACGAGTGTTACTGCATCCTGATGATCATTTGCCCAGCGATGAGCTACTGTCCACGTTCCACACTCAGGCTTTAGCATTTCGCACCCTGTTTCTACAGGGAACGGCCCTCACAAGAAAATGCAGTTTCTCCTTTAGGCTTCGGTGGCCAGAAGCGTAGTGTGTTGGAGAAGCTGGAGGACAAGAACTGGAGAGGACAAGGGGGTATGGAGACGGGGCTGGAGATGGCAGGGCCTCTCAGGCGCCCTTAGGACAGGGAGCTCCATCCAAAGAGCAGGGAGGAGCCCAAAACAGGTGTAGAGTAGCCAGAACACTATCGGGCCACTCTGGCTGCAGTGATTTCAAAGGCCTGGAGGGGGCCAGAGTAGCTCCAGGTGGTCAGTCGGGGGCTTCTGCTGTGATGCAGACAAGGGACAATGGAGCTGCATTTGAGATGATAACTGGCACCAGGGAGGGGCAGGGTGGGGGTGCTTTTGCTGGTGGCTTGTCACTGGGCTGGACCTGCCCTGGGACCCTCTGACCTTCCCGTCTTTTCCCTGTGAGGGCAGAGGCTGGGGCCTTTTGATCTAATAGTGCTCCCTAGACTCTAGTCCAGTGTCTGGTTTGGCCTTAAGGAGCTCCCATCCAGATGAGATAAAACACAGAAATGAAACTGTTGGAGAAACTGCAACTCAATGAATGAAACGATTGCTAGGTTGGTGTGCATCGAATGTGTGAGTGCTTAAAATCTATGGAGAAGACATGATTAAGAGGTGCTGAATTATTACCTGGAGACAGGAACTCCTATAAGAGGTCCCATAATTCCCAGGAAGCAAGCTGAAGTCCCATAGCCAAATACGACACATAGGCCACTTTTGTTAGGCCTGCACTGTGCTCAGTAATATAGTGATTTTTTAAATTTTAGAGTTGAATTAAATGCTAATTTAAAAAAATAAAATTAAAATATTGGGAGATTTTATATTAAAAATTTGAATTTCCAAGTCCTTTTGGGGTGGGGAGAGCCAAGAACTATACAGTAGTATCTTCCCTTAGCTCAGAGTGTGCTCTGCCTTCCAGTTTACCACACTCCCCACTGCTCTCTATTGCCTCCCTACATGGAGACTGGTGTCATTTGCTGCATGTCATCACACTGTGCTGTTGTTCTTAGAGCAAAGAGGAATGTGGCCTATTTCTCATTCCCTCATCGCCATCTTTAGTGGGAAAATGAAAGCTAGGCAGCAAGGGCAATGTATTTCAGCAAAAAATAAAAGCAAGCAGGTTTCTACGGGAAAGTGAATAGTATTTTGAAGTATTATTTAATATGCAAACAACAAATATCAGTCTTTTTTGTTTGTTTCTGAACCCTACATTTGGGTTTGGGGCTGCTGATCAAATTCAACTCCCTCATTGTATAGATGCTCACGTTGTGCTCAGAGAGGGGAAGCAACCTGCCAAAGATCACACAGCATTAGAAGCCAGGTAGGTGGAGGGTACATATCAGCAAATGGGAGAGAATGGGGAAAAGGTAAATGACTGAGAGATGGAAATGAAAGAAGGGGCACCAAGCAGAAAGGGGAGTCGAGCAGAGGGGTAGTAAAAGCTGAAAAGGAGAGCTCTGGCTGGTGTGGCTCAGTTGGTTGGAACATCGCCCCACACACCGGAGGGTCGCAGGTTTGATGCCTGGTCAGGGCACATCCCCAGGTTGCGGGTTCCATTCCCGATTGGCACTCGTATGGGAGGCAACCGATTGATGTTTCTGTCTCACATCAGTGTTTCCCTCTCTCTCTCTCCCTTCCTCCCTCTCTAAAATACAAAACAACATATCCTCGTGTGAGGATTTAAAAAAAAATTTTTTTTTTTCCTTGAAAAAAGCTGGGAAGGAGAGAGGGAGAGGAGATTTCTCAAAGGCCCTGAAACCAAAGTAAGACAATAGCCATGGAGAGGGGCCAATGAGAGATCCAAGAGGCCCAGCTAAGATCCTGCTGCAAAAGTCATGATAAGAAACAAGGGAAACCTGCCCCGATGGTATTTACCAAAGTAGAGCAGGAGAAGTAAACAGAGATGCCGAGAACACTCGGCAGAGCCCAGGCCTAACGGGCCCGGCATGGGAAGCCCAGACCCTTTGCCTTTTCCTCTTTGGGGGTCAGCTCTCTTCACCCTGGGACTTGACCTCAATTAAGATTCCTCTTTCTTATGTCTCGGTCAAGCAGACTTCTAAAGGGATTCTTAAGAAATCTAAACATCAATGCTCCTTTTGAAGCAGCTGAATGGTTGGAATAGCTGCCGATGTCGTGCTAAATGTAACTTTCCTTCCCACCTGTTGGATTTTTAAGTGGAGAGATGATCATGAGTAATTGCCCGATGGAAACAGATGAACGGACCTGTCATTCGTAAGTTTTCCAGCTGAGGCGTTACATTTAAAGCTCCAGTTGATAGGAGACTGAAACACAGGCTAAGGGCGACAAGCAGCAGGACTAATAAGCTGAAGTCAGGATCTTGAAGAGGTATCTGCATCCCCACGTTTATTGTAGAATTATTCACAATAACCAAAATATGGAAGCAACCTAAGTATCCATCCATAGACCAATAAAGAAAATGTGAGATAAATATTATAATATAATATATATATACATATATATATATATATATATATATATATATAAAGAAGAAAATCCTGCCATCTGAAAGACACTATGTTAAGTGAAATAAGCCAGGCACAGAAGGACAAATACTATATGATGCCACTTATATGAGGAACTTAAAATGGTCAGACTTAGAGAAGCAGAGAATGGAATGGTAGTGGCCAGAGGCTGGAGGGAAGGAGAAATGGGGAAGTGTTAGTCAAAGGGCACATAGTTTCGGTTATCCACGATGAATGAGCTCCAGAGAGCTACTGCAAGCATACTGCTCATAGTTAGCAATTACTGTATCAGAGATCTACAAATTTGGCGAGGGAGGACCTTATGTTAAGTGTTTCTATAAATTATAATAATAACAATTAATGACACTAAAGAGGGCAGGAGAAAACTTTTGGCTTATGGTATAGATTGCAAGGATGGATTTGTGGCCATATATTTATCTCCAAACTCGTCAAGTTGTATACATTAAATACGTTCAGCTTTCTGTATGTCAATCACACTTCAATAAAATGTTATTTTAAAAAGTAAATGTTTCCATAGGTCTTGTAATAACTTTAAAGAAAGAATTGATAAGACCGAGTGCTGGTGAGAATAATAGGAAATGGGAACCCTTTCTTATGCATCGCCGATGAGAATGTAAATCGGTGTGACCACCTTAGAGAGCAATTCAGCAGCACCTAGCAAAGTTGGTAACGTCTAACAGTTTAGGTCTAGGTGCCTGTCCCAGGGAAACCCCTGCCTACGTGTGCAAAGAGACATTATCCCCACAAGCTCCATTGCAGCCCTGATTCTAACAGTGAAAAAGCAGGGAGTATTTGAATGTCTCCGAGTAGGGAGACGGTGTCCTGGCTCCCAGGGAGCCCCAGAGGGTCCAGGTCAGCTTCCCCTGGTCAGGGTGGGGATAGTGGTCACAGCAGAGACAATGGCAATGGGGTAGGCCAACTGACACCTCTTATCCCTTTAGGGAATATCAACCGAAATACATGCCTCTTACAGAGAACGTGGGCCCGGCCCGACCTCCCATAACAGTTCGTCAGCCCTCAACTCGTTCTCATATTTCTGACAGCAGATGTGACATCAAACTATCAAACTGTGTCATCAAGCGGTATCATCCTGCTTCCATCTTAAGATCGAAGGGTGTTAAGTAATTTAGGGGACATCATTATTACAAAGGGGCATTCAGTTAGAGGTCCCAGATCCCAAAGAGCGTTTTCCCAGGGACTCTCACTAGTGCTCCTAATATCTTATTAGTGATTATAATCAAAGCTCTGGGTTATCCAGAAATGGGTAAAACAAACAAAACAAAATTAAGGGATATGTAACTATCAAAGACTATTAGGGAAAAATCCAGCTCTTAAACCTCTAAGGTTTCGTCTTGAAATGTCACTATATGAAACATCTCTCCCACTGATAGCAGGGCGGGAGGCCTTCCATACATCCTCTCGAATGCGTGAGGCACCGCTTCTCAAAGCGCCTGCAAGCGCGGCACAGAGGAAACGTGCGGCTGTGAAAGGAAGCCTTCCGGGGCTGTGAAGCCTCAGGAAGGTTCTTAAGTGACCTCACCAGATGTTCTGAAGCCTGATACCCCCTAACCCGAAGTGCAATCCATAACAAAGTCGAACACAGTAGGGTGAAGTTCATTCCCAAATGCCCTTTCTAGCAAATCGGACTATTTATAACAGCTGACTTTAACTGGGGGCTGGGGGAGCTGATTCCTACTTGGGAGAGATTGTGTGGCCATGGGAACAATGGGATACATAATAAAGTCTGAAGGTGAAATAAAAGTTAAAATTCAGGTAAGATCTTAGTCTTGGCTAAATGAAGAATCCACATTTCTAAATCTATGCAAAAAAATGGTTCAGAGTCTGGCCCTAAAGCCAGATTGCTGTGAGAATCCTAGCTCTGCCACTTGCTAGCTGGGTGACCTTGGGAAAGTTCCTGGACCCCCCTGGCCCCTCAGTTTCCTCATCTGCAAAATGAGGATAAAAATGGTACGCACCTCATTGGGAGCTTGTAATGAATTAAAAGAGATAGTACAGTAAAACGCCTAGAACGTAGTAAATAATCAATAAATTTTATTTATAAGAATTATTATTTTTATGTTAGCTATATCATCTATATCATCTAGTCAGTGAAACTACAGACAAATTTGGGTGTTTTTTTCCCTTTTTATATTTAAATGTAAGACATTTAAATTTTAAAATGTTATTTAAAGGAGGAAATCCTTTGGGGGAGGGGGAATGTGATTCCTTCAGTTTGTTTGTTAATATTGTGGAGGGGGAAGTGTGTGAATTGGAATGGGTTTGGTTTGGTATAAACCACTTGAGACATTAACCAAAAATGTATAGACAGAGCCTAACAAAATGGTCCTGATTTGTGTCCACGCCAGCCCCAGGTGTGGTTAAAAGGATCCTGCGAAGTCAGAGTGCCAGGCTGGGGCCTGCGGCCTGACTCGGTCGGGCTGTCCGCTAACTGCACCCAGTTGCACAGTGACACAGAGTGGACAGGGCACTTCCGACGTCTGGGCCTCAGCTTCCTCCCCCACAGAATGAGTGGGTGAAACTAAGTGGCCAACGAGATTTCTTCAGACCGCAACTGCTTATAGGAAGCTGGGGGACCCAACGGTTCCAGCGAGACCCTTGGCTCTGGACTTGATCACGAGCAGCACATGGTTCTGATCCTAAGCTGGCCACACCCAGCCCACACCCGCTGCCGTCCCACGTCCCGCTGCTGGTCCCCAGGGACCCAGGCGTGAGGACATGAGTGGATCGGCCCAAACCCACGGCCCCGGGAGAAACAGCTCAGTGCAGACAGACTCCAGTTCAAGTCACGTCCCCCTCACACACAAGGCCCTGCTGACCCCACCAGAGAGGGGGCTGGAAACCACGATAGTTAAAACAGAGCAGAAGAAATAAATATTTGAGAAGCAATAGCTCATTATTTTTGAGGACTCGGGAATGAAAGTCCAAAGTAGGAAAACAACACAACAACCGCTAGCATTTCCATTCTGAATAGAAAATATATGCCAGGAGCTCTGAAATAAAGATAGTGCGAATCGTTTATTATTCCTTCTCTTTAAAACCTGCATTAATTCTGATTTCTATTTAAATAAGAATGATTAAATTTTATCAACTGAGATGGAAATATTGTGATAAACACTGGCTTGTGGCCAAACTAATCTCCCAAGCCCACAGCTTACGGCCATTGTCTTGTGTGGATATTTGAATGGCAATGGGCTTTTATCAGTATTTCTAAAGGCACTCATTTAATTACGTGGTTGTAAGGATTTTCAAAACCCAAAAGAATACCATCAATACATATTCATTTCTTGGATTAATTCGACATTAACATCAGAAAATATTGTTATTTATAGGATGCTCGTACTTGTTTTTGCTTTTGCAAAAAAAAAAAAAAAGAGAGAGAGAGGCATCTAATCCTGGTTGCAATGGTATCTTTTAAATGTTCTGTTTACCTAAAACTATGAAAATGTCAAGCACAGTGAGGCCAGGCTGAAATTTAGAATTACAGGGGTTAGAGGGAGGACTCGGAAACTCTACACATCTCTAATAAAGAAGTATACTTCACTGCGGCCAGTGTGGCTCAGTGATTGAGTGTCATCCCATACACCAGGAGGTCACTGGTTCGATTCCCGGTCAGGGCACATGCCCGGGTTGCGGGCTCGATCCCCAGCAGGGGGCGTGCAGGAGGCAGCCGATCAATGACTCTCATCATTGATGTTTCTCTCTCTCTCCCTCTCCCTTCCTCTCTTTCTACAAAATGAATAAAAACATATTTTAAAAATGAAAAGAAATATACTTCACAGAGGGTGGACCAGAACAAGGAAACAAAAATCTCTAAAAGAAGAAATCTGTACACACGTGTAGGTCTTGCCCATCAAATATAATATATTTCAAAGCCTCCAGATAAAAATGTTAAACGGCAGGGGCGGTACATTCCTTCAACAACTGATGAAAGATCCAAAAATACATCTGACATTTCTAATATTAACAATGTTTCCTCAAAAACACTTTTTTATTTTTCACCATTATGATGGATCTGTGAAGCAAAGACTCACGCTCTACCTTAAGCTGGGGCTTTCTTCTATCAGGTTGGCCGAGTGGGACAAGGCCATTTATTGGAACTGAAACCCTCCGGCTCTGTGTCTGCAAACTCAGCTACTGCTCTTTCCTTGGTTTGTCTTCCCATCTGAGCAAACTACCATCTGAGAAGTGGGGTTGGGTAGGGAGAGCCTTGGGGCCACAGTGCAGATCTGACCCTAATCAAAGGAAAAGTGGGACTAGGAAGGAAGAGCCTCAGAACGTGATGTTCATCTGATAAAAGTCTTAACCAACTCAACAGGATGCTTCAGCATCATGAATGGAGCTCTGCATTGGGCAAAAGTGACCAAGACCTGGGGACGTGAGGAAGAGCATGATCTTGGCTGAGGAAAGCTGGGGTGGGATCTGAGGGCCAAGAGCTGAAGACTGTCAGGTAACTGCCTTCCTGGCAGCTGAATAGCAGGCTCTTTCTTGAAGGGAGATGTGAGGTCAAGGCCACCACCTCCGCAGCATGCAGATTCATGTCTTGTACAATGTAAGCACTCATCAAATGCATCCACCAAATTCTTATCAAATGTGTAAGTTATTTATGATGCTTATAAAAATATAAATTATTTATTCATGTGTGATGAATAGTAATAATCACATTGTGACAGTAGCCAATTGATGAGTCACTCGGTCAACCAACAGGGCTGTTTAATGACTTGATATATACTCAAAAGTTGGGCTCTTTCCCACTTCCTCTAAATGAGCTTGGCTTTGTGCGTACAGCCTGTGTGGACCGAGGTACCTCTGGATCTGATGGGTCTCCCTGGCTCTTAGAAGCTCTCCACTGAGAACAGAACCCCCCCAAAGAGCTGGTGGTCAGAGTGGGATCATGCATCCCATTTGCGGGAAGCACTTCACACACCATTGAACCCCAGGAGAGTGTATTCTGACTCATGTATTATTAAATCTGCCCTTTCCCATCAGCTCTTTCTCACCAAAATTTTGCTAAATAAATCTTCCCATCCTATGCCCTGGGGTGCAGTCTTTTGTGAAGTGTAACTCTATTGTAATAGTTTGTGATCTGCTAAATGCCAGTTATTTCTCTAGACTATAAGCCCCACGAGGACAGGAACAATGCTTGGGATACCTATCATTTACTACGGGGCTCAACAAATGAATGAGTGGCGAGACACATCCCTCTGATCTGTGTTGGGAATCTGGATTTTCATGCATCAGACTTGCTCCAGGAGCAAGGTGACCTTGTATTCCCAGATCCCTCATAAGGACAGAAACAAAAGGCTCATCTAACTCAAGGGCTGTGAAATAATGTGCCCAGCTGAGTCAAGTTAAAGGTCATCTCATTTAATTCTGGCAACGACCCTATAAGGAAAGCCCCTATTTTATCAGCAAGGAAAGTATGGTGCAGAGAAGTTAAGCAAAAGTCCAACATGGAAGACTGGAGATGTGATCCCAGGAAGGGGGACCCCAGAGGGGGCCCTTCCCCCTCACTCTACCACACCTCCTCTCAACGTGTCATACCTGTGGTTCCCTGGGTGTTCTGTTAGGTTGTGGCTTAATTTAAATTAAAAAACAAAACAAAAACACCGCGATATGCCTTATTACCTGTCATCTCTTTCTGATGCTCCCAGCTGAGAAAATAATCTAAGTCCAAACAGATACATGAGATTCTTGTTAGAACAGATTTCCAACTCCAGCAACCTAATTTTGATTCTCAACAGTAAGGTGCATGAAGATACTTTTAAACCTGGGACTGGCACACTTTTCTGTGAGAGGCAGATGGTAAATATTTTAGACCTCGGAGGCCATAAGGTCACTGTCACGACTGCTCAAATCTGCTATGGAAGTGAGAAAGGAGCCAGCAGTTAAACAAATGAATACCTCTCTATTCCAATGAAACTTTATTTATGGGCACTAAAATTTGGATTTTGTGTAACTCGTACATGTCATAAAATTTATTTTTCTTTTGATTTTTTTTTTTTTACAACCATCCTAAAAATGTAAAAATCACTGTTATCTTGGGGGATGAACAAAATCAGGCAGCGGGCTGGGTCAGGCCCACCGAGCACTGTCTGCCAATCCCCGCTCTGAGCTGCTCACTCACAGGTGAGCCAGTGTTTGGGGGCAAACAAGGCTTTTATTTATTTTTTTTAAAGATTGGAAAATATTTTCTTTTAAGAGAAGGAAGGGGGAGAGAGAGAGAGATAGAGAGAGAGAAACATCGATGTGAGAGAGATGCATTGATTGGTCGCCTCCTGCAGGTGACAATCAGGGATGGGACCCACTACCTAGGTATGTGCCTGGACCAGGGATCAAACCCGAGACCTTCCTGTGCACAGGATGACACTCCAGCCAACTGAGCCACACCGGCCAGGGCACAAGGCTTTTCTCAAGAGAAAAATAAAAACACTAGATACTCAGTTTTCTCATTTATTTGCAATATGAATCTATATTTTCTTGGTCAAACTTTCTCTTATTTTCCTAAAGGTTTGAAATTTAATATCAATAAATACTTTACCACCAGGAAGGCTGAATTCCACTTCTACGTTGGCTGCCCATAAGCAGATGTCAGCGCCATTGTCTGTTCTTGTTCGAAATTCAAGCCCAAGACAAAGTAAAATATATTTGCAAATACCTACAAATGCACACATGAAATATAGGTGTATTTTAAAGAATCACCTAACAGAAAGTGCTTGAAATTTCACAGGCGCCGCTAATGCGGACGGCTAATCCTATTTACATTCATATTAGCCTTGGTATCTTTGCCCTAAGATTTACCTATTTGTATGCTTGCATGAGTTAAACCGCCTTTTGCATGATATCAGTACTTTTGTAATTTAAATCTATAAAAGGCAATTTCTTTTAAATATACTTCCTAACCGTGGGTGAAAAAAGCAGCAAAGTTATTTGAGAGCTGTACACCTCAGTAAACATGTGCAGCGAACTCGGAGCGATGTGCGGGTGCGGGTGCGGGTGTGGGTGCGGGGCTTCATCTCATCCTCTGGGGAGAGCAAATCGGGGCTCAGAAAGAAGCGGCCTCCGCAAGGGGCGGCTGGGCGCCGTTTTCCAGGGAAATGGCATGTTTGGGGACTGGTATTTAGACAAGTAAAACTCTCCCCCCTCCCAAAATTCAAGGGGCTGTGGACTCTCCTGGCCGCTGCTTCTTTTACACCCCGGGTCACTTTAGCCACAGGACAAGCAAGTTTTACGATGTAGTGTTGCTGGAGGCTGATAAACAGGACACAGTTGACCATTTGGTGGCCAGGGTTAAGTTTTAAGGTGTCAACTGTGACTCCCAATGGGACATAGAAGCAGCGTAAGCAGGCTCGTGTTTGGGGGTTGGGGGTGAGGTTCCAACATGCAGAACCGATTTGACCCAGTGGCAGTTTTTTCCTTCATACAGTTCCTGGGGGGGGCCCCCCCCCCCGCCATCCCCAGCTGAGTGAATGCAGTGCCAACAGCTTCCCGCCTAATCTTGCCCCAAAGAAGCAGGTGAGCCCCGTATGTGGGCCACACGTCGGCACACCCCTAAGCAGGGCCCGGGTTTCCAGGGAAGCCCGACGGGAGGGGAGTCCAGGTGTGTGCCCCCTGCTTCTGGCTGCACGGGGCGTGTTCGCCCAAGAGGACTGGCCCCGGGTCCTCTCCCTCTGGCTCAGGCCGGGGCCCAGGGCCCACCAGGCCACAGGCTTGAAGGACCCCATTTCAAACTTCAGTCTCCTGTTGAAAGTGACCCCGCAATGAAGCCAGGAAAAGTCAGCGTCCCAAACTGGGCACCCAGAGCAGTGAGACGAGTCAGGCTTGGGCCTGTGACCTCACAGCGCTAGTCCCCCAGCTTCAGAGGCACTTGGGGAAGGGGCCCCACTCTGTTCGGTCGCTAAACTTTGCCCTGATCCCCTGCCTCTGGCTGTCATGTCTACACACACCAAGTGTCCGGATGGAAATGAGGCATCTGCTCGCTACCCAGGTAAGTCCTCAAAGCTTCAGCTATGGGTTCATGACTACTGAAGGCCACACATGCACACACACGTGCACACACACACACACACGCCCCACATTCCGCCACCCTGAAAGGAGCCGTTATAAATGTTTCATGTGGAACTTTCACAACCCGTCAGACTCACCAGAGTTTTCAAATTAACTCCCTTTCTGCCCAAGGGGATAGCTCTGAAAAAGGTTTCTCCAGCCTCCAAGCTCCATAAGAAAATTCGGAATTTGAAACAGAATGCAAATACTGCATTTTGACTCCCTAATCAACAAATGGGATCAACTTGAATTGATTATGAACCTTTGAAATTAGCTGTCTTTAATTCTCTCTGTGGCCCGCCGCTGGTACTCTGAGGATAGGAGGGGTGTGTGTGTGTGTGTGTGTGTGTGTGTGCGTGCACGTGTGATTGGGACAAAGGTTTAGAAGTTTCATTTCTTTTTCTTGTTTTTTTGGAGCACCTATGATCATCTTTTAAAAATAAAACACGTTTTTATGGTGACACAACTAAGAAAGCCGGCATTCACCTGGCGTGCCTCTATGGCTTTGCATGAAGTGCGTTTCCAACAGTTACTTGGCTGCATGAAATCTGCACAACTTTAGTGGGGGGAAAAACACCCATAAAATCAGAAATGAATGTATAAATAATATGCATCTGTCTAGACGGTATAGGTCACTTGCAAAGAGAGCAGGTCGGGGGAAAAATTGTCCATCAGTCAGACAACCATAACTGATTCTGATGCTAAATAATGGTGGAGATATTCAGTATTCTCTATGCGAAAGGCTTCGCTGAGCATTCGCTCTTCCCAAGCCAATGGTCTTCTACTTATCTAGTGCTTTATGCAGCCTTTGGAAAATGCACTTGCTATTTAAACATTAAAATGAATGCCTAAAGAATAGCGGGTGAGCAAGGGGGTGCCACTGACCTGTGTGATTGGCTTTTGGTAAAGCAAAATAACCCTCCTCCATCAACGGTGTGAGCTTCCCATAGCCACAGAATCCTAAAGAGATGTAGTTATGGAAACTTGAGGAGAGCAAAAGACGCCCCTCCCCAGCACACACACACACATGCACACACAAATTCCATAGAACATTTTTACTCTCTAGTAATCATGTGAGGTGACAGGTGCAGGTATTCAAATCTTGTACTGTTATTTAAATGATAACAATCTGTGTACATAGTTAAAAAAAAAAAAAAGGCTTGAAAACTAAACCAATTGTGCTAAGTAATTATTCCAGCTTTTAGCACTATGGAATGTGACGATGCCCTCTGCAGTCACACGCAGGACAACGGCCGCTGCCCTCCCAACCTGTGAGCCTGAGCGAGGCCATTAGCGCCTGCCCGGGGCTCCGACGGCCACCAGCTGGCTCCCCAGCCTGACAGTCCCTCGGGGTAGGCAGGCAGGGGGCTGCCCTGCTCTGAGCTGAGGGCCCACAGTCCCTTACAGAAGACAGTGATGACAAGGACCTAGCAGGAAGAGAAGCGGGTGCTGAGTTAGGTAGGGGAGGCCCGATGTGGAGGCGCTGTCTCGTTTCACCCCCACAGAGCTCCCGTGGACTTGCAATGATTTATTACCCCCCTTCTACACTAGAGAAACTCCAGGCTCAGAAAGGTTAAATAACTTGCCTGGAGCCAAACAGCTTGCAAGTGGCTGAGCACAAGTGTGATTCGAGGTTCTTTTAAAGCTAAGCTCACACTCTTAACCGCGGTGATATTTTGCTTCTCCTGGCTGCTCACCCCCCACGCAGGGAAGACTTCCCACGAGGCCCAGTGGCACAGCACGTGAATACTTTGCTCGTTGCAATAAACAGGATGCATGTGGCAGCTGTTGGTATAAAAACTAATATAATCCGGACTTGATTACATGTCTGTGCTACCAGAGCAGTAATAAAATATAATTTTAATTTTTTAACGGAGAAGGGGGTGCTTAAGAGTCATGGCATTCCTAAAACAGCCCTGCACCCCCTTGATCCTAGAGATCTTTTGGAGTCTATCTGCTCACTTTACCTAGAGGGAAACTGAGGCCTGGAGAGGGTGAGTCATCCAGCAGGTGAATGGCTAGACCCGGACCCTTAGTTCTTGGGCCATTTCCACATCCAAACCCACGAGTCAGAAACCCAAAGCTGCTGCTTTCTGTTTCCTCTTGAGTTTTGCAGCACATGTAGGTAGGGTGTCCACCTCAGACATCATTTAATCAGCTTTTGCATTTAGCTCATCAACATCTCACAAATGACCATTGTCATGACTTTTGAAATATTGTAAATAGAAAAATCCCAAGTGAGAAAGACAGCTCGAGTTGGTTCTTCCCTTGAGTTGCCACTTTCCTTTTAAATCCAACCCTGCTCGTGACAGGGTTTCTCAGAGGGTTAAAACTACCTATAGAGCAAAAGAGATTATTATGAGAAAGAATTTACTAGGCCGGGTGTTCAGAACTGAAAAGTGAAAACAACTTCTTTTAAAAACCGCCAGCAGACATTCTGCAGACCTACCTCTATACCTTTTGGTTTTAAATTGGTCAGAAGCGTTCTTGCTGGGGTCCCCTCACCAGAAAGCGGGGCACTGGCCCTGATTACCCCGCACCTCCCTCTGCCCCTCTCCCTCTGATGGGCAGAGGTGTCCACCAGGCGGGCCCCCTGACTGGGACCATCTCAAACGCCCGTCCCTTCCTTCTGGGCTGCCAGTGTTATTTATCTTTAATGCCTTTGATTCATTTCCCTCTTGTTCTGACCAGGTAACCAGCACACATCTGCTGCCACCAGGAGGTGTCAATAGTTCATGCTGCTCAATTTGTCTGCCCCAAACCCACCGGAGGGCTGCTTCTGCAATGCCCGCCTCTCAAGTTTCAATTTCAAAGTCTTACGCTGCGTGCTTGGCATTAAAGATTCATAGGTTGAATTAAAGATTTATTTGGGGGGGGTTGCATTATTATAAGGCAAATCACGTTCTTTTCATTTTAGACATATTGGCTATTAGGATTTCATCTTCTTTGCTAAAAGCTCAATTACATCAATATCACTCGAGACCCTCCAAACACTAAGCTAAAAGCCGGGCTTCTCGGCAGCCAAATGCCTATGCCCTTTAAGGATTAACTTTTCTAAGAATGAATCCCATCCCTTCGACGCAGAATTATCTTCCTGATAAAAATGTTAAAAAACTGATGGAGTTACCCCTCGGCTTGAAACCTCCTCTGGCTTCCTGCTGCTTACAGAAGAGAGTCCAAAGGCCTTCCTCTGTCTCACAGGCCTTCCCCAGCTGGGCCTGCCTGCCTTTCACAGTTCCCGCCGCACCCCTGCTTTCTTCCCGCCAGAGAAGACCAGGCACTGACAAAGCTGCCCGCCTTTAACCCCGCTTCCCTGGCCTTATTGTAAAATATCTATATGTCCATCCGCCCCCTGGACTGAGTTCACAAAGGTAGGAATGGAGAATTATTCTTATTTGCAACCCCAGGGGCAGCACAGTGCCAAGCGCACCCCCTAAAGATGAGTGAATGAGTGAAGACATGAGTGAGTGAATTAGCGAGTCTACCGGGTCAAGAGCTCGCACGCACCCTGGTCAAGAGAACAGGCAAGGAGCTCCAGCACGCCAGCCTTTCGCTCTCACGTCCAGTATGTGCGGTAAACACTGAGTGCACACAGGCAGTGAACATTCCCCGAGGGGCTTCGAGCACAGGCCGTGACTACTGTAGGTGACCAAGAAACAATCCAAGTGGTCCAAGGCTTTGGTTGAGACCAGGGCGTCTGAGATGTGTGTGCTGGGTAGAGGGCAGGGGCTTGGAGGACAAAGAAAAATGTCTCGAAATGGGTGACAGTCACCCGGGTATGTATGACAATATTAAGGAGGCCGTTCTGGAAAGAAAAGGCCAGACTTTCTGGTCTTAGGGATGAAAGAGGAGAGAGACTAGGACCTCTGGGAAGGAGTGGGCGTGATGGAGCCGGGAACTTCTAGAACAGGTGGAATACGGCTTTCCTGACTCAGAAGCAGCTCAGCAGGGATGAGAGCGGCCTCTCTGCAGGAATGAGGGGCTTTCACTGGGGGACTCACGTAATTCCTGAGCAAAGTGGTGTTTTGGACCCTGAGACAGAAACTGCAAGGATCAAGTGCGTTGACAGTGGACAGCTAGCCCTTGCCCTCGTGGTTCTGGAAGGCACCTTCCACTCCTGGTCCCAACACTGCTGGTCCCTCTCTCCCCTTCACTCACTGACCCCAAAGGAGAAGAAGACCTGCTGGGTAGCGGAGCTCAGGGTGGGCCTAGGTGAGGAGAGGCTTGGCCATTCCTGGCCCTGGCCCAGGCCTGTCTACCTGTAGAGAGCATCCCCGCTGGCTCCTGCATCCATAGGAAAAGCACGCCTGCCTTGGGCCTGGCATCTCCTTTCTGGAGGCAGGTTGTGAAGCCATTGCTACTGGTCGGAACTAATGAGGTTTTTCAGATGGGAGACAGTGATCCCATCTGCAGCATCTGTTTCACAAAGGGGCCAGCCTGCAGAGGTCCCACATAGCAGTGGCTCAGGAGGACGCTGACCCCTCCCCCTCCCATGAGCAAAATCAGAAATGCAAGTATACAGGTAGCAATTCCTCCTGGGAGACCACTGAGCGCTGAATGGACAGCTTCTGACAATGAACAAGAGAAACACTCAGACTAGGGAAGCCTGGGAAGCCGAGGAGCCCTTGAGGAGCTGCAGGAACTTTCCCGGGTCAGGTTGGAGGAGGTGGTTTAGGTCCCTTCCACCTCCACAGGGCGGGCGGGAGCTCTCCTGGCATTTTGGCCTACCTGCAGGATCACTGAGGCATGGTCCCAGCGACAGTGCCTGAGCCTCCCGTCCCCAAAAAAGGAAGCAAGGGGAAGAACAGGGCATCACCACACCCACTTGGTTGCCCTGCGGACAGCTGCTCCAGGCAGCAGGCTAGTGCCCCAGGTGCCCCTCCCACCCCGGCCAGAGGTGCCTCCTCAGGCCCAGGTGCCAGGAATACCTGTTAGCTCCAGGGGGCTTCCAAAACTACCCAGCACCCAGAGCCTGCAAAGGGCTTCAAGGAGCCACTTCTGAAAGTCCAACAAGGTGACGCTTCCTCTTAGCTCTGCATTGAAAAACGGGGCCCCTGGACCACTGCAGGAACCCGTGGAAAGAACTCTTTCTTCGGCAGACATTATTTTACTTACGGAGTCCACTCCATTTGATCCCATTCGGGGTCTCTATTTATTGATCCAGAAGAGAACCCTGAGTCCCAGCTCAGTGCTGGAGGTATAACTGAACCAGAGTGTGCACGGCAGTCACACCACCACCACCAGCGTAAGGCTCACTATGAGCCAAGTGCACCCAGCAGTGCCTTGTAGTCAACCTGCAGTAAGCAAAGTTTTACTAAAGAGAAATAGAACTAAGGGGTCATTCAAGCCAAATCGAACCTAGATATTTTCTTAAAAATAAAATAAAATAAAAAAAGACCTCACCTACTACATCAAAACACATCGAATCTTCAAAATATTTTCTGATAATATATTCTGTTCAAGTATCAAATATATATATCGGGTGATTTTTTTTTTTCCAGGCTAGAGAAATATTCAGCCAGTTTAACTATATTTATTGCTTCTGTCTCATCCTTTTAATTCCCCTAAATTAAATCGCATTCCCTTTTGGTCACCACCTCTCAGTGCTGTTTCATCTTTAATGGTATATATGCATGAATGGCCAACAAAAGTGAGCAAAAGATTTTATCTACGTTGGTATAATATTTCATGTTTTCTCAAAGGAGAAAATTTGAAATTCATTGGCTGAAACGCGTATGATGATGGAATTTCCTCTTCTTAAGAAGCTTGAAAGAATTTTTGAAGGATGAGCTTTTAATAGATTTCAAGTAGATGAAACACGTCTCCTTGCCGGCCAGGTAGTTAGCCTGTGGGGCTTCTGGTTCTGACTTGCACGCGGCTCAAACCAGACAGCAGGGTCGTGTTTAAATAAGACGCCGGGGAGTCATATGCCCTCTGAGATGTTGCTTCATCTGCTGATTCATTCATTTATTCACTTGACAAATACTCAATGTCCCCTTTGTGAAAGGTGGATCCGGGGGAATTAATAGTAAATAAACCATAGCCGTCCTTGGACTCACAGGTTAGGAGAGGAAAGGGGACTATCAGTGGATAAATAAAAGCTACAGAGACCTGACAAGGAGCTCTGAGACCCCTTCAGGCTTCCGATTAGTGGTAGTGACCATGTATGGTGAAATACCCATTTCCAAAAAAATTCGAGGGCAAGGAAACAAGCTTATCCAGTCCTACTTCACCGCATCCTGTCCTGCAGGGGCCCCTTCCCCCCGCAAAGCCCGCTGCACAGCCTCAGCGCCCCAGCAGGGCACGGGCTGGGCTGTGGCCTGAAAGGACACAACATTGTGGTCGTGGCGAAGTGACTGTGCCCTTCCTTTGGGCCAGGCACTGTTCAAGGCACTTAATTCATTGCACCCTCAAAGCCGCCCGTGAGGTAGGGACTCCTGTAATTCCCATTCATAAAGGCGAACCTGAAGCACAGAGAAGATGAATAACTCCCCGGGCACAGAGTTTGTAAATGACAGAGCTCATACTTTTTTTAAAATTTTTAAAAAAATATATCTTTATTGATTTCAGAGAGAGGAAGGGAGAGGGAGAGAGAGAGAAACATCAATGATGAGAGTCATTGATAGGCTGCCTCCTGCACGCCCTCTGCTGGGGATGGAGCCTGCAACCCAGGCATGTGCCCTGACCCGGAATCGAACCCCGATCGCCTGGATCCTAGGTCGACGCTCAACCGCTGAGCCACGCCAGCCGGGCTAGAGCTCATGCTTTTATATGCTCAATGGGATACAACCTGGGGGGCTCTCAAGCTAACTCCCTGCAATGGGTATTTTCTCTCTCTTTCTCTCAATCTCTCTCTCCCCCTCATTCCCTCCCCGCCCCCACTCTTCCCCTTACCGCACATAAAAATAATGTAGAATATTTATAAAAGCAAAATAATTGTGCTTCGTGGGTTTTCGGATTCTGAGTTGATAGGAATGTTTCTTTTTTCTCTAGAATTAAACTTTTATCTTCTATGAATCCTCTCACACAGGTCTATCTAACCCATACAGCTTATATCTTTTTAAAAGCAGTAACATGAAATCTAATAGGTAAAAATTCATAATTATGAAAATGTATGTAAAATATGTAAAAGCAATAATCTGCTTTTTTCTTTCAATGAGACAAACCAAATTAAAGCAAAAATCAGTGAAGTTCAGGTCCCTAAATACATTTAAGAAATATGAACATAAAATCGCTGCAAAATTATAGGCTATTTAAGAAAAATCATGAGAACAAGACCCTCCCTTACTTTTCAAAGATGAAAGAAGAAAGACTTATTGAGCCGCAGTGAAATGAAGCCTCGAGCCTTCCCTCCGCCGGGGGCTGGTCTCAGTCATCGCGCCCCAGATTCTCACAACTAGAGACACTACTTTGAAAGAACACCTTGTCGTCAGAAGGTCTCCGTATTCTACACGCTGCTTAAGAAGAGAGTAAGCTCTTTATAATATATTAGCGTCTTGTGATAAATTATTACAGCTTAATTTGTCAGATTAGCCAACTACAACCTTGGAAAGTTTTCATCAGTATTAAAGAATAGGACCTGGGAAAAGTGAATTATCATTAAGGATGAATCTCCACTGCTTTTCACTTCTGTTGAGAATACCAGCTTTTGCTGGTTTGTGAGAACTCTCGGCCTGTGTTCCTGTTCCTTCCCTTCTGCTGCTAACAGAATCATTCTGTGTGAGAAGAAATGCACCCCAGTATTCTGAGTGGCTCGGACCTACCGCTTTCCCTGCCACAAGGGCAGCCTGTGATCCACGCCTGACCGGGAACACCAGTGGGCAGAATCCACTAGAATCTATGAACGAAAGGGAAACGGGAACCCAAGAGAAAGGAACCCTCCAGGACAGGGATTGCTCAAGGACAGGCCTGCGACCCAGCTGGGCTAACGTCCCGGTGCCATCAGAGCAGCAGCTTCGTCCTGGGCGCTGTGACCAGGCGGCCGGAGGGACTGGGCCGCAGGCAGCCACCGTGCCTCCTCCCGAAGCGAGCTTCCAACATCATTTGGTGGGCAATCCAGACTTTTATGAATTATTTCAATGCTACCTTTACCTTGTCCCAATCCCCACTGATGCTTGGGTTTTTGTCTTGCTCCGGCGAGGTGTCGCTCCTCCTGGACCAGCTCTGTATCAACTTTAATGGGGAGAGGAAAGTTCACCCTCACCTTTCTTTCTCTGACTTTTCCTGAACATTTTATACATATACACACACACACATATATATATATATATATATACACACACACATATATACATATATACATATATATGTGTGTATATATATACTTCCATGTTCATTTTAGAATCTTTTTTTTTCCCGAGTTCCAATACAAAAGCCTTTATAATACTGAGTGTACCTGTGCAAAGATGAGATGTACCCTTAAATTACTAGAGTTACTTCTGTGTCCCTCTGGAGAGTTTAATAACATTCATTATATTGGTCCTGGACATTTTGTGTTTTATTAATTTTTTAAAATGGGATTGCTTTGACCACTGTGTTTTCTAAATAGTGTTTATTTGTTTACTATTACATGGGAAAACTATCAGTTTTACAATTAGGATGGTAAACTCCCTTGGTTCTAACAATTTCCCGGGTTTCTTCAGTTGTTCAGGTGGACAATTTCAATCACTGTAAATAACAATATTTTTGCCATCTCTTTCCTAGTACAGAAAGCTCGTTTCTTATTTTCACTGATCACACTGGTGAGT
The DNA here is from genome assembly GCF_054644295.1 of Miniopterus natalensis. NCBI lineage: Eukaryota > Metazoa > Chordata > Mammalia > Chiroptera > Miniopteridae > Miniopterus > Miniopterus natalensis. Next base: position 9,005,971 of record NC_142098.1, read on the forward strand.
ACCTGCAGAATCTTGTTGAAACTTGTCACCCACAACAGGGCACGTTGGTCTCGTTTCCAACTGTAATGATGCAATTCTGGTGGGTTATGTAGCGAGCAAGATATTGGCTGTTGGTTTGACTGTTATATGCGTGATAAAATTGTGATGCCTAAATTAAGTAATCAATCCCAATTTTGCTGTTTTTTGCCTTTTATTTTGTTGTTGTTGAGGCAATATTTATTTGTGAAGTACACAGATCTTGTTATAGTTTGATGAGTTTTGAAAAATCCATACAGCCATATAAGTCACAACCCTAACAAAATATGAAACATTTCCATCATGCCAGAAAATTCTTCCTTATTTTTTCCATCCATCTCCACCCACACCCCGACTCTAAGGCAACCATTTCTCAGCTTGTCATTATAGATTAGTTCTTTATTGAGATATAATTCACATATGATAAAATTTGCTCTTTTAAAGTGTACAGTTCAATGGTATTTATTATACAGCAAGTCCTCAAATAACATCGTATCATTCAATGTCATTTTGTTATAATATTGATGAGAAACCGCCGTCTCCCAGCCGGGGCCCCTGTGCAGCTGGCCTGCTCCCCGTGTCTGTGGGTCTCCCCCGGGGACTGGTTTCCTCCCGCCTCCCACAGACGGGCACGTGAGGGAACTGTCGTGTCCATGTTGTCCCCCCGGGTGCGCGTGGGTGTGAGGGGCCCTGCGACCCGAGGGCGCCCTGTCCAGCGGGGGCCCCGCCCCGCGCCCTGAGCTCCTGCGGGGCTCTGCACTCAAGGCCCTGCACTGGAACAAGCAGGTAAGAAAAAATGACCTCACTTTCATTAATCTTTCTTAAATGTATGGATAGCTCACATTTATTTCAATGTTTAATATTAGAAGCGTTTTGGGGACTTTCTCTAGATATTCGGTGATGTTTTCGTGACCAGAAATATGCCTTAGGAATTTAACTTTTGTTTATATCGATTAGCCTAGTAAAATTGGTTTTGCTATGAGTTAGTTGTTTTGCTTAAAGTTTCTAAGAACCTATTGACGACATTAACTGAGGACTTACTGTATTCACAGAGTTTTGCACTCATCACCACTGTCTAATTCCAAAATATTTTCATCACCCCCCCCAAAAATCTGCATACCCGTTAGCAGTCACTCCCCATCAGAGTCCCACACATGGTGTCATTTAAGAACAAATGACTTTCAGTTTGGGAAAGGTCCTGTGGACCCCCAGGCTTGTCTCGGCCAGGCCACGAGGATTTGATGGCATTGATGGAGCAGCACAGGTGTTTCCCAGCCAGGGGAGAGATGTTCCTGGTATTGATCAGGCTGAGGCAGGAAAGGAGGGAGGCTGGTCTTAAACTGGAGGAGAGGTTTCTCCCTCTCTCCGAGGCCAAGGGAAGTTGGGCTGGGAATCAGAGCAAAGAGCACGCTTGCAGGTGACCGGGATGGGGACAGACCTGCTGAGCCAAGCTGAAATAGGCCAATACAAAGATGGGATCCTAAGTGAGGTCATGTCAGGGTTGTGGGTCCAAAAGGAGACACCTGTGGTATTAGTAGGGTGAACAACCTGCCCAGGTTTCCCCCAGACTATCCCAGCTTTTACACCGAAAGTTCCTGGGAATTCCCTTAGTCTTGGCCCATTGGCACACTTGGTCAACCTCGGTATCAGTCACATGTTACCCTTCATGTAATGCTACTGATACCTCCCGAGACGTCAATAAAGCCTGGTGGGGAGTCCCAGCCCTGCCTCAGCTGTGCTTTGGGGAGCAGAGGGAGGGGCATGGATCCGTATGCGAGGAGAGAGCTGTGGCAACCTGCCCAAAAAGTGACTTTCCTAATCTGGTGAGAGGCAATTAACTGACGCTATTAGTATTAGCCAGGACGGGTTAGGGGACACCGTAAATGGCCTTCGGAGAGCCTGGGAGAAAGATAGGGAAGGCAACAGGGACAGGATGAAGCCTGGGTTATTTGAATAATTAAAGACAATCCTGACCTTGAAACAGGTAAACTTGGGAACATCTGGGTTACGTGTATTTCTAGACATCTTCCTATATCGTTTGGAAAAACACATGGCAACCTCAGAATGGCTTTTCCGTTCATTTCTTTGGTGACAAATGTACAGATTGCATTTTTCACCCCTCAGGCAGGTGCTCCGATGTGAATTGCCTGTACATTAAGCTCTTCTTTAGTGGAAGGAGCGAGACAGTGGCCTTAAGACCCGGCCACCTGGCCCTACCACTTCCTAGTTGTGGGACCTCAGGAAAATTTCTGGCCTCTGAAGCATCACGTCCCCAAGCCTTCCTGTCCTACAAGTCCTCAGGAGAACTCAGTGAGGTCATTTCTAGCAGCCAGGGCCCTCGGTTCTCTATCTGTGTGGGCCCTTTTTCCATAAAAAATATTACAGGACAAATATAATCCAGATTGGATTCCCTGTGACAGTCATTACTATTATATTAATTTTTAATTTTATTATATGACTTGATTAATATGTTAGAGTATCATTATATTCATTGTTCTCTTCTGGTTTTAAAAGAAATTAAAATGAAAGCATTTCCGTGGGCTCCAGGTGCTAGGCCTACTGCGGCTCCCTGATGCCAAGCGCCTGACACAGGACGAGCGCATAGTAGGTGCTCCACAATTTTGATTCTCTCTCTCCCACCCCGCAGCGAAAGGAAAGTTTCCCAAAACTTCGAGTGGCGCATTAAAATTCAAGAAAAAGAGTAAAAAGAAAACGTTCCCCAAGCCAGTGGATATCTGTAACAGCAGGTTTCACTTACGGCGAATATCACTTTACTGCTTTTAACAGACTTCAAAGAAAATGTTGTAAGGCCATTCATTCTACATGTCTGTTTCACATCAGTCACAATTATATCCCAGCTCCACTTCTCTCCCCTTGTTATACCTCATAAATTGTGTAACTAGAATGTATGCGTAGTGTATGGATTACATTAGGAATTGTCAGAAGTCGCCTGATAGTGAGCGTTTGCAGTCTCCCCCCCGGCATAGCCGGACGCTCCGGGGTTCGCGAGAGCACTGCATCCGCCGTGGTGGGGACAAAAGCACAGCTCGGGGACCGGGACCCTGGCTTCTCGACAGTCCCCTCCGGACGGCCCAAATTGCCATCGCCACTTTTCAGCAACAGCGCTCCAGCTCCACGACAAACATCTCCGTTTACCTGTGGCGCGGTCACCCTGAAATAAAGACAAACGTCGAGTTTCCAGCGAAAGCGTGGCTGTGGTTTGCGGGGGAAATGTTGGGGTCCACAGCGGGGGAGTCGAGCCCCAGAGGTGTCGCCCTGGCAGCGAGGAGCCAAATGCGGTCATCCTGGAAGAAAGGGCCCTGCCCAGGCCCGTCGAGGCAGGAAGCTTGTCCTGAGTGCCCAGCGTCGCCGTCCTTGCTCTTTTGTTCCCCGTGAAGACCCCGGTGTCAGCGGCCGCCCTTCGCATAAGGAAGCAACTAGGGGCTGAAACGGCGGCCGGCCGCTCTGGCAACCATTTGGCGGCCGCGGCTGCTTCACCTTCCCGCCGCCCCCCACCTTGGGCCCTTCCTCCGCACCTTGTAAAGAACCGAGGAAGTGACTCAACCACGGCAAGCAAATATTTCTGTTTGAAAGATGCAGTTAAAAAAAAAAAAGTTACATGGTCAAAGAATACAGATTCCTTATTCCAAATGAAAGAGCTTTAATGGAGTTATAATTTATCACTCATGTTGCATTTATAAGATCATTGAAATTCAAGACTGTCTCATTTATCTAGCGATGGGAGAGAGAGCTGCTTCCCACATGTGCTTCTCCCGATAACCCACACTTTATACCCTTTGAAGCACCAGCACTTGTTAAAATTGAATCTTTTTTTTTTTTTTCTTTTGATAGAAAAACTTCCAAAATGTCACACATGTTTCCCAGCCTTTCTGAACAGACTTTCCTGAAACATAATTTAGCCTTTCTTGAGGGTCTTCCTACGGCGTTCTGCTCACGTGTGAGAGGCAGGATGGCGAAAGGACTAGAATCACGCAGACTGGGCTCCCACAAAGCCCTGCTGCGGCTGGGCTGGCCCTGAAGTCCTGGGTGGTTACTAATCCCTGAGATGCCAGGTTCCCATCCAGAGCGATGGGATAAAACTCGCTGCCTCTGAGACATGTTGGGAGGGGTTAAGGCCTTGTTACATATTTAAAATGTTCAGTGTGATGCTTAGGAGATACGAAGCATTTAAAAAAAGTGCAGTCAAAAATTAAATGTATAATACAATAGAACTGATAAGCAAAATTAAAATGTAATAAAACTAGAATACACTGGAAGAGCACGGCTGTGAGACAGAGATGTCTCCAAAGGTTTGTTCGTGAGCATCACTAACCCTACCTCTCGCCAACAGACATCGATCATCATGCTTTTCAAGTTCCTTAACTTCTTTTCATGGGTTTCCTAACTTTTCTTTGTACAGTCAGTCCACTGGGGTCAGGGCCTACCTTTCCCTTCTCACTGGGTTCAGTGACTACCCTTGGTGGCATCTCAAGTAGTTTGCTTCTAACATTCTGTGAGATGGAAAATCTACGTAAGCAAGTTGAAATGGTGTATTTTAAGTATGAGCAAGTGAGTTCTAATGCATGGCTTTAGGTAGTTTTTTTTTTTTCTGTAAGAAATTTTTTTTTTTTTTTTTACTTTTAGTGCATTACATTAGTCAGGATGGGATAGGTTTTGCTGCAGAAACAACTGTGAAATCTCAGGGGCCTTAACACAACAAAAGTTTGTTTCCTGTTCATTTTATGTATCCACTTGGGATGCAGGAGAGCCCTACCCAGCATGGCCATCTAGAAACCCAGGCTGACAGGGGCCGCATCTCCACTCAGGCTTCTACAGCCCCATGTAGGAGACAGGGAAGTAGTGAATCGCTCAGCAGGTCTTACAAATTCTGTAGAAAAACACGGGTCATTATGCTTGCATTTTATTGGTGAATACAAATAACATGGCTACATATCTTCCAGAGGGCAGACAAATGCAATTCTATCATGAGCTGGCAATGGGGATGGAAGAGAACTGGGTTATGTCATGCAAGATTTTGAGTTCATATATTTTAGCTAAGAAGGACCCCAGCTGACATTTACTGAGTGCTTTCACTATGTGCCCTGTACTGCATTGGGTGCTTCACATGAAACATTTATTTTCCCTTTCTTACATGAGGTGAATCTTCATGTACTACTTGTCAAAATAACCTTTTGATATCTTTTTGATACCTGAAATTGACTTTATTTTATTTTTACTCTGGAGTGGTGGTTTTTATCTCAGAAATTTAAATGCATTATTCCTGGGCATTTGTAACTACATTTATAACTTAAAAGCTATAGTCTTCCAGTTTGTTGCTTTTGGGAAGTATGTTTCTCAGTCCAATTGTCATCCATTTGTAGGTAATTTGTTTTTTCTCTCTCTCTGGCAGTTTTTAACGTTGATACTCTGAAGTTGAAATACTGTGATTAAAAGTGGGTTTGTTTGTAATTATGCAACATGGGACCTTGGTGTGCTGCTTTAATTTGAAGGCTCATGTCTTAGATAATAAAAATGCTTGACTATTATCTTTTTGCCCCTTACTCTATTTTTTCCATTTGGAACTCTTAGTAAACATAGGTAGGACCTTATCATTTGATCAATTTCATATTTTCTATCTCTTTCTCTTTGTTGTTACATTCTAGTTGATTTCCTCAGATCTGTCTTCCAATTCTCTTACTGTCTCACTGGCTATATCTACTATATAGCCCAACTGGTCTATTTGTTTTTCATTTCAATTACTCTGTTTTTTATTCTCAGAATCTTCCCCAACTTTGCCTGTTTTCAAATAGCTGTATTCTTACTTTGTGATTACTGCTCCTTTCTCAATCTCCAGAAATGCTTTAGAACACTTATTTTAAAGTCTTTTTTTAGATGGTTCTATTATTTCCAGTTCTTGAGATGAAAATTCTCTCATTAGTTTCATCTAATAGCTCCCTCTGTGTTTGTTTTTGTTTTTTTTTCCTTTTATCTTTTCTTCCCCTTCTTTTTCTTTAACTCTTCTTTATGGAGATGAGCGAGAAAGGGGAGTCCACAGACACTGCACGTTCCCTAGAGCATCCCTGTGGGAGTATTTTTACATTTACCAATTCTGGGCAAGACTTTAGGATAACTTCTTAGTTTTGGGTTCCTGTAGCACGAGTAATAGGAATTCAGGCCTTATACCATTTGTGGCACAGAGTTTATTTATTAATCAATTGATTGATTGATGATTTCTTTTCCTATCATAGCTCAGGAAAATTACAGCGTTCTTGCTATTGCCCTAGGCTAGCGGGCGGTTTCTGTAGTCCCCGATTCAGAGGATACTAGATAAGGTCTTCAAGATCCCTGGCTTTATGTGGATAGCCTGGTCCTTGCTCCTGGCACTTGTGGGGCTCAGGCCTACATAGTTCTGCCCACAGAACTTCAAAACTTCACCTGCTTCAGCCTTTCTCTCCCCCTGACTCACATGTGAGCATTTTCATTTCACCTCTCTGTTATTGCCATAATTTTGAGTATTCTCTTTGTTTCTGGCACTGGAGAATTTTCTTTTCTTGGTTTTGAGTTTGAAGCTCTTAAAAATTGGGGAGGAGGGTATATTTTCACCAGCATTTACATAAATGTGGAGTGGAAGTGTTATTTGTTTTGTATGTGTGTTTTTTGTTGTTTTGTTGTTGTTTTTTCATCAGCTCAGGTTGGTGCTATTGAAGCCATGGAAAGAAGATTTTATATAAATAATGCACAAGGCTTGGCAAACGATTCCATGGAATTGATTTTTTCCTCACTGTCCATTCCCCTTAAAAAGGGGATCCTGAGACAAGGAGTTGAGAGCGATTACTCTCGGAGGTAAAGGGAGCACCAAGCGGGATATGAAGAAATTAGACAGGGAGGGGAAAGTGGAGGGCAAGGGGTGTTATCAATCCAGTTACTATCCTGGGAAACTGGAACCTAACCCCCCTGGGGAAACTCTAGGAGTTCAGCTATCCTACCCGAGGAGTGAGGAAGCTGTGGTATTTATACAAGCTACTGCATGTCATTGGTTAGGGGATGCTTCCAAGAGGTAATCCGCCAACATTTCCAGCCTGCCACGTGGATGAGTTTATTTATACATTGATGTGCAATAAATCATCCCCAAACTTTGTGGCTTAATACAATATTTATTATCTCATATTGCTTGTAAGGGTCAGGAATTTTGGAATAGCTTAGGGTTCCTCATAAGGTTACAGTTAAGAATTGGCAGGGCTTTCGTTATCTGAAGACCAAGCTGAAAGATCTACTCTTAAGATGGCTCACTCCCATGGCAGGCCACTCAATGCTGGCTTTTGGCTGGAGGCCTCAATTTCTTACCATGTCTTCATCTGACCACTTGAGTGTCCTGGGGATGAGGCATGTGGTTTGCCCCTGCAGTGAGTGAGCTGAGAGACAGCATGGCCACAGTGCCTTTTATGACCTAGTCTTGAAAGTCCCACTGTCCTTTCCATCACATTCCATTTGACAGCAGCAAGTCAAGTCATGAAGTCTGGCTTATATTCAAGAGGAGAGGAGGCAGGAGTGTCAAAGTATTTGTGAACATATTTTTAAGTCATCATAGCAGGCAAGATGGGCTTTGGCAGCCAGAGTCAGCCCTCAGGCAAAGCAATGCAGGTGCATTTAGAAGTCAGGCGGGCTGAAGCGGTTGAGGGCAAAAGGGCACCCACAGCGTCCTCTACAGGAATAAGTAAAGATAAGGCCATTTTCAAGGCACGGAGAAAAAGGCCTGAACACTGGATGCGAGGAGTTGCAAAGTGACATCGCAAAGGGCATGGAGATAGAGAGGGGTGAAGAGTTGGGATATTTTAAGTATCCATCTGCTGTAACAACTAAGAAAAGGCAAAAACCCTGCCAATCAGATTATGATACCCCATTGATTACAAGATGCAGCACAGTTTGAAATACAAATACAGGACAAGAAAGTACATCTTAGAATAAGCAAATAAAGTAGCTGCACAAAGAATTTCAGAGCTTCATATATATATATATAATTGTTGCAAAAACAAACACTTATAACTGTATCTTCCATCTTATATAGATGCCATTTAAAATTAAGCAAAGGCAGGGAGTGCTAGAGTTTATTCCTTACCAGGCCATGCCCCAGAACTTGAGCAGGTCATTTAATCTCTCTGAGCCTCAATTAATCTCTCTGAGCCTCAATTCTCACATCTGAAATGTAAATAAGGTACCTCTTTGATTCTCTTACAACCAAAGACGAATTCAAAGTAGTTTCAAAATTAAAATGTTCTTGAGATGTCAGGCGCTTTAGATGTGCAGAAGCAGCTATAAAACTCAGAGGGAGCAGACAAAAAAACGGAGTTTTCTTCTTGGGAGCTCGAGAAGAGCAAAGTCACCAATTCCTCGTGCTGCTAGTCAAACCGGATGGTTCCTGCATTTTCAAGAAATGTCGCTGCTGAAAGACACAATGGAAAAAATGGGAGATGGGGGGGGGGCTTGAGTGTAGTCCTACAAAAGCAGATCCTGCACATAAATGAGCTGAAGAAAAAACCCAGTTGGTCATTTTCTAGCCGCTTCAATAAACCCGGGCGCAGGGGAGCCGCACAGCTCACTGGCTGGAGCTCGCAAGCCTGGGTGTTGCTCACACATGGCCGTTTCCGAGCGCTGTCTGCACAAGCCGAAGCAGAGGCGAACCCGGGGCTCTCGGCCAGAAAATCCAGGCAGCCACTCGGGGAGTTGAAAGCTGCCGGGATAAAGAAGTGACACACACCTGAGCAGGTCTGATGTATATTCCTCTCTGCAGAGGGCAGTGGAATACATTCCTGAGCCATTCATCACGCTGCTAAAATTAGATCCTGCTTAGAAGGAATGATATATTACTGATTACATAATAAAGATAGCTATATTTCTCATGAGAAACAGAAGGGAGAGATATATTTAGGCGCAGGGCAAATATACCCTTGATATGAAAAATGGATTCATTAAGTATTTAATCTTTATACCATTCCCGGGGAATAAATGCACACATACATCACACGTGTTTTAAAGTGACTTGATAATTAATATTGTTACACTTGAGAAAAACCCTGGTTCTCTGTCGGGAAGTCGTGTCAGGAGTCAGAGGATGCAGGCCGAGGCATGCCCTCCACCCGCCTGGACGGAGGGCCCTGGGGAGGGCCTCGGCTGCGCTCTAACCGCCGAGCGAGCCACCCCACAAGGGCGAGGACAGCCAGGGTGAGCTGTGGATGGGCATGGCGATGTCGTCGTGTTTTGGTGAGGCCAGCAGGAGACGCCGGGGCTCCCCTAAAGTAGAGGCCCTGTAAGGCTCAAAGGGCCGCAGAAATGGCAGAGGAAACGGCACTGGGTACCAAAGGGCCCTCATTCCCCCTCTTCACAAACAAACCTGCTCCCTCCATGGCATTCTACTGCCCTCCAAGGTTCCTTGCCAGAAAGGGCAAACCTCTCATTTTTTTAAAAACCTGTGAGCCACGGAGGAGGCATTTCCAGATACCTTGGCGATGATATTCTGACTTAAAACAAACACGAGTGCATTCGGTTGGAGTTTAAACAAACACCCAGGTTTGTAGCGCCTCAGGTGTCAAGGATCAGTAAAAACAAATCTGGGGGAAATGAACAAAATAATTCTAAGAATAATAGCTTTGAATAGTAAATTGATCCAACAAAAGTTTATTTGAAAGAGACCACGGTTAGGAGTAAAATAGCAGCAGGCTGCGAGGGATTAAACGCTCACGGTGTGTGTGTTTATACTACCGGGAAGAACACGGGATCTGAGGTCGGATGAAATGGGTCTTGTCCTGACTCTGACGTCTACCAGCCGTGCGGTTTTTAGACGAGTGATTCACCCTCTCCTGAGCCCTCCCTCCTCACCTCTGATATAAAGACCAAAGCCGTCCAAGTGTACCGCTCGGAAGGCTGGCAGGACGCAGTGCCCAGCCCAGGGCCCGGCCTGGGGCAGGAGGGCAGCCAACATGGGCTCTGTGCCACGGCCCGTCCCCCGAGCCTGCCGACTCCGAGGGGCCCAGGCGGACAGGGCCGGACGCTGCTCGCGATGAGAAACGCTTCTCTCCACGTCTCTCTAAAAGTGGTTTGAAGTCCTGCAGAGTTAACAGGGGCACGTTCATGGGGAAAGTCCTTGAAGTAGTCAGGACAGGCTAGGCTCTGCAGCAACAAAAATAACCCCCAGGGCTCCGCGGCCTGACACAGTGTGTCCCCTTCACGCCGCCTGACGCAGTGTGTCTCCTTCACGCCGCCTGACGCAGTGTGTCCCCTTCACGCCGCCTGACGCAGTGTGTCCCCTTCACGCCGCCTGACACAGTGTGTCCCCTTCACGCCGCCTGACACAGTGTGTCCCCTTCACGCCGCCTGACACAGTGTGTCCCCTTCACGCCGCCTGACACAGTGTGTCCCCTTCACGCCGCCTGACACAGTGTGTCCCCTTCACGCCGCCTGACACAGTGTGTCTCCTTCACGCCGCCTGACACAGTGTGTCTCCTTCATGCCGCCTGACACAGTGTGTCTCCTTCATGCCGCCTGTCCCCTGTGCGTCTCCAGGGGGCTGCGCTCCATTTAGTCACTCGGGGGCCCAAGGCCCCACCATCTTCCGATGCCACCATCTCAACGTGAGGTTGATGGCTCGTTGTCAGAGGGAAAGAGAACACAGGTAGAGTGGCGGTGGCTTTCCTTTGCTTCCACAGGGAGTGAGAGGTGACCCTTCCACTCCCATTTCCCAGGGCAGGGGAGTGCAATGTGCCGGGTGCCTGGACGGGAGCCCCTGTGCCGGAGAGAAGTGACGAGCTCAGTGCCCGGCACAGGCGAGTCCGCAGGGGCTCTGACAGCCCGCTGCAGGCGCTGTCGCCCCGGCACCTGCCCCCTTTCCTGGGAGAAGGGGCTCGCGTCGCGGGCGCACCGTCCCGTCTTCGCGGGCATCGCCTCCAAGCCCATGCTCTGCCCTGGTCCGCGCTCGTGAGCAGCACCGAAGTTCCCGTTATCAACCTGTCTAAACAGTTTGTACACATGTCTCATAAAAAACACAAACGTTTAGGTGCTTCGTGGCGGCCCCATAAGGTTATAATAAGTTATAAGCAAAACGTTTGTTTATAATATTGAAAGGAAAGGCTGGATCCAAGGAAGACGCTGAATTCACTGCTAACTCTGGGTGGTTTAAATAGAAGGGGGGTCAGCACATTGTACCCCCACCTTGTGTCCCCCACTTCCCAGTGAGAAAGAGGAGGGGGCTGGGAAGAAAGGGTCCTGGGAGCCCGAGAGCACCCCTGCCCCCCACTCACCCGTGTACACACTCTTGCTCATAAACTTACTTCCCTTACCCTCCATTTCGCTGTCTTTCTCCCAAATCCATTCCCCTCTGCCTTCTCTCTCTCCCTCCCTCCCCCTTCTACCCTCCCTCTTCTCTGCCCCTCTCTCCCTCCCCCTTTTATTAGTCTGACTCAACCTTTCCCTCTCAGGATCTCTTTTGATCTCTGCTCCCCTTTCTCTCCCCTTCTCTTCCCTCCCTCCCCCTCCCTGACGTCTGCTCTGATGCTATGCCTCCCTCCACAGCCCTCCCGTCCCCCAACACACCTGCGCGCACACACACACCACTTTCTCTTTTATACCCTTTTATTCTACCTCCCCACGTTTAGATACGTTTAGATACACAAGCACAGGCCTCTGTGTGCCAGTTGCCTACAGCAGCCGCATAGGAACCCGCTGTGCAGGCTAGAGGCCTACGGGCCACAGGCGACACCACAGAGCCAGTGTCCTCACCACGGCGGAACCAGCCAACAGCACATTTCTCAGAAGGTACCACTGTGATTAGGCAACACGTGACTGTATACAAGGACCCGCAAACTCTTTTTAAAAAATATCTTTTTAATCTACTGATCACACATACAGTTATTCAGAACTGTAAGGTGACCAGATGGAGGCATTGGCCCCTAGCCCAGGGTGGGCCTGTCCCCCACAGGGGCGATGTGACTCCTTACAGGACAGGGAGCGCAGTGCACGCCTTCAGGCCACTGCACACAGAGGAGAGTCCTTCGTGAAGTAATTCTACAGCACATGGCAGCCACTTAACAATCACAATATATTAGCCTACCAACATTTTTAACATTTTTATTCTCGCCAATCCCTGGGACTCTGGGCTTCTTAGCTGGGAGCATTACACACCAAAGGGAACGTGAGAGCGAAGGCCAGTCGCCTCGGGGTCTGCGGGCGGGCAGGCCTCCTGGACAGGGCGCCCTGATCTCAGGCCTGAACGAAGAGAAGGTGGCAGTTCCGTGACCCTCTGGGAGGAAGACTGCCAGGCAAAGGGAGTCGCCCGCAAGAGAGTTCCCTGGAGGATGGTGGCTTGATGAGCAATGAGGAAAGGGCGGAGCGAAGGTGACACTCAGGGCAGCTCCTAACCTAAAGTGGCGGGGACCCCGGCCACCTGCAGGGCCGCAAGTGAGCACCTGGCACCCAAGAGGAGCGGGAGCCGAAAGCGGTCACAGCGCCGTGGACAAGCAGCCGCGTCACAGACGGTATTCTGGGGACCGCAGAGGCTCTTCCCCGCAGCGCTTATGAAACTCGGAGACTGGAGGGCCCTCCTCAGTGTTCCCTGGGAGTGACACAAGGTCATTTTTTATTTATCTTATTTTAAATGTTACCATTGTACAGGACCTCAGAAGACCAAGTTGAAAACATACTACAATAAAAACCAAAGGCATAAATGAAAATGAGAGAAAAGACAATTACATGCTCAAATATAAATTTCTGCCTTTTCTGTTACTCTGGACAGCATTTTGTACATGTAAATATTGTACACAAATGTTAAACATATATATTGATAAAATCTTCCTCTGGGCTTTTTTTTTTTTTTAAATAAGAATCTCAGTAAGGCAAAGAGCTATAATTTCATATTTAAGAGTTCTCTGGGGCCCACATTTTCCAGACCCAACAGTTACAGCGGGGAAGCCATGATCTCAGCAGAGACAATGAGGGTGGTGGTTAGGGGCCGACAACCAGGTTCAAGTCCCTACTTTGCCACTTAATAGCTGTGTGACCCTGGACAAGGTACATGATCTATTCAAGCCCTTGTTTCAAAATGTGTAAAATGCGATGATTCTTTCCATCTCAAATGGCTGCTGTTGGAAGAAAATGAGATTATTTAGAGGCTGCTGCGCAGTGGCTGTGACTCCTTCGCGTTCACGGGTACCCCGTGCCCTGTCTCATCTCGGGGCACGGCCGGGGGCAAGGATCACATGCTCGTGTACGCTGGAATGAACCAGGCAGGCCTGGGGAAGCCCGCACCCTGGACGGCGGGATGGGCAGACAGCAAGCCCTCTGCAGCTCAAGCAGTCCTCCCTGACGGGTCAGAACCCAGCTGGGCTTCTAGGCCTCCATTAAGGAATTTGATAATAATCTTAAAAATGGGTTCTGGAGAGAATTCTTCTTGAAACAAACTGTCACCTGGAAACTCATAAAGGGTAACACTGTTCCCTACAACAAATCCTTTGGAGAACTGTGGAGATTCATGTTATCCATGCCAGGGAGAGACTCCAACTTAGGCAGATTTCCTATGCGGCTACAGGGATACCCATATCCCCCCCCCACCCCATTTTTCCATTCAAAACAAAGACAACTAGCACATTCATTAGAATCAGTAGGATTTATTCCAGGTAACAACTTCGAATGTAAACTGAGACAGAAAGAACACCATCAGTGCCTCACCGGCTGGCGAGGCTGCACCCCCGAGAGTTCGCTGCTGTGGGGAGATGCCTTCTGCTTAGCAGTGGGGGGCCCTCCACGCAGGGACTGACTCAAACAGGCACAACCTTGGGCTCCACCAGCAGAAACCCACCCACCTCTGGACAACCAGCGTCCTGGGAGACTCAGTCTTTCAACCAAAGAGCGTGGATGGTGCCTTACTGACATCATGCTAGATTTGGTGCATCAGTATGACCAGCTTTGGACCAAAAAGAGACATAAGGTTTAATTTAAAAACCAACCAAAAAAAAACAGGCTGCCTCTCTTAGCTGCTGTGGCTGATTACTAAATGATCTTAGAAACACAAACTCTTAAGGGTGCAGCATGTGTGCAGACACACTTCAGAGTCAACATGGATGGATTCTGTACAACAAACAGGCTGCTTGGTTTCATGGAAAAAAAAAAAAAATGAGCCCAGAGTGAGGACTTGGGTTCAAGTCTGACGTCAAATACCATAGCTGTGTGACCTTGGACATGGTCATCTCACTCCTCAGAATGTATTTACTCATCTATAAAATGGAAATGATAGTATTTATTTCAGGCTCCTCATAGCGTTGTGGTGGAATTAAAACAGTGTGTGTGGAAGTGCAATGAAACTATGAGAGAAATGGACATGTAAATGGTATTGTTATCACCAATTTTTAAAAGAATTACTGAACACCTTATCCTTAGACCATATCAGCAAGCTGACACCTGACACATGAGACCTCATTAATGAGTCAGATCCCATTGTCGCTGGCTGTTTTCATACTCAGTTGATAGGGTGGGCCTGTGTTCCCGTTAGCATAAATCCTTAGTAGAGGGCATTTCTCTAAAAATAGGAAGGGTTTCTAGCCCCCATCCCATCTCATCTCTTCCCCAAATGTCACCCACAATTCCTAAGGCAGGAAAGAGAAACAGAAAGCATGCAGATACCTCTGTTTTAGGTTTCCCCACTGTGTCAAGATTCTTTATAGGTCCAAATGGCCACAGCCTCAACTCCTGAGGTCTCTGTATAACAGTAACTACTTATTTACCATTTGTTGAGCACTTACTATGCCACGACATACGTTCTTGATGTGGAATATCTTATTTAATCCTTACAACAAATGTATAGAAATACTGTTACTGCTCCAAATTGAAAGACTAGGACACTGAGACTTGGAGAGCTTAAATAACTTTCCTGGGGTTACACAGCTAGCTAGTAAGTGTCATAGATGGGACTAGAGCCCATGTCCGCAGGGCTCCAAAGTAATGATCTGACTACTACACTATCAAATTTTCCCTGAAAAACTATTCTACTGTTACTATTAGTTTTGTCTAGAATCTACCCTTGGGGGATGAGTTATGTAGCATATAGTCTTCCTTCAGTTTCAAATTAGATCCTGTAAAATGATCCATTTTTCCATCCAACAAATATTTATTGAGTGCCTACTGTCTGCCAGGTACTGCACTGGGGAGGGGTGGTCATAAGCTATGAATGAATCCAGTCCCTTAATCCTACAGAGCTTCCAGATAAGGCTAATGAATCAACTCCAACTTTCTCCCTAAAGTATGGTGATGTGCTTTGCATAAGGAAAACCTCTTCAAATTAAAATACAAACTCATGAGGACTCTCTTTATTGTTTATAAAAAGATTCACCTTAGGATTGTTTTATTTTCATTCACTCAATCAGTGAAACGATAAATATTTGTTAGGTGCCTATTAGGATTCAGATACTGTGCTAGCCAATATCTAAAAATAGTTTTCATCTATAAACCCTTTGTTTACTCACAGCTATTCCAGAAGTACTAGAGACCATCTAATGTTAATATATGTTAATTCTCAATGATTCATCTTGATGGGAAAAAAGGTGGTTGGGATAAAAGGTATAAATCTCTCAAGAATTTGAGATTCTTCCCACTTTAAACTTTTACAAAAATCTTTTGAGCTTATAAACAATTCTCTTATTTTGCTCTATGGAAGAAATATTTATAATCAGTACAATAGCTAAGAATTGGGGTGCAAAAAAAGAAACAAAGGAGAAGTGACAAGCTCCATGGGTAATCCAGAAGCTAAGCAAACTCTTGAATAACATCACTATTTTTAATGTGCTTTCCATGATTTCTAAGCACCCAGATCAAATCAAGCTTTCCTTTATCTGAATGGTGATACCATAAAACTTATGGTGATAAAAACTTATTTTATTTATTTATTATTTAAATTTTTTTATTGTTCACACTATTGCAGATGTCCCCATTTTAAAGATTATTTATTTATTTTTATTTTTTAAATTTATCTTTATTGTTGGAAGTTATTACTCTTACCCTTTGGGACAGCATGGAGGGACCTGGAGATTACTATGCTAAGTGAAATAAGCCAGTCAGAGAAAGACAAATATCTATGATCTCACTCACATATGGAATCTAATGAACAAAATAAACTGGTGAACAAAATAGATCCAGAGACATAGAAGCATGAAACAGACTGAGGGATCTCAGAGGGAAGGCAGGGTTGGGGGTTGGGGGTAGGGGTTGGGGGGGAGAGATTAACCCAGGAACTTATATGCGTATATGCATAACCCACAGACACTGACAATAGTGTGGTGGCGGTCTGGAGGGAGGGGTGCAGGGGGTCAATGGGGGAAAAAGGGGGCATCTGTAATACTTTCAACAATAAAGATAAATTAAAAACTTATTTTCAGATTTGTGGGGGCCTTCTCTTTAGAGGAAACAGCCCAGCCATAAAATTATTTGTTTACTGTATTTGAAAACAAAATAATTTGGGACATATAACAGGCACTAAATATGTACTTGCTGATCAATACATTAAGATTCTTGGAAAGGTAATAGTAATATAATAAAGGACAGCAAAGAAATCACCTAAAAGCCATTATCTTCTCAGCTGCTGAAGGCAGTTAGAATATAGTAGTTCAGAGGCCGAGTCTGTCACTTTCTGTTTCTGCATCTGTACACAAATTGCTTAACCTTTCTGTGCCACAGTTTATCTTCACCGGTAAGAACAAGAATAGTGAGAGTGCCTACCCTGTAAACTTGCTGTGGGAATTAAATTAGGTGACACAGAGCAGCATTTACAACACTGGCCCATGACAACTGTATAATAAATGTAGCTACCATTATTTGTGATGTTTTAATATTTTTGCAAATGCAAAAATCTATTAAAATGAGAAAATAAGATTTAATTAATTAATTTTCAAAAATAACAGAAAATTTAGCCCTTATTGCCACTTTAATTGGTCCTTTTAACCACTTAAGCTTTATTTATTTATTTATTTATTTATTTATTTATTTATTTATTTTTTAATCATCACCTAAGGATATTTTCCCCATTGCTTTTCAGAGAGAGTGGAAGTGAGAGAGAGAGAAACATTGATGTGAGAGAGACACATCGATTGGTTGCCTCCTGCATGTGCCCCGACCAGAGCTGGGGATCAAGCCAGCGACCGAGGTAAGTGCCCTATGCGGGAATCAAACTTGGGACCCTTGAGTGTGTGGGCCAGTGCTCTAAACACTGAGCAAAACTGGCTAAGGCCTCTTAAGCTTAATTTAAATAATGAAATTCAAACTTCCAGGTAAAGATGGCAGATTGCACACATGCATCTACTTCCAATCCCTTCCAAAATCACTAAAATGGTAGGAAACAATCTTTTAAAGGGATAAACTCACAGGATTTGGAGAATTATAAGGAGACAAGAACAAAATGTCTTCAGTCAGACCATCTATATAACTGGATTTATAATAGTTCTGTCATCAGTTACTGAATAGAAGGGAAGAATGAAGTGTGGAAAGAAAAACAGAACTGAGCATCCAGGAGATATGGAACAAAACCAAAAGATTTAACCTATGTGTCACTGGCACCCCACAAAGAAAAATTAAGGAGAAATAACATAGAATTTTCAAAGTGACAGATACCAAACAATAGTCCCAAAACACTTAAAAAAATCAAGTAGAATAAATGCTGCCCTCCCAAAAGGACCCTCACACCGTAACATATCATTCACACTGCTGAAAACCAGAGGCAAAGGGAAAATTATGAAGGTAGTGGAGAAAAACACATTCCATATAGAAGAATAATAATTAACAATAAGAATTACAATAGACTTCCCATAAGAAACTATGCAAGACAGAAGATAATGGAATGATATTTCTGTTGCTGGATAATAACAAAAACCTGTCAAGTCAGAATCCCATACCCAGCAAAAGTATCTTTCAAAAGGAAGTAGAAATACTTTCCTGAAGCAAAACCCAAAAACAAAAAACAAATCAGTGAATTCATTGCCAGTAGCCCCACACTACAGCTAATGTTAAAAAAAGATCTTCAGCCCAGCCGGGCGTGGCTCAGTAGTTGAGCATCAACCTAGGATCCGGGAGATTGAGGCTCGATTCCCGGTCAGGACACATGCCCGGGTTGTGGGTTTGATCCCCAGTGGGGAGGTGTGCAGGAGGCAGCCGATCAATGACAACGATCTTATCATTGAAATTTCAACTCTCTCTCTCCCTCTCCCTTCCTCTCTCTGAAATCAATAAAGACATGTTTTTTAAAAAAAAGATTGTTAGGCAGAAGAAATGTAACAGCAGACAGAAGTCTGAATCTACACAAGGAAATTAAGAGCACTCGACAGGAATAACGAAAGGTAAAGTTTAAAATTCATTTTTTATTCTTTTTCATTGTTTTGGTAGATAACTATCTAAAGCACCATAGGAGTACTGTGTATTTATAGCATATGTAAGAGTAAACACCGAGCCGCAATAGAACAAGAGTGGGAGGGAGAAATAGGGGAGAGACTGTTGTCCTTATACTAGACATGGAACAGAATATTATTTAAACGTGCACTTTGATTAAATAGGATGTATATGGTAAATATTAAGGTAACTCCTACATTTTTTCAAAAGAGGTATACATGATAATTCAATAGTGAAAATAGCATTAAATCATGAAATATTTTCAATTAATCAAAAAAGAGGCATAAAGAAAGCACAAATGGAACAAATGGGGAACAGCTGTTTAGATGGTAGATTTTAATTCAACCAAATCAATAATCACATTAAATATAAACCACACTAAATCAAACATAGATTGTTAGATTAGATAAAAAGCAAGATCTAACTATATGCAACCTACAGAAATACCACTTTAAATATAAAAACACAGATTCCTTAAAAATAAAAGCGTAAAAAAAGATATGCCATAAAGAAAGCTGAAATAGCTTTATTAAAATTAAAGTTGACTTCAGACAAGAAATGTTACCAGTGATAAAGAGGGTTATTATATAATGAAAAGGTATTCAATCTCCCAAGAACACAAAAACATTAATGATTTTGTGCCTATAAATTCAACAGCTTAGAGTAAATGGACAAGTTCCTTGAAAAGCACATCTTACCAAAATTATACCAGAAGAAATAGAAAAAATCAAATAGCTTAATCTGTATTTTCAAAATTGAATTCATAATTTAAAAACTCACAATAAAGAAAACCCCAGGTGCAGATGGCTTTGCTCATAAATTCTACCCAAGTTTTAAGGAAAAAACTACAACCAGCATTACACAACATCTTTGAAAAAACAGAAGGAAATACTTTTTAAGTTGTTTTATGAGGCCAGCATAACCCCGATACCAAAACCAGACAAAGACATTACAAGAAAAGAAAATTATTGACCAATGTCCTCCATGAATAAATATGAAGTCCTCAATATGATGTTAAAACACTAAATTCAGTATTATATGGAAAGGATAAATGTTATTTATAAATGGAACTTATGCCAGGGTTCACATTATAAAATCAATACTTGCAATTCGTCACATTAACAGAATCAAAGAGAAAACAACAACATCTCAAATGAGGCAAAAACATTTTTGACAATATTTCACACCCACTCATGAAAAAATTCTGAAAAAAAGCTAGGGAAAGGAACTTCATCAACCTCACAATGAGCATATACAAAACCCAACAGTCAATGTCATTGTTAATAATGAGACACTGGATGCTTCCGAGCCCAGGAGAAAGATATCCGCTGTATCCACATCAACTCAACAACATTCTGGAGGTCCTGGCTAGCACAACGATGTAAGAAATAAAGAAGTTTACCAATTAAAAATAAAAGAGCAAAACGGTCGTTTTTGCAGATGATATGACTGTACATATAAAACACCTTAAGAAACATATATCCCCCTCCCCCAAGTAATTATCAGAACTGAAAAGTGAATTTAGGAAAGTCACAGGAGTCAAGGTCAAGGTACAAATTTACTACATTTCTATTTTTACCTGTAAACAATTAGAAAGTAAAATTAAAAAGCAATTCACTTAAAATTTCAGGAAAAACATAAACTACTCAAAAATAAATTTTAAAAAGGACTTGTAAAACTTAAATTCTGAAAACTATTACATATAGGATGTCCCAAAAACTGTATATGTACACTTTGAATAATTATAAAGGCAGTGTTTATTAAAATACATTTCATTTTCAAAATTGAGCTATCACCTGTTAAAGTGTGTATACATTTTTTGGGACACCCTGTAATGCAGAAAGATATTAAATAAAAACTTAAAAGTTATATTTTTATGGATTGGAAAAAATAATATTGCTAAAGTATCGATTCTCCTCAAGTTGATCTATATATTCAGTGTAATCCCAATCAAAATTCCAGGAGGCTTTTGGTAGAAATTGGCAAGCTGATTGTAAGATGTGTATGTAAATGCAAAAGATGAATTGTCAAAATAACCTTAAAATTTTGAAGACTTATACCTGCTCTGAAGACTTACTATAAAACCACAATAAGTAAGACACTGTTATTTGCATAAAGACAGACAAACAAGTCAATAAAATAGAATAAAGTACTGAAATAGATCCACATATATATGGTTAATTGATTTTGAACAAAGGTGTACACTCTCTCACACACACACACACAATTGGGAAAGAAAAGTTTTGCAACAAATGATGCTCAAACAATTGATTATCCATACTTAAAAAAAACACACCAAAACAACCTTAACCTCTACCTCACACCATACACAAGAATTAGATTGAGATGGAAGGACTTTAATGTAAAATCGGAAGCTATAAAACTTCAATGTTTTCTAAAAGAAAACAGGAGAGTTCATCTGCATGACCTTGAGTTTGGCAAAGACTTCTTTGACAGGATACAAAAAGCACTAATCATAAAAAATCATAAGTTGGACATAAAGTTAAAACTTTCCGCTTATCAAAGGATGTCATTAAGAAAATGAGAAGACAAGCCACAGATGGGGAGAAATATTTGCAAAGCCTATCTCTGACAAAGAACTCATCTAGAACAGACCAGACCGTCTACAAATCAACAGCAAAAAGACAACCCAGTGGCCCCAAACTGGGAACAACTGGAATGACCACCACGGGCACTGATCAGCCGCGGGTGGTCCGCTCAGACAGCGAAATCCTGGTTGGTAGTTAAAATTTCTGGGTGACGCTCAAGGACATCATTTTGAGCCGAAGAAGCCAGACTCACAAGAGCACCTACTGTATGATGCCACCCGGAGCAGGTAAATCTAATCTTTAACGATAGATTATGGCGGAAGATTAATGAGAAATAAGTGATTGCCTCCGGGGGGGGGGGGGACTGCAAACGTGGATGAGGGGACTTTCTGGGGTGCACAGCTCCACGGTCTATTCATTTGTTAAAACCCAATGAACTGCACGTTTAAAATCTGTGCCTTTCATTGTATATAATTTATAGCTCGATTTTTAAAGAAGAGTCATTTTAAAAATACCCTAATGGTAAGTGAAAGGAGCAAGTCTCAACACTGTATGATTCCATTCATTTAACATTCAAAACCAGGCAAAGCAAATAAGCTCTTTCTCACTGTGAAATTATTTTCTAAAGCATCTGCCACGAGAGCGGAAAGTGGCTGCCTCTGGGGAGAGGACTGTTTTTCTCACACAATTAGGGACTACTTGACACTTTAAAATCCGGGCGTATATAGCGTCCTTAAACATAAAGATTACCCAAAAAGCTCACACCCATTTACAGGTTGGTGGCATTAGGCTCCGTAGAGAATTGCTGACGTTCGTTTCAGAGAGGAAATTATTCCTGATGGGTGAATCCTGCAGAAACTTCGGGCCCTTGAGTCCAGGAGACCGAGTCCATTTGCTGTTGGTCGTATAACGCGGGCCACCTTGTTACTAGTGAAGCATAAAAGACGGGGGGGGGACACATCAAGTGTGACAGGGCGCTGGAAAAGTGTGCGTTACATTAGAGGAAGGGATAGCACAGTGACAGGAAGCCGATCTGTACCCCCTAATTGCAAAGTCTCACTTTCACCAAACTGACACAAATGTGAAGTCAGATTAAATGCCGTCTAATTACCCCCGTCCCCAGGCCTGAGCCAGCGGCTGGGGGCCCGGCCGAGGCCATGCCGCTTCCACACGGCTCCCCTTTCAGGGCCCGGCTTGTAATATTTACAGAAAAAGGCAAGGCTGGTAAACAGTTTCACACAATGAGGTGTGAGAGTTGATAGGGTCCTTATTCAAGCTCTGAACTCCCCTGATGAGCTGCCAAAAGTTGTTATGAATGGCCCAGCTGACAGGGTGATGACTGATAAAGGGAAAACAAACAGCTCGGGTAATTCATGAAAACACACAGCGCCGAGACACCCCGAGTGGCGAGTGACAGTTCAGATAATGGAATTTTGGAAGCTTTTCTTTAAGGGGTCTTCTCCGTACAATTATTCTGTGAATAGATTCTCCCTTAACGTAGCTGGATCTTCAGCTTTTTGCACCGAATAATATTTATTGTGATCGCTGGCACGGAGGTGCCGGCCTGGGACTTTTAGACAATGGTCAGCTTTTCGTACAATTTCCTCTTCCCGAGGCCAGATGAATTTTAGGTGAGGCCTGTGCCTGCCGTTTAAAGAAATAAAATATCCTATTTCCATGTCCATTACTAGAAACATTTCAAAGCATTCTTCCTTCATTTCTTTCATTCATCTGCCGCAAACCTTTGATTGGAAAATAAATATTGGTTTATGCACTCGGCTGCTAATATTTTAAAGGGGAGCAATTTAAATGTGGTTGAAGTCAATTTTCAATTCAGAAAACCTATTTTAGGTTCATTTTCTTAAATCAGGCGTGACCAAGCAAGAAAATATCAATTTGTCAATGCTTTGCCTTTGTACCCAATGTTTTTTTATGAAGTTCATTGTGGTTTCTGTTACAATGGCCTATTTCTCAGTTAATGTTTTAGGAAGCAGAAATATAAAGACACGTACAAAGCATGTGCATACACACACATAAGTATATCAGATCATGTGTCCAGAGGAGGAAAGGAGACCGAGGACAGGGGACAGGTCCAGAAGCCTTGCATTTTAGACCCTGCTACCCAAGGCCTGAGGACAAG
Source organism: Miniopterus natalensis (assembly GCF_054644295.1). NCBI lineage: Eukaryota > Metazoa > Chordata > Mammalia > Chiroptera > Miniopteridae > Miniopterus > Miniopterus natalensis. The sequence continues at coordinate 9,029,086 of NC_142098.1, forward strand.
CAGCTTATTAGGAATGCAGATCTGAGTCCCGCTGCCCTGGCCCCCAACCGGATCCGAATTTGCATTCTAACAAGATCCCCAGGTGACACATGCACGTCAAGGTTTGGAGAAGCTCTGTAATTTAGATGCGTGCGTTTCCCTTAATAGTTTAAGTTTTATAACTGTAAAAGCTGACAAGTCTGGTGATCCATGTTCCTCAAAAAGTTTAAAACTATATCATAAGTTAATTAAAGCTACCGCAAATATTTTAGTGTCTTCATTCAAATCCCTTCTTCTATTCCCCTCCCGAAGGAGTCAGGCGTGTCTCCAGCTCACCAAGCCTTCTAGGGAGGACGTCCCTTCGGGAATCACCTTCTTCTTACCCCAAACATTCACACTCGTCCGGCACATATTTGACTGGTGGGCATGGTGACAAAGAATGGATTTTAAAAACTCAGTCCCTGTAGCGGACCCTATGACTTCTACAACAGTAACAAAGACATTTTTAAGCAACCGTATTTTGATTGTGATATCAACTGTTCCACTGCTACGTAGGGAGTGGAGATCTCACAGGAGGGATGAGAGAAGCGCTGGGAAGGCCCAGACAGCGGAGGTGGCCTTCAAGGCGCCCCCACCCCTGGCCCAAATCAGCAAGAATCCACCACTAGGCTGGAGCATTCCTTTAGGTTTTGTGGTTATTAATATGTACAGAGTTTTCTTGAGGCTTGAAGGGATCTTGAAATCTAGTCTGACTCTCAACAAATTTCCTGGCTATTGAAAAACTTAAATGCATATAAATTAAGAAACGTAACATGGCCCAAAACAGTACAAAGACAAAACACAAAGGGTACCTTCCAGTGTTGCTGCCAGGATTAAAAAATAAGAATGCATGTAAAGGACCTAATGCATAGCAGACAGATGCTCAAGAAATGGTGTCTGATTTTGTTCACTGAAGTCAGTAACTCCCCATTTGTTGGGCAGTTAGAGAGGGTGTTAAGTTGTGGGGATACCAGGTCTACAGGGAGTAAAGCACTGCAGTGTGAGCCAGTGTGCCCATGAGCATGTCTCTCTACCACAAGGAGAAGCCTTGCCACTGGGGTTTGAAACTCAGTAGGAACCTGCTCAGAAAGGTCTGGTCACCGCGGCCAAGCAGTCACATCCCAGTGAAATACCTGGACAGAGGGACTACATTATAACATTTCCTGTTCTTATACCAGCAGCCAGCAAACTCCAACAGTGATTCACATGAACAATAAACTCAACTTCTTTTCAGCACATTCCCCTAATTTGTTTTGCTATTATATGTACAATTACCACAGGATAAAATTGCCTTTAGTTTGGTAAAATGTGGTCAATTTATGTATAATTTGAGAATCAGGCAATATACTTTTAAACGTGACATACTTAATCTTTAACTCCTGGGATGAAGGGGAGACAAGAATCAGGAATGTTGCAGGCAACTCAGAACGAGGTGATGAAATCAACCGCATTGCGTCGTGACGCATTTTCTAGTCCCCTGGCTGCACCTCCATGTCACCTTATGCGTGGCTCCTGTAAATACAGGGCCCACCCCCTGCTCCATCCAGTCACATTTAACTGAGTGCGGCACTGTGCGCGGCGCTCTACGGTGGCAGCTACGCACTACCTTCTAGAAGCTGATGCTCTAAGAAACGTATTATCCACCACTGACAATCACACAATTTTTTTCAATGACTTGAAATATAAAACTCTTAAGTTAATTTTATATCTCCCCTCTAGAATCTCACTAGTGACAAAAATACTCCTTTTTAAGAGTTCTATATTTTCACTTGTGACCTCCTAGTAGGAAAAATTTGTGATACGAAAATATAATTTTACATGTGTCTTTATCAAAATAATCTAAGTAAGTTAGACCATTTATTTCAGTTATTTTCTCTAAAGAAGAAAGCAACGTTCACAACATGATAACCAGATATGCACATTCCCCAGTACCTAACCTAACCAAGGACAGGCCGAGCATTTTTAATATCCCTTAATTCATTTCATTTGCCTTTGATTTTTTTTTTTTAAAGAGGACCAGGAGCCTAAAAGGCTTTGTTTGGAAAGATAACCCATCTTCGTGGGCCTCACACTACAACATTCCACTGGCCCAGTGTAGGCCTCTGCGTAACAGAGTGACTGCAGAGCCGTTGTGTGGTGGGACCATTTGGAAACTGTTTTTTCGGGAATAAATATCAACTCTTATGGTCTTGCAAGACTCCCCAGAAAACAGTTCAGCTGCTACAACTCAGCATGTCACCTAACTCCAAGGACACCCTGCTGGTGTGCCCAACATGTGTTAAAAGCAGGTAGTGTTGTTCTCATTCTCGGCACTGTGTCACATTTATGACACTCAGCCAATGCATTAAATCGCTTCTGACACAGTACACCAGCCTCTGACACGTTGCCAACGTAAAATGACATAACACCCTGAAAATGATAATATTTAAACCGCGATAACCTCCAGATCCAAACAGCCAGCGTGGAATAACAATTTCAAATATGAAAGTGGGATGATCGTAATCACTCTGCCACATTATGAAAATGCATCCTTCTCAGAAAATACAATAATAGCTATTAAGTACTTAATACCTGCTGTGCACAGACACTATCACAAAGACTTTATATAGCTTATCTTACACCCGCCTCACAATAGCCCTCTCAGGTAGAGACTGCTAATATCCCCATTTCATAGATCAGAAAACCAAGAGCCAGAGAGTGAAGCAACCTGCTTGAGGTCACACAGCTGGTAAGTAGCAGAAGGTCCATTAACAATCTTGATACATACATCTCCTTCCATAGGAATCTAGAAACTTCCATGGGCCTGGTTAAACTCACTCCATAAACTAAGTGATGCCTCTGACACAGCACTGAGCATGTAAAGGGTGTGCTAGGCCTGCCACATGAAGGCCATCAGGCAAGGGACTCTTCTGTGAACCAGATTCATCCCTAGAGTGGAGATAATGGTCTCTTTATTTCAAAGCTTGTGAAGTTTCAACAGCTGTGAGTGGACTTGTGTCCCCAGCCCCAAGTTTGTGTGTTGAAGTCCCAGTCTTTAGTACGTTCGAGTGTGACTGTGTGTGTTCTTTTAAAGTAACAGAATGGTGATGGTAGCCTTTTGGTTGCCACCAAAGAATAGGTTTGAGGCTCACACATCTGCACCAGGGGCTTCGCAATCTCTAGGTACCGTGTAACTCCTGGAAATTGCATATTATTGTGGAGTAGGCTAGGTCCCGGGGGGCGGGGGTTCCCACTGAGCTGTTCTCTGGAATGTGACAGGGGACCTGTCGGCCCCCTAACGCCCAAACTCTGCCTGAGCACTGAGGACCGGAGCTCACGCTGTGGCTGTGGGGAGTGTGTGCGGGCGCAGCAGCCAGCGAGCCCCCTCCCTCTGCGGCCCCACGGAGAAAGCCGTTCCTAATGAGTGACAATTAGCATTCGCATCCTAAGTGCCAAGCCCAGTTGTCTAAAGAAAGGTGCTAAGAAGTTAAGAATCTGGGTCAAAGCCCCAAATGGGTCAATTAGCTTCACGCAGAGAAACCTGCAGCTCCACTCCCACCGCAAGAGTGACAGAGGGACTGAGTCAAGTCGAGCTCGACACACTGTGCAACAACTCCAAGCACGGGTGCCACTGAGGGTCCCCCCTTGCCTCCCCCTGAAAATCATAACCAAGTCGGTCAAGACTCAGCAGGCATCACTCTGGTGGGAAAACTAAGGAAGGCCATCAGTGTTCTAAGTCATTTCCTCCCAACCATGTGAGGCCCCTACAGGACCCAGCACAGGTCCTTACACACAGTGCTGTGCAATGAATATCTGTTGACTGACGGCATTTTAAAATAAAAATCAGTCTATTACTGTTCATTTCATCTACCAGATTACGCCAACAACTCCGTTAAAGTCAGCTGGTTGGCTCATGTAGTAATGTATTGTGCTGTGCCAAAAATTCTGCCAAAAGTTCGCAAACTTTAAGAAATCAATTGCTATATTACTTTGAGTTTTCATTCAACATATAAAGTAGAACACAATAATGATTATGTTGGTTTATTTTCAATATAGAAGACAATCTAGAAGACTTTAAAGAACTCTTCAAGCTCAGAGAAAGTCTAACAGGCCAAAAAACAAAAAAATAAAATTTAACCCTGGCCATTAGAAATCCCCAGATCCGGGGAGCTGCTTATATTTATTCCAGCCTCGCTCACGCTTTCTAGCTATGCTCAGTGAGGGTTTATAAATGGCGCGTTTCCTATGCGTTCCATAAGCAGCCCTCTCGGGCTGGCTGTGCCTGCCACCGGCAGAACTGTCGTACTGTGGAAGGCACTCCAAGTGGCTGCTTTTGTCCTAAGAAGTGCAGAGACGAGCTTTTATATATAGTGAGGATTCTCTTAACTGATTCAGCATACCTTGCACATCTGATCTGTGAACCTTCCCAACTGAAATCCCATTTAGTTATGCTTTAAGAATGTTACTGCTGTGAGAATGCAAGCTCTCATGCAAATATCAGGGTTTCCAGCACCTTATCTGAAGACACCCTTCAAATTCCTCTGCTCTTCCGCCTCCTGCACGGCTCTAAAAACCAGAAAGCACAAAGGTGGAGAGGGAATTCCGGCAGCCTAAGTGGAGACTCTCTCCCACGTCTCCTCCCCTCTGCAACCCCAAGAAATGCCGTTTGAAGTCAGAAGGAGCTCCCTAGGAGGTGAGGCCTGGCTTCGGCGGCCAGCGAGCAGAAATGTTCAGCTACTTAACACTGGGCCACATGTGGCAGCTACAAAAACATCACTAGGCTGTGAAATCTACCTCTTACTTCAATGGTATTTCCCTTGCCCTCAAATCTTTTCAAACCTAAGGAGCTATGGGAGTAGATGAACTTGGGGGGAGGGCGGGGAGAAATGCCTCGCGATTTTAGTCCAAAATCTGTGTTGTATAGTAAATCTTGGGACCACGTCCTGATGCTTTCAGTCCACCTTGTCCCATGAGACCGAAATCTTGGGCTGCAATAGTGTGGCATTGAGCTCAAAGCCCAACGGACCAGGGGATTTAGAAAGCTGGCCACTAGAATATTAGGTGTGTTACATTAATTGTAAGTCAGAGGAAATATATGTCAGAGGAGGTCCCCTAGGTGTCTTTCTCAGGCTCGGCACTGTACTTATTTAAGTCACTCCGGAGTACAGCTTCCTTTGTCCTGTGGAGGAAGGACTGCGTGTGTTTATCAAAAATGATCTGGGGCCACTCTCGTGGTCCTCTCGCCTGGCGAGCTGCAGATTGGAGTCCTCCTGTTTCTTGTGAGGAGCCAGCTGCAAAAGGATCGGTGGCTGCAAATGTCAGACTTACGTCTTCTCCTCAGTGCCAACCGACAGAGGGGTGAGCTCTACGATCCCTTCTTCCTCGGAGATGTCAGGCCTCCAGCCAGTGACTCTGTGGTGCAGCAAGAGGACACCAGCAGAAGCTTCGGCCTCAGGCGGACCCGGGACCAGTCCTAGTTCCCTCATTCACGGATCCCATGAGCTCGTTCTCTGCGCCTCAGTTTCCTCGCTTGTGAAAATAGGACTCACAGAGATAATCTCCCTCCTTATGGGAATTAAATGAGATCATGCGTGGTACACATGTAGCGTGGCGCCTGGCACACGGTGAATGTTCCATGAATGTGAGCTCTCATTATTAGCATTATTAACTTGCAGCCCCCGAGCACTGATCTACACACTTTTCTCCAAAGGGGACAGCGCTTAAGACGTCACAGCTGGAACCCAGATGTGGGGGGAAGCGAGGAGCAGGCGGGATCGCCTCTCCACGTGGATCCCAACCTCACTCCTTCATAAAGCGGGGTGCATCCGGCACGTTACAAGGCAGCATGGGCATTTCTGAGGGCAGCTTCCCCCAGCCAGACAGAAGGAAGGCTCCACGCTTCCTCCAGCCTAGCACAATCTGGCCCTGCTTTGGTTAGCCTCACCCGCCCAACAGGCATCCACCAGGCAGGCGCCAGCCTCAGTACAGAGCAGTGCAAGGCGGAGCCCGCCGCCCGGAGCCGAGGGGAGCTGGGACTGGCGCAGGCAGGGGGCGCGGGGGGCCGGGCGCGCCTCTCAGGGCCTGAGTTCGGCCGAGACCTGGGGGAAGAGACCAGAGTTCCCGGCGAAGGGAGCATGCGGACTAGAGGAAGGACAGGGGACTAGGGACATCGGGAAACGCCCATCAGCCACAGCCAACACCTGGCGATGGTCAGGGACGCCTCCTTTCAGAAGCCTTCACACGGAGGTCACTGTCTCGCCTGTCCACGGCTCTGAGAACAGAAGCACCGGCGGGGCCGGGTGGCTCCCACACGCCGTCCCACTGGCTTGTCCACAGCCAGCTCCTTTCCTTGGGATTCACGTTATTAGCAGGTGCAGGAATTGCCTAACTGTGCACCAATTACAGTTAGGCAATGAAGAAATTCGAACTATCTTCTTCTCCCTGGACACATTTATTCCGCTCCCATTTCTCACCCCAAACCCCTTCCTCCGAGATGCTTCAGCTGTGAGAATTTCATGGCCCTGGTGGCAAACAGGAGCGAGAGACCCAGAGTGGGCGAAGGGCAATATCTGGAGAGCACTGAGTGGCAGTGGGCTCTGTTAGCAGGACTGGGACTAGGTGAGGCACCCAGAATGCAAAATTCAGGAAGGCACTCTCTCCGAGTCCCCTCAGGCCTGCGGACCCCGGAGTGAGTGTCCCCTCCGGGCCTCCCTCGGCTCACCCGGGGGCAGCCTGGCTGTGACATCCACTCTCACCCACAGGTCCAGCAGCCGCACTGTTTGCTGCTGAGAATCGCTCGCCAAACAGAAGGGGAATGTACCTGGGGGAGGCTCACTGCTTGAGGGCTGGAGCAGAGGGAGAAACAGCAAGACAAACGTGAAACAGTGCCAGGCTCTCCTGACACTGGGAAGGAAAGGAAATCGCCAGGCACCCGGGCTGGGAGGCTAACCCAGGAAGGCGTCCTCCTGGAATCAAGGAACAGTGAAGGGCGATTCTCATCAACTGAAGGCAAAATCCACCAGGAAGAGTCAGCAAAACCAAGCCTTCACTCCATGAAAAAACAAAGCATCGAAATATATAAACAAATTCTTGACAATACAAAAGAACTTCTGCAAACCACAGCTCTCAGAGGCTGGCAGGCGAGGTGTATGAAAAGAAGAATGCAGAGTATTGGAAAACACAGTTAGCAAGTTTGATTTAACAACTAGACCTAAGATACTTTTCCTAAGGAGGGAATGCACTTTCTTTTTAAATATACATGGCATGTTTACAAAAATTAACAGTGACTACAAAGGAAATCTCAGCATATTACTCAAGGTGGAAATCATACAGGCGCCATTCTTTAGCTATGTATAAAACAAACAAAAGAAATGTAAACTGAGTCAAACATTCCTCTGAGAAAGCAAATGGGTGAGAACTTAAAATTTCTTTAAAAAAAGACTTAACAGATATCAAAATATACTATAAAAATTTCTGCAGTCACAGTTCTGCAGAGGATCTCCTTCCCTCCACCAAGAAAACACTCGACAACTGTTCAGGGTTATAACCTATCGGGACTGGACCTGGTTGATGGGGGTCTACAGAGGGTCGCAGAAATTGGAAGATTTTTACTTTTCACCTTTGCATTAGTTTTCTATTGCTGCTGTAATAAATTGCCATAAACTTGGCAGTTTAAACAACACAAAATTATCTTACAGTTCTGGAGGTCAGAAGCCCAAATTGGGTCTCACTGGACAAAAATCAGGGTGTCAGCAGAGCTTCGTTCTTTCTGAGGCCGCAGAGGAGAATCTGTTTCTTGCCTTGTCCGGTGACTGGTGGTGACCTGCGGTCCCTGGCTCACGCCTCCATTCCTCAGCTGCAAAGCCAGCAAACAGCAAGGCTCAGTGGACTCTTTCTGATTGACTCTCCTGCCTCTCTCTTGCACATTTAAAAACTTTTGTGATTACACTGGGCCTAGCTGGGTAATCCAGGATCATCTCCCTATTTTAAGGTCAACTGATTAGTGACTTTAATTCCACCTGCAACCTGACTTCCCTGTGCCATGCCAAGGACCATATTCACAGGAATTAGGATGTGAACATCTTTGCTTACTACAACTTGATATATTTCTACACTGTTTGTATTCGTTAACATAAATTGTATTACTTTTTATAATTTAACATTAAGAGTATTTGGTAGATATTTTTTAAAATTTGAAAGATTTAAACTTACATTTATGTTATAATGCTAACAAGTGTGACATTGTAGGATTAGACAAACGGAATAGTCTAAAGAACTGGCATGGATAGGTGGGGTATCACATTAGACAAAGATTACATTTCAAACCATAGAAGCGAAAAAACAGACAATATACAAAATAAACCTGTGGGCGTTACTAGAAAATAAAAGATTTGAACTTGTTCTCACACCACACACCCAAGTAAATCCCACATGGGTTAAAGACAAAAACTTTTTAAAAAGTTGAAAGCAGAAGAAAATGTCGGAAAACAGACTTGCGATGTTGGGGTGCTTCATTATGCTTAAATCCATAAAGCAAAACTTTGGTATATTAAAATCAAACAAAGTAAAAAGGTAAGCAACAAAAAATAAAACTATATCTATATTTAACTGTCACCCAAGGACACGCTTAAGAGAGGAAGGGAGAGAGAGACCTCGATGTCAGACTGAACCCCAACCAGGCACGTGCCACTCCCGGGAACTGAACCAGCCGCCTTTCCGGGCACAAGACGATGCTCAGCCAACTGAGCCATTCTGGTTGGGCTGGGAAGAGTATTTGATGAAGTACGAGAAAGGGAAAGCTTTCTCCCAGGCCCACTCCGCTGGTTACGAGCCCAGGCTCGGCTGTGCCGAGCCTCCCGAGCTGGAAGCCGGGCTCTGCTGACTATGCTCCGTGGCCTTGGGCAAGTCACCTAACCTCTCTGTGCCTCAGCTTCCCTATGTGTAAAGTGGGGATTAGCAGGATTTCAACTCTTTCCTGCAAAGATGTAATGGGTGAATATATGTAAAGTGCTTTGAACATTGCCCGGAACAAAGGAATTGCTCGGTAAGTGTCAGTTCCATGTTTTAGTATGACGTGCCCACACATGCCAAACACACAAGCACTTAGGCACACTCAGAAGTTCCTTGTGACATTAGTTCCCATAGCAAAACACTGGAGATGACTTTAAATGACAGGTGTAGGCAATAGATAAATTAATTTTTTACCCCCCAAATTTGGGATGACGATTAGTGTTGATGGCCAGAGGGGACTGGATAAAGGGGTGGGTGGGAAATGAGGACATCCGGAATAGGGTCAACAATAGAAATAAAGTTTAAAAAAGAAGCTGGAATATAAAGAAAATGGGTGAGAAAGATCTGGGAGATTCCGTGATAAATCAAGTGAGAGAAAAAAGCAGCCCCGGGCTCCTACAGAATCATCCAAAGTCGGACCTTTAAATACGCTACATGCATTTAATATGTGCACATACATAGCTGCATGTGCATGTGTATAATATGCACAAAAAGTGTTATGAATGTTTGGTTTGTCACCAAATTGCTAGCAAAGGCACCAAAGGGGAGGGGAGTGGGATGAGGACGAGAGTAAAAGGGGGAGTTTATCAGATAAACATCTGTTTTGTTTTCTTTTCTCTTTTAATATAGGCGTGTATTGTTCTAAAAATTACAAAATAGGAAAGAAATCTTGATCAGTTAGAACAAATTCCCCCAAAACTGACACAGAGACAATGAAGCAAAAGATAATTACGAAGCCAATTTGCTCTGCGAGCGCTTTTTTCCGAGGGAAGGTAGAATGACTGGGGAAGGGGTTTGTCTAGTGATGCTGGAAGGATGTCTGTTTAGCTATGGTTTTGGTTTTCAGATACTTTGCAGGCTAAAAAATGTCAAAGTCATACGTCTTTCAGGGGCAAAGATGACAATAAATAGCCTCCGTTAATTGTTCTCATTGTCCGTATTATTTTGTAAATTTTACGTCCCCAGGAAAAGAGTGTTTTAAAAATTCAAATCATGGACCTTCAATATTACTTAGATACATAAACAAATTAAAATAAGGCCAACCTAAGCCTGTTGTGTTGACCAACCTGATGCCCTCTGAAAACAAGAAATAAACTCCGATACCCTTTAATACTATTTATTAGTGGGGTAATAGGATACATTTGGAGAAGCTGAACAGTCGTAAGAGGCGGCTGTTACAGCCTCTGCAGGGCTGTTTAGAATGAAAACAGGAGCGAGAGACAGCTCTGTAACTGGGCTTTAAGAACAGCTCGGCCATCAACTACATCCTAACCGAGTACTTTCATCCAGTTAATTTACGTAGGGAATCCCTTAGGGTCCCCAGCCGTCTACCACCGCAGCTCATTAGAGCCCAATATCCAACTTTTCTCATTGTAACACTGAAAGCATTTATGCTGAAAATGTAATTAAACTTAAAACAAACAAGAACTTTATTCTCTGACAGTCCCGCTATTTTTAAATTGACAAAGGCATGAACTTATATAGGATTATTTAGAAAGCACTATACATTTCAGCCACTTAAGGCAAGACATTTGCCCAACTGTTCATCCTGCATGCAATTAGAAATCTAAATACTTGGGTAACGGGTTTCTATTGGGAATTAAACTTGCAGATCTCTTACAAACGAGTAATGTGGTAAGACTTGCTGTCCAATGAGGTGTCTTATTGAAATATCCCAGGCCGTTTCACTTGTCACAGCTGTCGTTTCAGCCGCTTGCACTCACAGTGTATAGCTTTCATTACGAAAATAGAAATTTGTGTCCTAAGTGCTGTTACATTACTAATGCTAAATATTTAATTCCCTGGGGTTCCAATTATGGTTGAGCACTGGCAACACTGATTCTACTTTTTAATAACAACTGTAAAAGCAATCTGAGCATTTTTCAATTAACTAAATACATAGTGAACGACTAACCTCTTGTCATTTTGCCCTCCAGGACCTGAGCTAATTGGTGTAGAATAAAATGTTTTGAAAATTAACTGATATTCCGGTCTGCATGCTGTTAGGCCATTAAATTACAGTTTGCGAAATGAAGTTTGTCTTCGAATAGTTATCCTCAATATAGCTTGCAGATGTGAGAAAGTACCTGTGTTTTATGTACTTAACGGTGCTTCTAATTAGAGCAGAGTTGAAAGTCGAGAGCAGTTTCTCTGAACACCGGTCAGGATCAATAATACCCTGCATTGTTCACAGATAAACGCCACAGATTTCAACAGAGGAAGGTTTCCCAGGTTTCGCTCACTACACGTGTTCACAATTTAGCTTACACATTTTAAAAGTTTGCCATAAGAATTCCTATTGTTAATTATGTTCACGTAAAAAGTTCAAAACTAAATTTTTCGACTTCTTTCGCAACAGAAAGTTACACATCAAACATCTGGGCAAGTCCTCCCTTTGGAAACACTCCGCTGCAGTTTCTCCCTCCACCCCAGAACGGTGTCATAAATAAGCTCCAAATTGGCTTTCCCCCTTAAAAGCATGGTGAGGATGAATCATAAAAGCAGATGCCGTTTTACCCACATTTTAAAACGAATCTTTTTCTGGAGTGCAATGAAATCTGATGAAAGAGACCATCTCCCTGCAGAAAAACGCCTCTGACAGGTGTTCTTCAGCTCCGCCGTGACTGGCCATGATCTAAACTCCACGCTGGAAGGCAACGCCTTTCGGCAGCTGTCTGCCCAACGGGATGAGCCCCCGGCCGGGCTTCACTGCATTAGGGGCTCGGGAGCAGGACACGGGGGCTGAGACGAATCGCTCTGGGAGAGGGGAAACAATAGAGAAAATGTAATTATCTCCCTACCAATGTTAGGGTTTAAATCTTCAGTATTTCTAAGGTTTTAGTAACATCTTTGAGAAATGACTTCTAATTGGAGGATTAACTTGATAATACCCGCCTGTTAATATAAGTAAATCAGTCTCAATTTCTGATTTTTAAAAGCCAAACTGAACAATGAGGACCTTTGAGAATCAGAGGGTGGGTTGGCTTCTCAGGAAGCAGTCTCCAGCCCATCAACAAATACACACATACAGACACACACACATAAATAAAAAAGAAAAATATAAATTTGTTTAAGGTTTATTTAAATATTATTCTACATGGAATGTAACATTTTAATAGGCTTTCAAAATCATTGGCTTAATATAACCTCATCGATAAAAATTCTTAACACAAAAAGCCATGAAATAGCTAAAGGAAATGTTAAATCCAGTCATGCAAATTATTTTTGCCAAAGACTATTTTTTTCCCAGCCCAAAGAACAGTTGTATCCTAAAATCTAAAAGTAAAAATAAAGGCAACCTATGCTTTGGATACATGTGGTACAGATATTGTTTGTATTAAGAAATAAATCCTAATTTATGCCAAAACAGTAGGTTTACGATTGTGAGTATGCGAAACACAGAGTTTATTCTTGCATTATTACTTATTAATTATTGCATTATTTTCCATACAAGTGACTGTAGACCTACTGTCCCCCCCCCCCCTATATTCTAATAAGCTCTGTTACCTGGTCTCCAAGTCCACAGAAGCATAAAAGCAGCAATTTGAAGGGCAGAGGCAAGGCTACAGGTGGGGCCCGTGAGAATATAGCTGACAGAAACTGAAGAAACAGAACTGTTTTAAGAAATGCCAACAAAAACTTTAAAAAACAACCAACTAAAACAAAACACCTAAGTCCTTTAATGAGAGCTGAGTCAGAGCCAGTTCTTACGGGTGACCGTGAGTTATTATCAAAGTTCAATGCGATGCCTATTATTTTCAAGATAAAAGGAGAGTTATGATTCATTTTAAATAGGTTTCCATCACAAATAGTTAGTTATTCTTAAAAACTTGGCTATCTTGAACAACCCACTCCCCGAGGGTTCCAGACTATCGTGGTTTTTCTGCAGTTAGATAGTTTTATGGTTAATGTACCGCGGTATAAATAAATATAGCTTAGCCTAACCGTCTCCACTGAAAATATGTACATCATAAAACGACAAATAAATTACGTCAATAACCAAACCCATAGTAAATAATTCAAGTATAAAAGTATACAACGTTAGAATAAACTAAAACTAGCCCTCTTCAAAACTGATGACCAACTTACTCAAAATGGACCTGCAAAATAAAAGCTAAATGTCCAAAGGTAAATGGTGAGAAAAGGGGTTTAAAATGGCTAACTTAAACCCTCTGGATAAAACCTAACTAATTACATACTCCATTCATCAGAAGAGGCTATAGGAAAACAAACCCAGCTTATGCATCTGTGTGATGACCAAGGAATATTCTACCCCACTCTTATTTGATCCTATATCACATAGACATAGTAGGTGCTCAACAAACTGTGATGACCTGAAAGATAATTTATAAGCGGTTTGGATGTCATATAAATAAGAGATGGGAAATAACATAACTTTAGACATGTAAGACTTAAGGAAAGGGAAAGAGAAGTAACCTGGAGGGTACAATGTAAGTGAAATAAGCCCGTTGGAGAAAGACAGTGTCACATGATCTCACTCATACGTGGAATCTAAAAAAGTGTTTGAGATTTTAAAGGAAAGCGCTCCACCGATGGCCATGAAGCACACATCGACTTTGGCTGCATCTGGGGCAAAAGCTGCCGGATGGAAAATGTCCAGCTCCGGTCAGCTTACAGAGTAGGAGGCTGTGGCTAATCTGAAGATACTCAAAACAGCATCAGGCGACATGGACAAAGTCAGAGCCCTGGCCTCACAGTTCCCCTGGCGCCAGCCTCACTACTACTAGGTGGTCCCGTTCAGTCAGGCTGACAAAAGATGTCCTGATTTGTGGCTTTGGGGAAACAGGGTGGCAGGGTGACCTCCATGGAGCCCTTGGGAGCAGAGGGAGGTGACAAAGTCTCTATGTATTATTAGCAGGCCTTCTTCACCTTCCCTGGTGCCGATTATGTCAGGGGTTTTGGAACCCCATCGTTTTAGATTTTAATTTACATGGCTATTCAGCTTGTGCATTTTATAGAGTATATGCTCACAGAAGCAGACAAGTTTGCCCTGAATTTATGCATTGCTATACTGCCTACCACTCTATTGACTCAAAGATATTAGTAACCTTTGCCGTTTTTCCCCCTGGGCTGTGAATTCTAGACAGTACACCTGATCAAGGACATTGGTAGATATCTTCTAGGCCCCCAGCCTTACTCAAGTTTATGAAAAGCTTAACTCCACTCTCCGCATCCAAACTTCACACAGCCCACCCAAACACAGGCGGACACTGCTGGAACTACAGATTCTCTTTATGGCAAGGATTCAGTCCTAAAATAGTTTCAGAGCAAGGCTCTCATCTGTCTGTCTCATAAAGACCTGGGCTATGTACTAATTTCACAAACACCTACCCCATGCTCGGTGGATGCCATGCATCTCTCCCTCCACGTTTCATGTCTCTGCAACTGATTGGCAAGTAGGGGCGGATTACTCATTGTTTATGCTGTTTTAGAGGGAAAAAAATCCAGGGATTTAGAAACTCTAAAGGTAAACTTAGCAAGGCCTCTGAAGGGCTATTTAGAGACAGGGCAGAAGAAGGGACACATTCTCTCTCCCCTGAGCAGGGTTTGGCAAACTACAGCCCGTGGGCTAAATCCAGCCTGCAGCCTGCTTTCCTAAAAGTTTTTGGAACACTTTGGTAAAAGTGTCATTGGAACACAGCCACACCCACTTGTCTGTGTCTGCTTTTGAGTTGCAATGACATTGTCTGGCCCACAAAGCCTAAAATACTCACTACATGGCCTTTGGAGAGAAAGCTTGCCACGCCCTGCTGGGGGGTCTCTCTCTGCGAAGGATGGGAAGCCCAGGAATCTGCCTCCACCCTGGAAAGCTACCTCCCCCCACCCCAGCCTCGCTCTCCCCGTCCCGAGATGTCCAGATGTGACTTTCGTGTGACTTTACTACTCCCACCTACAGGCCCCAAAGGCACCCCCTTTCTGGCTGCGAGGTGCCCAGCGAAGGCGCAGGGCCGTGGAGCTCTCGGGTGTGACTGGAGGTCAGCTCCCCTCTGGCTCCGCACGCAGCACCGGCTGGGCACCTGGGCCGCCCCACCTGTGCACTCGGCGTCAACCCCAGGAAAGCCGCCAGGGAGGCGATGTTAGAGAACGTGTGGGGTTTCACCAGAAAGGGGGGGGCCTTCCCAACAGAAGAGGCAGGAGATGCACAGGTAGGGGGTGGCCGTGCGCGCTGGGGTCTCCAGGAAAGGCGACTGCCGTCAGAGCAGGGTGCAGGGGCTGGGTGCTAGAGAATGAAGCTGGGGGAGTCCCCTGGGCAGGGGGTGAGCGGCCTAGTGAACGGCGCTGAGAAGCTGAGAAGTGTTAGGCAGAAGGGTGTCTCTAAAGGATTTAAGCAAGGGTGTGACACGACCAGATCCATTTTAGGAAGATCATTCTGGCAGCTACCCCAAAGGCTGCTGTGGCCTTCCCGCCAAGTCTACCCTGAAACCCCTAACCATCCCTCCCGATGCACTCCCGGCAGCTTGGCCTTCTTCTCGGGGGAACTCAGGGCAATTTCTGGAAAACTACAAAAATGGTATAGTTCCTACCCGAAATCCTCATTTTCTTGACTGCCTCCTAGTCCCATGCTTCCCCATCCACCTGAAGTGAAGGGCCAATTGTTTGTTGCTTTCATTTGTTTCTAAATTCCAATTTCTGTGAACTAATATTTTTGTAAAATACAAATTCATGTACCTGGGTGTCATGGAAACATCAAAGTGCTACAGGAGTTTTTAAATGTTTTCTCTTATTTTTGGTATTTATCTTGACATGGGCTGATAAAAAAAAAAAAAAGTTTGTGGACTTCTGGTTTCTGGTCTGACAGGTAAGGAGCTTGGAGGTCACCAGCCACTCCACCCTACCAACAAGTAAACCGGTGAGCAAACTGGAAAATCAACAAGCCCCTCACATTCGCAAGAGCAGTGAGGCCACAGGGCAACCCGCTGCCCCCCAAATTGGAGAGACAGACAGGTGAGTACAGGGAATCACCAACTCCACAGCATGGGGACCGATGCGTGGGTCAGAGAACATTTACTGTAACTGATGAATTGCTGGAGGCTCGGTGTACACAACCCCAGGGGATGCAGGCAGAGGGGGTTCCCACACCCTTGTGAGTTTTCCCTCCAGGAGTGCAACCAGCTTCTCACAGTGAATAGCAGAGAAAAATTCCCCTGAGCTTCAGGCAGGTGAAGAGGAAAAAAGTGTCAGAGCATTCTGTTCTTAACAAGATATATTCTCAGGAGAAGCTATTTTAATAGTGCCTAACCTGCTGGGGTTTTGTCAGAACCTAAATGACCGGGGGGGGGGGTGGGGAATACCCATTCCCAGCTGGCTCTAGCCTTCCACATAGAAGAAGGGAGCACGCAACTCCAGCCCATTTCAGCCATCCTGTCCCACCTAAGCGGGGTAGTGATGGAGGAGCACTTTTGAAGTTCAGGCAAGAGGCACAGGGTCCCTAAAAGACTGAGACTCAATAATAGGGCTAATGAATGCGTCCCCACCCACTCTGCCTTATCACCATTTTACTAAAGGCCTACTTACGACAGTTCCTTTTACAAGGTACATCCTGTCTGGCTACCAAGAAAAAATTATAAGACATACTAAAAGACAAAAAACAGAGTTTGAAGAGACTCAGATATGAAAGGGATATTGGAATTCTCAGGCCAGAAATTTAAAACAACTATGGTTAAATGATAAGAAGTCTAATAGATAAAGTAGACAGCATGCAAGAATAGATGGGTGATATAAGTAGAGAGATGGAAATTCTAAGAAAAATAAAAAAAGAAATGCTAGAGATCAAAAACACTATAATAGAAATTAAGGATGCCTTTGATGGGCTTATTAGCAGACTGGACACTGGCTGAGGAAAGAATCTTTGAACTTGAGGACATCCCCGTAGAAACCTCTGAAACTCCGAGAAAAAAGACTGAAGGGGAAAAAAAACACAAAAACAACCAGAACAGAACATCTAAGAACTGTGGGTAAGTACAAAAGGTGTACAAACGCATAATGAGGATACCAGGAGTAGAAGAAAGGAACAGAAGAAATATTTGAAGCCATAATGACAGAAGTTCCCCAAATTAATGTCAGATACCAAACCACAGGTTCAAGAAACTGAGACCAACAAGCAGAGTAAATGCAAAAAAAGAAAGAAAGAAAAAAAAAAAAAGCACAAAAGCTACATGTAGGCATATCATACTTAAGTTGCAGAAAAGCAGAGATTAAAAAAAAATCCTGAAAGAAACCAGAGGAAAACCACCTTACCTATAGAGGAATAAAGATAAAAATTATATCTGACTTCTTAGAATCATGCAAGCAGGACGGAGTAAAATACTTAAGAGTTGAGAGAAAAAAACTCACCAATCTAGAATTCTGTACCCTAAAAATTTATCCTTCAAAAATGAAGGAGAAATAAAGACTTTCTTAGAAAATTTGTTGACAGGAGACCTATCTTGCAAGAAATGTTAAAAGTTCTTTTTGAGAAGAAAAATGATACAGTTCAGAAACTCATCTGCATAAAGAAAGAATGAGCCCAGGTAAAGGAATAACTAACTAACAGCTTATGTGATAAATCCACAATCACAGTGGCAGATTCTAACACCTCTCTCAACTGACAAAAAGAAACAAAGATATAAGTAATTATGTATATTGAATATCTGAACAACAAAGCCTATATGATCCATTGATCTATCAAGCGCCTTGGTTTTTAGCCAAATGTGTTGAAAACAATTGTCCATACAAAAACCTGTTTATAACAGCTTTGTTTATAATTGCCAAGGCTTGGAAGCAACCTAGATGTCCATCATTAGGTGAATGTATAAACAGTGGTACATCCAGACAATGGAATATTATTCAGCCCTAAGAAGAAACAGACTATCAAGCCCATGAAAAGACAGGGAAGAACCTTAAATGCATGTTACTAAGTGAAAGAATCCAATCTGAAAAAGGCTCCATACTGTGTGATTCCAATTATATGACATTCTAGAAAAGGCAACACTATGGAGAAGAAAGAAAAGAAAGAAAGAAAGAGAGAGAGAGAGAGAGAGAGAGAGAGAGAGAGAGAGAGAGAGAGAGAGAGAAGAAAGAAAGAAAGAAAGAAAAGAAAGAAAGAAAGAAAGAAAGAAAGAAAGAAAGAAAGAAAGAAAGAAAGAAAGAAAGAAAGAAAGAAAGAAAGAAAGAAAGAAAGAAAGAAAGAAAGAAAGAAAGAAAGAAAGAATCACTGGTGGCCGGGGTTAGTGGGGAGGGAGGAATGAACAGGCAGAGAACAGAGGGCTTTTAGAGCCGTGAAATATTCCTTATGATCCTATAGTGGTGGATACATGTCATCAGACATTTGTCCAAACCCCTGGGATGCACACCAAGAGCGAATCCCAATGCAGACTGTGGACTCTGGGGGATAGCCCGTCAGCGCAGGCTCGTTCCCTCCGCAGCAGCAGGTAACCATGTGCCACTCTGGGTGGGGCTGCTGGCAGTGGGGGGTTATGCGTGTGGGGGGGCAGGAGGTATGTGGAAAACCTCTGTACTTTCCACTAGATTCTACTGCGAACCCAAAACTGCTTCGAAAATAAAGACTAGCTTTTAAGTCCGTGGTCGGTCACAGTCCGCAGACCACACTTGTTGCTGCACTGAGGACGGCGGCCTTTCAGGTACAAAGATCTTGATTCCTCGGTCGTGTGTCCGCGGGTATCTCTCATAGTGGGAACGGGCTAAGGTGTGAGATTTGGGGGAGTTTAGGAGGTAGAACCGAACCAACCTGAGGGACGCTCAGAGTCACACTGACCCGATTTGGTAATTAGGGCAAGATCGACGCCATGAGCAAAACGCTGAGGAGGGCAAAAGAAAGAAGGAGGGGCGAGCGGTGCACAGCTGGGAATCCCGACCAGGGCTCAGGCGAGGGAGCAACACCGAAGCGAAGGGCAGTGCCCCGAGAGCAGCAGCCTTCGAGGGGTTCGCCGAGGGAGGTGGCCAGCAAAAGCAAGGCCTGAGGGCCAAGGGATCCAGGGACGGCAGCACCTCGGGGGCCACGAACACTGGGACCCACACAGAGGCTGAGTAAGCAGAGCTGCAGACCGCCCGAGTCAGCAGCGGGGCCCTCAGGGCGGCAGGGGAGGGGGGGCGAACCCCGACACGCGGCTCCCAACGCGTCTTCCCACAGGCCGCGCAGCCGGGGCGGGGGGATGCTCAGCGAAGCTCAGCGGGAGGGGCTGGGCCTAGACGGGAGGTGCCGGGACCGGAGCAGCTCCGGAAAAGAAACTGCGCGAACAGAAGGGATTTTAAGATAAAGTAGAGGCAAGAAATCAGGAGAAAACGGAAAAGAGAAAACAAGTTAGGCGGACAGAAGGGATGCCCGGTCCCCTGGCGGGCGAGGGACAGTGGGAAAAGTATGGAAATAATGTGTTGTAGTTTGCTCAAAAAATAATCTCATTTGGTTTTAAAATTTAAAATCTGCATTAGTTCAGCTTCTCAGCGGGTGGCAAATTTTCAAAGTAAAAATTCCAAAGAATTTCTCAGGTTCTCAGGTTCTCATTTCCTTCTAACTGTAAAACCTGTGTGTTTGATCTCAACCTTTCTCCCTGCCCTCTGAGCAGGCGAGTCCTCGTCGCTGAGCCCGTCGGGGCAGCCAGGAGCCGCTGTCCCCGTGGGCCGGCCCCTGCGTGGAGGAGCGGCCACCACACCCCCGCGACGGCGGAGGCCAGGTAACTGCTCAGTTAGGGAACCTGAGAGTCACAGTTGTCCTCACACTGTGTCGAGCGTACTAAGCAGACACCGACGGGAACATCACGAAGACCCACCTTCAGGGTTCCTCATCAGTCGGCTGGACCATAAGCTCCGTGAGGAAGCGTCACGCCCAGGGGCACGGTGGCCCCTACGCGATGGCCAGCCTGTCCAGTACCCGGTATTGAGGGGGTGGTGGGTGAGTGCTTGTGCGATGAATCTTTGGGGAAATAAGATCCGGGTAACATGACATACGAATTACTTAAGCGTACCTTATAATTCAAACTCATCAAATTCCTAAAAGCAAAAATATTCTCCGGTGCCTTTTCTCTTGGAAATGTTCTGTCCTGCTCTATCTTTAAGTTCCTGTGCACAACTGAAATTTAGTCCACTTAATTCACTGCAATGTTCAGAGGACAACTACAGCGAGGACCACTCTTCACTTCCCTTAGTTTACATACGTCTGAACCCCATCTTTTTAAAAAGAAACAATGACCAATAATATTGACTAGTCGGTTTCAGGCGTGCTTTACACAGGACCATTACAGCCATATCGCACAATAAAAAAAATTAATAATGAAAGAAAACATGTTTTAGAAATTTGCCCTTTAAGAGAATAAAATTTATGCCAGTATGAAAGAATGGATTATGTCCCTGACTGCCACTAAATTGTGAGTTCCAAACTCCTTGGACAGTCTTCTAGCACCTCCCAACCAATGGCTTGGCCCACCCACACCGTATCATTTCTCCCCACTAGGCCTGTTTCTCTTGGGTTCCCTGTCTCCAGACACCCCCACCACGACCTGACTGTCGAAGCCTCTGGACACGCCCATCGACATGCTTTTCCTTCAGCCTCACCTGTAACCAGTCACCAAGTCCTTTTACTTCTAGCACCTTAGCATCTCCCATCAGCTCACTGACAGCTCTCCTTCCCCGGCCACTCTCTTAGCTCGGGCAACTCTTCTCTCTCACCCGGACAGTTGCATAGAAAAATCACCTTCCTAGTCTCTCACCATCTAATCTTGCTGGCCTCCAATGCACTTCCCACGCCACCACCAACAGTGGTATCCCTAAAACTCACACCTGATCAGGTGAAGGTAAAATACAGTGCAAGCTTCTCAGGCATGTGAAATGTCCTCTGCAGCTTAGTCCCCACTTTCTTTTTCATCTCTGCACACACCCCTCCTTCTCTTCTCAAACTACTTGCAGACTCCCAACGAAGTGTGCCCCCCCCCCCCTTGTCTTTGCTTCCCCTGCCTGGAGCTCTCCTCCTTCAGGGCTCAACCCCCATGGCCCTCTCCTCCAGGAAGCCTACCTTGACCTTTCCCACCCTCTGTCAGCCTTGGTTAGCGGTGGCCCCCCTGTGGTCCCCCAGAACCCGGCCTTTCCCTCTTACCAAGCAGTGTGGGTCTGTTTATACCTCTCTCCCCAGTAGATGCTAAACTCCAAGCTCCACAAGAGCAAACGCCGCATTCTGTTCACCATTTTCTCTCCAGACCTGAGCCCAACACTACACTGTTAAATTCAGGGCATATGTCATATCCATATTTGATTCCCCGGATTTAACACGTTAAAACACAGTAGGTATGCATAAATGGTAACGAATAAATGGCACGTCCTATTGGTTAAAATTCAGCTCTGAGATTCACGCACTCTAATTGGCAACTTGTACCCACGTTCAGTGGCAAAATGCTTACATGATATGTGGAGTTGACAGCAGGCATTTATTTCTACCATATGTAGAATAAAATATTACTAGGGTTGTAATACAAGTATCTGTAAATTGAGTTTCCAGGATTGGGGACATGCATCTTCAAGTCGGCAGCATGTGCTTTGGAGTCAAAAGATCCTCATTATCACTTACTAGCAGGTCACTTCATCTTCCAGGGGCTCACTCAGCTTCTTCATTGAAAAACAAGTCTTCTCCAGCTTCAAAAGCCTGCAGGCGCGAGTGGCCTGCTATTTTTACGCATTGAGTTTGGAAGATGTTTTAAATAAGACGGTTCCTGGAAAAAAATACAACAGTCTACTAATGTGTCTTGCAACCGACACCGCGGTACACTCATGTGTAAAGTTTAAAGATGACGCGTGGGTGAAGGAAACGTAGCGATAAGTTGTTCTAAAAACGTTTTGTGGAGAAAATATATGTAAACAATTACAGACAAAATTATAAAGTGCCTGGCATTTTACAAGAATATACAGAGAGTACAGCAATCACGGCAGAGTCAGGAAGTCTGGTGGTAACCAACCTACGATTTGCAATATTTGCAAAATTTTTTTTAAAACTATCTAAAATTGCACCAGTTCCTTTTTATTTTTTTAAACTGCTCGATACACAGTATTACAAGATGATTCCACATGCTTGGTTATTACATATGCTCAGAACTTTTAAGTCACCGACTTAGTGTAGCTCTTTCACAAGACACAACTCATTTTGACCTCTGTGCTGGCAATGCTATATAGTTGGGGATACTGGAATCGATACTATTACATAGAGAATCCTGAGTACCTTAACTTTACTGTCTTTATTACCAGTTTGACCACTCTGCAATTTATAAAAATGTAAAGAAAGTGTAATAGACCCTATGTCTCTTTCTTTTTCCAAGTTCCCAAGTATGAGGGGCCTCAGTCATATTACAGCTTCCTATTTTAGCTGCCTAAAATTAGATGCGTATTTAGAAAAGGCTCTTCTTAGCTCTCTTACTACCTGGAACAGTTAAAAAATAATAATGCACAGAAATACTTGTACTTTCTTAGGTTGCTCAAAATAGTTTTTTAGTAAGGCCATCAGCTCTATATATAATCTTACAAATGTATGCTTTATGTAACTTTTTATCTGTAAGTGATCTTGCAGTTTTAACTCTGAAGTTTTTCAAAAGAACTTTAAGTTCTTCTATTATGCTAAGCCTAAAGTAAACTAAAATTTTATAAAGTATTATAGTCTTACAGATTATGTATTTAAGATACTACAAAAGTATAAAATATTATATTGCTTATTAAACATAAAAAGAGGAAAATAATATTTTGTTTTACACACACACACACATACAGACAGATTGAGCCTCATAATCTAAAGGATACTTCCAAGCCCTACTTTTAGGAGAAAGAGCATCCATTTGTTTTCTCACTCAAACCCACATACTTAAATTCAAGTATTACTCTTCAAAACAACAACAACAAAAAAGCATGCCAAAAAAAAAGGCATGCCTCATTTCTGGTCAGTTCCCTAAAATATAGGAAGCTGTTTAAAATTACCCTGGGGCAGCGACATATATTTTTGACGCCCAGATTTCACCCCACTTCCAACAAGCCACTGGGGCTCACCTCCCTCTCCCTACCCGACGTTCTCCATGTCACACAGATGCCACCCTCCGTGAGGCCTGCTCGCGCAGTGTCAGCTCTCCTAGGCTCTCTCCTGAGTTCTGAAGGCTCTTGGTTTCTAGTGATGCACAGCCGTGTTGTCTCTGTCTCAGTTTCTCTTTACTCTCCTGACCCCACTGCACGCTGAGTGCTGTGAGGCCCGCGCTAAGAGAACAGCGGTGGGGCTGCTGCTCTTCTTGACTGCGGGTCCCCGCGCCTGCAGTGCCAGCCCATGCGGCGCTTCAACCGCTGCTAACGACAAACGACTCCCGGCAAATAAAGATTCCTGTGTACGTTCTACCCTTTACCAGGTCGTTCCTAAGGGCAAGGATTTCTTTTACATCTTATGTCATTTATATTACTATGGTCATGACTATAATGGGCTAAAGATGAAACAATATTTAGAAGCATTGAAAGATGGGGGTCCCTTGAGCCTAGGGCCTCACTCGGACAAGTTAAAGATTTATAATATTAACTTTTATTAGAAGGATCATTGTAACCAGTTAACCACGTCCAATGTTTCTTTTTTTAAAATGGAGTTACATCTTCCATGAGAGTTCTAAAGTCAGTATGTATGGTGAAAAATCAGAGTAAAATTATCCTTGAATATCCTATCCTTTCAGTGGGTCTCCCCTAAAAGAGAGCACACATGATTTTGTCCATAGCTCCCTATGTCTTAGTAAGTATAATGTAACAGTATCATTTCCACCAGGATTTGGAAGAGATCTGTTTATTCCACTAAGCATCCTGTAAAGTAGTTGCATTTTTAGGGGCCATGTACTAGGAAACAATGCTTAAATTTTTTTTCTTTTTCCTACTAAGTGCATATAGTTGAATTAAATGAGTATTAACTGCAACAGCACTGAACACAAATCGTAAAGATAATGAATTAATTCTACATATAAAAACTATAGGGAAGATGACAGCAACCAAAGCAGGAGCCCATCAACTCAGAAACTCACAACATATCCTTGAATGTTTTTATTAACACTTGGGAAATTTCCAATTTCTCCAAGCAACCTGTCCACTTTGCAACACCTTTTCTATAGTATATGTCTCCTTTTACTTTCTTACATAGGAATTGTTTACCTCCAAAGAAAAAACAATTTTTAAAGAAGTATGTTTATTAAAAAAATAGACTGTTGAAAATTTTTTCTGATGCTGGCTGTAAGTTATTTATGAGAGTCTGCATGTTTTAAAATCCTAAGCAAATCCAGTTAAAGCAAAAACACTGCAAAAATGTAGATGTCCTCCATCTTCCCTTCCACACACAAAACATTAATTCTACTCTTAAAAAGAAATACTCTATGTAATTATCATATGAACCACAATTGCACTCCTGGGCATTTATCCCAGAAAAATGAAAACTTACGTTCACACAAAAACCTGTACACAAATGTTTATAGCAGTTTTATTCATATAGTCAAAAACTGGAAGCAATCCTGCCCCAACTGGTGAATGGCTACAAAACACAGGCCAGTCACTCATAGGATACCACCCAAATATCAAAAAGAACAAACTGTTGATATGTGCAAAATAAATCTCTGGAAAATTATGCTGAGTGAGAAAAGTCAATCCTAAAAGATTACATACTATATGATTCCACTTATGTAACATTCTTGAAAAGACAAAATTATAGAACTGGAGAAGAGGCTAGTTGTTGTTAGGGTTAGGTAGAGGGGTTGAAAATGAGAGTATGAATATAAAGGGCGATATGAGGAATTCTTGTGATGAAAGAAATGTTCTGTATCTGTGTCAATGTCAATGTCCAGGTTGGGATACTGTCCTATATATTGTAAGATGTTACTATTGGGGGAAACTGGGTAAAGGGTACAAGGCATCTCTCCATTATTTAGTACAACTGCATGTGAAATCTATAATTATCTCAAAATACAGAGTTTAATTAAATATAAAAATAAAAAGAAATACTCTAGCCTAATAAAACCACTTTGTCATATTACGATCTGAGCTTAGTAATCCACCATAGCGCTGTGATTCTTTGTAAGAACTATAGAAGTGGATGGAGCAGTCTCCAGAAGCGGCACCCGCATCTGTGAACCTCCCCAGGCCCCGAGCTGAGGGCTGTCTCTGGTCAGACTCACTCCTTCGCAGTGTTCACACCAGAAGCCAGAGGCCTGCCTGCCACAGAGGAATCCTTCCGCGTCCCCACAGCCACCGCAAAGGCCACAAGAAGGAATCTCCCAGTGGCGAGGCAACTCGGCCGTGTTCAGCCTACTTAAATGTAAGAACTCTGTGAAAACTGGATGTCATCCTTCATTACACAAATCAAATATTTAAACCTATAACGAATGCTCTGCCAATTAAGGCGATTGTTTCTTGTATGTGAGTTGAGCTAATAGATTTATTGAGGAGAAAATGTTCTATTCCAGAGGTAGTGAATGTAGAGAATTAAAATACATACATATATATACATGTCAAGTCTTTCCTCTCCCCCAAATATAACACGGTCACATTAAAGAGTGATTTTAAACCTGTTCTAATCATTGGATTGCCAGAAGAATTTCTTTGATGGAGAAAGGGATTTTTCTGGAGACTACTTTTTCAGGTATAAACATTCATTCAACCCAATAAAGACATTTTAGAAAAAAAGTCAACATATAGAATTGATCTTTTCCTTTACTTGGATTACAACAGAAAATGTGTGGAAATACTCTACAAAACTAAGCATTTAAAACTAATAATCAAGAAGTGCATAACCTTCTTCTGAAGGACAACTGAGAATTTTAATCGGAAAATACTATAGTCTATAAATAGGAACATCCAAAACATATTTAAAGCACTTGAGCACTTGATTTTTCCATGTCCTTTGCATCTAGAT